>NW_027185573.1:3229064-3266023 GCF_028583685.1 Petaurus breviceps papuanus | reverse complement strand
ATCTTTTGGGATTGTAACTGTCAACCAAGGTGCCAACGGTGTCATCTCCACATTTGTTCCAGGTGCCATCTTTGCCTCCATCTCAATAATTACTAAAAATATTCAAGAATGCAGGTGCATGGATAGGTTTATGGGAGCTTTCCACTAGAGATCTCATTTCAAGGTGACATTGAGCCTTTTTAATGACCATCTTTTTGCCTCAAGTCATTCAAAGAATTCTGAATATACTTAACGGCACTATGATCTAACGCACATCTTTCAATCTTTCATATAATAATAGCACGAAGGGGTTTTGTTCACTGCTTCGTGTTCTTTCAAAGATTCCTGATTGTGTCTCCGCAATCACATCTGCCTGTTCTTTCAGTCAGCTGAGATGGATTTCATTTGGGCCAGTGAATATGAATTCTTCAATAGCAGCTAGGTGTGCTCTTTCTATCCCCTTATGTTGAATTTCACCTCCCTATTAGCTGTTTTTGTTCTATCCTTTCCATTTCAAATATTATTCTCATTGGTGGAAGAATAAAAACCTTCTAAACCAAAATAGGAGTTGAACACCTCTGTATTTTCTCTTTCACCAATTATAATCCTGTGCACCCAACATGATGTCCCTATTCTCCCTTTGTTCCTCCCCCTTTTCCCAATTTGATTGTTAAAAATAATCCAAAGAACAATTTTTCAGCACAGAATTTTTTTTATATTAATGCAAGAGATGTCTTGTCTAAGGAGAGCTTTCAGGGCTACATTTTTATCTTCTGGATAAAGTGCTATTTTGTAATTGACAATCAATACACCTAGCAGGTTCTCATATATATATATATATATATATATATATATATATATATATTTCCCATCTCCCAATAAGTTAACTTACTAAGAGATATGTGATTTTCTTCAGAAATCACTTGCAAAAGTCTGCCTTTTCCTTTTTCATGTTTTCATTCAAAGTGCCCTTGACCATTCAGTTGAAGATTTTGTAGACAAGAGAAATAATGTAGTGAACATTGCTATAGCAATTTTAGGTTTACATAGCATTCTTTTTCACTCAGCTACCAGTTTGGTTTCTCACTCTATGGACATTTTTCTCTACCATTCTCCAGAAGCTTTCTCATCCCAGAAGATCCCTTTACCCCCCACAGCCCCATCCTCTGATTGGTCAGTTACTCCAAATCTTCCCATATCTTAAGGAATTGGCCTGGTCAGCCATGCTTACTCCTTCCCATTTCTCCTGGCTCTGTTTCTGAGTCTCCAGACTTCTTCCTCCACCTACCCCGTGTGGATACCACCCCTGTTCTAAGCTTTGATTTACTTATATGTATTATTACCCTCCCATTAGATTTTAGACTCCTTGAGGGCAGGGACTATCCATTTTTTAAAATTATATTTGTATTCCCAGTACCTAGCACAGTACCTCACACATATTAATAAATACTTGTCAACTAGACACTGCATGTGTTATTTCACTTTGTCCTCACAATAAGTCTATGAGGTAGGTGCTTTTATTATCCACTTTTTATTGAGACACAGAGAAGCTAATTGACTTGCCCAAGATAGCACAGCTAGTAAACTTCTTAGGCAAGATTTGAACTCCTAACCTTTTTTTTTACTTCAGTCCAGCTCTCTATCTGAACCACCTAGCTTCCCCTGAGAGCAGGCATGGACTTTTAAAGCTGGCAAGACTCACAGATGCCTTATTGTGCAGCCTGTTCCTTAGTAGGAATCTCCTCCACATTCCCAGAAGAAATCCTCCAGTATCCAAGTAAAGAGAGAAGCACTTCTAGTCACTGCTGTACCACCTGGAACATCCTCCCACAGAATGCCTGCAGTGCTGTTCTGTGAAACTTCATCTCAGATGGGTGATTAACTCTATAAAAGACAATTCAGAGGGTGCTAATAACACTAGAAACAGTTAAGTGGCTCAGGGGAGAGAATGTCAGTCCTGGAATCAGGAAAACTCATCTTCCTGAGTTCAAATCTAACCTCGGATTCTTACTAGTTGTGTGATCCTACATGAGTCACTTAACCCTGTTTGCCTCAGTTTCCTCATCTGTGAAAATGAGCTGGAGAAGGAAATGGCAAACCAGTCCAGTATCTTTGCCAAGAAACCCCGAAATAGGGTTACAAAGAGTTAGGCATGACTTAAAAATAACAGAACAATAGCACTAGCAGTCTTTCACCAATATAGAAGCAACCAGTCTTAGCAGCCCCATTCTGAAGAACATGGAGTTGCTTTATTGTCCCTGTTTCATCCTTCTACTTAATGCGTCATCAATTCCCTGTCTCCTTCCAACTGGTGATGAGACTTCAGACTTTCATGGGCTCTTTTTCCCAACCACACATTGCATTTAATTTAATTTGTCTTTGCTAATTATTTTATTGCATATATTTCATTCCATATGGATCAAGTGAAATTTGAATGTTATCACTGGGTACAGAAATCGCTAATTATTGTACTTTTGGTCTGTCCTCCAGGAAAAGAGAACACTAAATATAACCAGAAAAGAAGACCCCTAAGGTTTTGTCTTTTGCTTGACTCCCTCCTTTCTATCTGGTCCAGTCACATCATATACTTCTGCTTTTGTGCCTACTTATTATACATGTTCCTCAGCTGGCCTGTGAGTTGGGGTTCAGATTATATCCTTTGTAATCCAAAAAGAAAACTAATAGTTAACATTTATATAACACTTTCTATGTGCAAGGCAATGTTGCTAAGTGCTTATAATTATTATTTCATTTGATCCTCACCAGAAGCCTGGGAGGGAGGGAGGATTATTATTCTCATTTTACAAATGAGAAAATTGAGGCAAAAAAATGGTTAAGTGATATTCTCAGGGTTACTTAGCTAGTATATGTCTAAGACTGGATTTGAAATCAGATTTTCCTGATGCAGCGATTGGCTCTCTAGCCCTTTTAAGTCACTTAACTGAAAGGAATAGGGGTAAGAGACAAGTAAAAAAACAAGATTTTGGACAAAATTCAGAAAATCACCTGAGATCTTCCAATTTTTTTATAAATTTATTTATTTTTTAGTTTTTAACATTCACTTCCACAAAATTTTGAGTTACAAATTTTCATACCATCTCTCCTCTATCCCCACCCCAATATAGTAAGCATATTGAATACTACTTCCCATAGTCTGTTCTCTCTTATGTCCTCCCCCATCCAACTCCTTACTTTCTTGTAGGGCAAGATGGATTTCTATACCACATTGCTTATATATCTTATTTCCTGGTTGCATGTAAAAAACAATTTTTCTTTTTTTTTGGGGGGGGGAGGCAGGGCAATTGGGGTTAAGTAACTTACCCAAGGTCATATGGCTACTACGTGTTAAGTGTCTGGGGCCAGATTTGAACTCAGGTCCTCCTGACTCTTAAGCCAGTGCTCTATTCACTGCACTGCCTAGCTGCCCCTAAGAAAACCATTTTAACATTTGTTTTTAAAACTTTAATTTCCAGATTCTTTCCCTTCTTCCCTCCTCACCCACTCCTGCTAGGAAGACAAGCAATTCAATATAGGTTGCACATGTGTAGCTATGCAAAATATTTCCATACTAGTTACATTGTGAAAGACTAACTATATTTCCCTCCATTCTATCCTGCCCCCATTTATTCTATTTTCTCCTTTGACCCTGTCCTTTTTCAAAAGTGTCTGTTTCTAACTACGCTCTCCCCCAATCTGCCCTCCTTTCTATCATTCTCCTCTTGTCCCCTTCCCCTCTTCTTTCCTGTAGAGTAAAATACCCAATTGACTGTGTATGTTATTCTCTCCTTAAGCCAAATTCAATGAGAGTAAGGTTGACTCATTCCCTTTTACCTTTCTGCTCTTCCCCTCCATTGTAACAGTTTTCTCTTGTCTCTTTTATGTGAAATAATTTATCCTCTTCTATCACTCCCTTTCTCCTTCTACCAATATATTCCTCTCTCACCTCTTAATTTTATTTTTTAGATATCATCCCTTCATATTCAACTCATCTTGTGCCCTCTGTCTATGTATACATGTACACACATACACACACATACCCTCCTATGCATATATATGTGTACATATATATATATATATATACACACACATAAATATTCCCTTCAACTATTCCCATATTGAGAAAAGTCACATGAGTTACAACTATTGTTTTTTCATGTAGGAATATAAATAGTTCATCTTTAATAAGTTCCTTATTATTTCTTTTTTCTATTTACCTTTTCATGCTCCCCTTGCTTCTTGTATTTGAAAGTCAAATTTTCTGTTTAATTCTGGTCTTTTCATCAAGAATGCTTGAAAGTCCTCTATTTCATTAAATGCCCATATTTTCCCCTGAATTATTGTATTTTAGTTTTGCTGGGCAGGTGATTCTTGGTTTTAATCCTAGCTCCTTTGACCTCTGAAATATCATATTCCAAGCCCTTTGATCCCTTAATGTAGAAGCTGCTTGATCTTGTGTTATCCTCATTGATTTTCCACAATACTCAAATTGTTTCTTCCTGAGTGCCTGTTATATTTTCTCTTTGACCTGAGAACTCTGGAATTTGGCTATAATATTCCTGGGGGTATTCTTTTGGGGATCTTTTTCAAGAGGTGATGAGGTGAATTCTTTCAATTTCTATTTTGCCATCTGGTTCTAGAACATCAGGGCAATTTTCCTTAAGAATTTCTTGAAATATGATATCAAGGCTCTTTTTTGATCATGGCTTTCAGGTAGTCCAATAATATTTTTTTAATTATCTCTCCTGGATCTATTTTTCAGGTCAGTGATTTTTCCGATGAGCTATTTCATGTTGTCTTCTATTTTCTTTGGATATGTTTTATAGTATCTTGATCTTTCATAAAGTCATTAGCTTCCATTTGCTTCAATATAATTTTGAAGGAATTATCATCTTCAATGCATTTTTGAAATTCATTTTCCATCTAATCAATCTGATTTTTAAGGCATTCTTCTCCTCATAAGCTTTTTGGACCTCTTTTGCCATTTCAGTTAGTCTATTTTCAAGGCTTTACAGTCAGCCTGTTGACTCGTTTTTTCATTATTTTCTTGCATCATTCTCATTTCTCTTCCAAATTTTTCTCTACTTCTCTTACTTGATTTTCAAAATCCTTCTTCAGCCCCTCCATGGCCTGAGATCAGTTCATATTGTTCTTGGAGGCTTTTGATGAAGGAGTTTTGACTTGGAGGCTTTTGATGAAGGAGTTTTGACTTTGTTATATTCTTCTGATTCTATGTTTTGATCCTCTTTGTCCCCCAAAAATGATTCTATAGTTTGATTACACTTCCTCTGTTTCCTCATCTTGTCAGCTTGACTTTTGAGCTCTTTGCCAAGGTAGAACTGTGCTTTCAGAGTGGAGAGTGCTATGTCCCAAATTTCTGGGGTTTTGCACAGCTGTTTTCAGAGTTTTTTTCCCAGACACCTGCCACAAAACTGTGAGGAAGACTTTCTCTCAACAGCCTCAACAAGCTCTGCCACATCAGCACTCCTCACCCCAGGACCACCACCCAAGACTGCAACCCAGATCCAAGCATGGCAAAGCAAGAGAATCCTACCTCAGTGCCGGCAGAGAGATTCCTACAAATACCCTCTGAACACTCACTTGGTCCCCCTATGATCTGTAGGCTTGGAGCTGGAAGCAGCAGCCGCAGCAGTTGCAGCCACCATCACCCCCACCGTCCTGGGGGCAGGGGCTGAACCGTGTTCTTCTCTCACGCAGAATCTACTGGGTTTCCCACAGACCTTTAACTTTCTGTTTGATATTTATGGGTGAGGGGAAATTGCCACAACTGACAGTTATTTACTCTCCTGAAGTCTGAGCTGGCAAGTCAGGGCTGCTAGTCTGGCCCTGCACAGCTTATGTTGGACTGCACTTAGCTGTCAGCCTGGTGAGATAGACCCTTCCTGTTGGACTTCCAGGCTGCCTTCAGTGGAAGATTTGTTTCTCTCTGTCACTTTGTGGGTTCTGTAGCTCTAAAATTTGTTTAGAGTCATAGTTTACAGGTATTGGAGGTGGTTGGAGCAGGAACTCAAGTCCCTTCTTTCACTTTGCCATCTTGGCTCTGCCCTTCAGATCTCCCAAATTCTTATCACACAGCTATAAATAATGGCTCATAACAAATTCTGGAGTGGAAAAATCCATAAAAGGGTGAGGTAAAACAATTTTCTAGGCCAAGGCAACTTAGAGGTTGACAGGCAAGGTCTGTTGTATTGGGTTAGAAGTGGAGGGCAGTTCACCACAGGGTACACCAGCACATGCTGTGGCCCAGCAAACCAGTAGTAGGTTTTGGGGACAGTTTTTGGAGTTTTCAGCTTACAGATGACAAGATATCAGACAAAAGATTATAGCGGTCCCTTTGTAGTCACTGGGTAGAGGAATCTGTTACATTGCCCATACACTAATCCAGGTTGAAATCCTGGGTTGCAGTCTTGTAATAGTAATGGCATTTAAAGATTCCCCTGTATTGGCTGGTTTTTGATTTGATTGTGTTAAAACCCAGAGCTTGTTAATCCCACTTGTGGGATGGACTTGTTGACGTGAAAAGAGAGTGCTGAATTGGGAGGAGCTGGTGACGTAAATTTGGAGAGACACAAGAGAGAGGCAGAAGAACTTTTTGGAAGCAGCACCTTTGGAGGTAGAGAGAGACTGAGAGGATTGCTGAGGGCCACTTTGAATTGCCCAAGACTTTGAGAGCTGCCATCCAGAGCTGCCGAGGACTGAGGAGACATGGCTGTTTTGCTGGTACTTTGTCTGTCTGTTTTGATGTTGTTTTGCCAGATTTGTCCACTGGTGAAAGATAGTCCTGTTGTTGCAGAAGTCCTGGAACCTGGCTGTTGGTTAAGAGCTCCTGGGACTGTTCTGCAGACAGAGAGTCAATACTGTCCATTGGTGAAGGACAGTGCTGTTGTTGCAGAAGTTTGGGAACCTTTCTGTTGGTTCAGAGCTACTGAGACTGTTCTTCAGACAGAGAGTGAATACTGTCCACTGGTGAAGGACAGTGCTGTTGTTGCAGAATTCTTGGAACCTTACTTTTGGTTCTGAAGCACTGAAGAGGGATTTTCTTGTATGTTTACAGAAATCCTGGGAGAGGGTTTTGCTAATGTTTTCAGGGGTCCTAGGACTGTTCTGCAGACAGAGAATGAATTAATGAAGAGACTGGAAATGTATCTTGTGGCCTTGCTAAGCTTTGTCTCCCCAGGAACAAAGATTGCTGAGAACTTGCCTCTTGTTAAGATGAAGAAAAGACGTCCATTTTGGTATTAAGTGCTGTGCTTAAACTTGTTGTAACTCTAGGGTAGATTCAATTGTGATCCAGGGGTGGGGAACTTTTGAACTTTTTGTGTTCTATTATTGAACTAATGGATGTACTTTGCTTATGATTGGAAAATAATCCATTTGAGAAGAGGGGCTTTGTGATAGACTAAATGAAGGTACAGCCTAGGGGTGGAGTAGTATTTATAACAGGTACTTTGTAATTGATTGAATGAATGGAAGGTCCTGGGGTGGGGTAGTACTTGGAGATTATTTAATCACACTTAGTAAATGCTGTATTTTGAATGATGTCATATTTTGATCTTCTCTGTTCTTAATTTGTCACTGAATAAAATGGAGAGCACCTATGCTGGTATTTTGAACCTTGGGAAGTTGCCTTTGCTTGGAATTACATTACAAGTCCCAGGGCAAGGATGAGAGCTAGCACATCAGTATTTATGACCACAGGGAAACAGGGACTGTGGTTAGTTTCAGGATGAAGAAGAGTGCTTGTGGTCACTCACAGACCAGGAAAGTAGATCATACCACCTTGGAAGACATGAAAACTTACATATCCCCAGAACTAGCTCTGAGAGTAGCAGCAAGAAAGACCTAAAGCCTAGGATAGTGTTCCCTTCACACAGGGAGCAGAGCCCCACATTAACATAGAGTTAAAATTCAAGAAATAGGCTGGAAAATGAGCAAATAGCAAAAAAGAAGTTATTATGGTGATGGGGAAGATTAAAACATAAACTTAGAAGAAGACAATGAAGTCAAAATTGCTATATCTGAAGTCTCAAAGAAAAAAAAATGTGAATTGGTCTCAAGCCCCAAAAGAATTCCTGGAAGAGTTCAAAAAGGACTTTAAAATAAAATAAAAGACATAGAGGAATATTGAGAAAAGAAATGAGATGAATAAAAGAAAATAAGGAAACAAGAGTCAACAGCTTGGTAAAGGAGATATGCAAAAAAGTACTGAAGAAAACAATACCTTAAAAATAGGATTGATCAAATGGAAAAGGAGATAAAAAAAATCTCGCTGAAGAAAATAATTCCTAAAAAATTGAAATTGGGCAAGTGGAAGCTAATGAACTTCTGAGACATCAAGAAACACTAGAAAAATCAAAAGAATAAAAAAATAGAACAACATGTGAAATATTTCATTGGAAAATTAATTGACATTGAAAATAGATTCAGGTTAGATAATTTAAGAATTATTGAACTACCTAAAAACCATGATGAAAAAGAGCCTGGATATCATCTTTCAAGAAATTTTCAAGAAACATTGCCACAACATTCAAAAAAGCAGAGAGTAAAATATAAATTGAAAGAATTCACCAATTATCTCCTGAAAGAAATCCCAAAATGAAAACTCCCAGGGAGATTATGGCCAAATTTCTGATCTCCCAGGAGAAAATATTGCAAGCAGCCAGAAACTAGCAATTCAAATATAATGGAGCCACAGTCAGGAAAGCAGAAGATTCAGCAGGTTCTACATTAAAGGATTGGAGGGCTTGGACTATGCCATTCCAGAGGGTAAAGGAGCTAGGATTATATCCAAGAAATCACTTATTCAGCAAAACTAAATGTAATCCTTCAGGGGGAAAATGGATATTTAGTGGAATAGAAGACTTTCAAGCATTCCTCATGAAAAACTGAATAGAAATTTTGACTTTCAAATAAAATAATAAAAAGAAGCATTAAAAAGCAAACAGGAAAGAGAATACATAAGGGATTCAATAAGGTTAAACTGTTACATTCTTACATAGGAAGTTATATTTGCAACTTCTAAGAGCGTTCTCATAATTAGGGCACTTAAAGGAAGTACACATAGAGGACATAGGTGTGAGTTGACTATGATTGGATGATATCTAAAAACAATTAATGGGGTGAGAAAGTGGAATGCACTGGGAGGAAGGGAAAGGGAGAGGTAGAATAGGGTAAATTATCTCACATAAAAGAGGTGCAAACGAGTTTTTACAGTGCAAGGGAGCATGAGGGAGGCAGGGAACAGATGTATCTTATTCTCATCAGAACTGTCTCAAAGAAGGAATAACATGCACACTCAGCTGGGTATAGAAATATATATTACCTTACAGGAAAGTAGGAGGGAAAAGGGATGACAGAAAGGGTAGGATGACTAATGCAAGGGAGGAAAGAATGGGGGAGGTAGTAGTTAGAGGCAATAATTTTCGAGGATGATTAGAGTAAAAGGAGGGAGACAGTAGGATAAACAGGGAAAAATATAGGATGGGGGAAATATACAGTAATCATAACAGTGAAAATATTTTACAGCGAGTTCCTCTGATGAAGACCTCATTCTTCAAATATTAAAAAAAAATTGATTCAATTTGTAAAAATAAGGGACGTTTTCTAA
Source organism: Petaurus breviceps papuanus (assembly GCF_028583685.1). Lineage (NCBI taxonomy): Eukaryota > Metazoa > Chordata > Mammalia > Diprotodontia > Petauridae > Petaurus > Petaurus breviceps. The sequence goes on along the minus strand of NW_027185573.1, from coordinate 3,256,419 downwards.
TTGAGTGCTCAAAGGAAGCAATTTTCAGATGAGGTAATCAAAGCTATTTATAGTTACATCCCCAAATGTTCTAAATCACTATTGATTAAAGAGATGTATATTTAAAAAAAAAACTTTCATTGGCTATTGTTCTCTGTTCTTGAAGAGAATCAAAATGATATCACTCTGCTAGAGTCAAGTTCCAGCAGGTCCAGCTGTGGCTAATAAGACCAATACAAGCTCAAAACTCTCTACCACATATCGCACACAAATAATTGATGTGAACATTTCAGGGTAGATTACTTTTAAATATTTGCATTGAGTTTTCTTTTGAGCTCCTTCAATTTTGGTTTGTTCAAAGAGGACAGTGCCTTCTTTGATGCACCATGAAAAACCATGTTGGGTGGTCCTTTACTAGCAGCATCCATGTCACGGAAATAATTCCAGACATCCTTGAAGTACCATCTCACACCTTAGGTTTGTTAATATGAAAGAAAAGAAAAATGAGATGGAAGAAGGCAGAATAATCGCAAAATCATATTTTAGCCCATGATTCCAATTCCTTCTCCAAAACTCTCCATGAGACCTGGTGAAGGAAATGGCTCAACATTATAATTTCTCCTCTTCTTCTTTCTATCTTGACAGAAACATAAAATCATAGGTTTATATATTTATAAATGGAAACCATTTTTGAAGTTACTTTCCTCCTTTTAGAGGTGAGGAAACTGAGGACCAGAGAAATTAAATGACTTGCCCAAGTTTGCAAAGGAAACAAGTAGCAGAAAAAAAGATTTTAACTCAAATCCTCACCTAGCTCCAATTCCTAGCATTCAGAACCAACTCATATCTGACCCAAAATTCCATCTTCAACAACTTCAAAAAAGTGATGTCACTCACCCTTTCCTTGAAGAAATCTCTTCAAGAGAATGGCACTATTCCCTCTCCCATATCATCTAGGAAGCCTATTTCACTTTTGGGCAGTTCTAATTACATATATATATATATATATATGTATGTATGTATGTATGTATATATACATATGATACTATTACATATATACACAAATGTGTTTAGATCCTCATGTATATATGGATATGCATATATATACATATATTCTTAAATCAAGCCTAAGTCTGCCTTTCTGCAATTCCTATTTCCCTGCTTCTTCTTACTTAAGCCCTTTGAGACCAAGAAGATATCTCTAGCTCCTCCAAGTTTCTATAACCCACTTCCCAGATCATTCATTTGGCCTTTAATATAAGATTATCAAGCTTTTCTATAGGCTTCACAGTTTTCAAGACACTTTACATATATTATCTTCACTTAACTTTTCATCTATGCTTATTTGTACACCTTTCAGGTGAAGACCTGATTTTATTCATTTCTGTGTCCATCTTGGGATCTATAATGGAATCTTCTGCATAGTAAATATTCCCCCAATGATTAATAAATAAATGAGTGAATGAATGAATGCTAAATGGAAACAGGGCATGAAGGACAAGGGATAGAGCTATAGGTCTGGATGATTCAGAAACTAGATTCCTTGAATCACATAAAATATATACTAGATCATAATTTGAAAGATTGGAAGAATCTCAGAGGCCATCTAGTCTAACTTTCTGGTTTTTAAAGATGAAGAAATTGAGTCCCAGAGAGGTTAAATGACTTATCCCATGTCCTACATTGGTAAGTAGCAGAGCCCTCTGACTCCAAACCCATTGTCCTTTGTAGTAGAACATATTTTCATAATATGTGTCCTTTACATATGATATTTAAAATGATGAAAAGAATCACTAGCTACTGTGTATATTTTGTTGTTGTTGAGTTGTTTTCAATTGTTTTCTTTGTGGTCCTGTTTAGGGTTTTCATGGAGAAGATACTGGAGTAGTTTACCATTTCCTTCTCCAGTTGATTTTACATGTGAGAAAATTGAGACAAACAGGATTGAGTAACTCATCCAGGATCAAACAACTAGTAAGTATCTGCAACTGGGTTTGAACTCAGGAAGATGAGTCTTCCTGACTCCAGGTCCAGTGTTCTATCACCTTGCTGCTGCTGCTGCTGCTGCTGTGGTATGTGTGTGTGTGTGTGTGTGTGTGTAAAGCTTATAACTTATAATATTTATTTGAGTATTTCTGCTCATTGTAAGCCCTTGATAAATGTGGTCAGATATGAAATGGGCAGGAATTTCAATTTGGATTAGAGAATACACCATCACTCACCAATGCCAACTTGCTATGATTTAGTGAACACAACCAAAGAGTGTATGTTCCAAAAGGGCACTTCATCAAATTCTGGCACCAAAGTTGATTCTTTCTTAATTCAATTCAGCACAACAAGTATTTATTAAGGCACCTACCCAAAACAAATCCCTATACTAGTCACTGAGCATATAAAGAAACCAAATTCTAAATGATCCCTGGCCTCAAGGAGCTTTCAATGTACACACTGATAAGTGAATACAAAGTAATTTCAAATAAAGTGAAAATTGATCACAGGAGGAGACCAGGAAGGAGACCAGAAGAGGTGGCCCCTGAGCTGTACTTGGCATTCTAGGCCATAATAAAGACTTAGCCTTATGCCTAAAGTACATGTAAGCATGAGACAGAAACAAAGTCAGCAGCATCATTTTTCTCCCTAAGTAATTTCTGTACAAGGTTTTTGCTTGTCCAATAAGGGTAAAATGCTCAGCTTGGGAAATAATGTTTGCAAGTCTTGGTTTTCAGGTCTTTTATCACCAGCTCAGTAACTTTCCTTCTCTTGGGTGATCTTTTACAGTCATTACACTCTTACCAGGCTGCTCTATAAGTGGCAAAGCCAGCTGCTACCTGGAGTGGACTTCAGAGGACTGGATTTATTTGCCTGAAATATGTGCTGATGAGAGGAGAAGACACTTGGCAATATTCAATTTCTCTGCTGGGTAATTTTATTTGGCAAACAGCATCTCTCCTTTCACGTGGTTTTGCCGCAGAAGTCTGGTGGGGCTAAGGATAGGAGTCTGAGTATGAGGAATGAACTTAGCTATCCTGAGAAAAGAGATGCTACAGATACTGGGTACTAGAACACCAAGATCAGGGGTGGGCAACCTATGACCTTGAGGTCACATGTGACCCTCTAGGTCCATAAGTGTGACCCTTTTACTAAATCCAAACTCCACATAATAAAAGTATTTGTTCTGTAACTCAGTGAAAAGAACACAACCAAGGACACAGAAGGCTATGTGTGAACTCAAGGCCATAGATGCCCCACCCCTGATTAAGACTATATGCATCAGACTGGTTTGCAGATCCTGAGATCCATCAAGATAAGGACATCCAAGACAAATGGGGATGAACTGCTTGGGCTTTGTGAAGCCTCGACCTGTTTTAAAGACTCAACCAATGGTGCCTTATATGGTGCCATTTGAAGGAGTGTGTTGGAGTCAGTTTAAACTGACTTGGGAGAGCTGGTTGTTAAATTTTCAGTAACAACATTTACACCTTGGAAATTGGCAAATACTAAAAAAGCATGACTTGGTTTATTGTTTTATTGATTATCTAGACTTAGAAAGTGATGGAGAAAATGTTAATGTAGATTGAATTTCAAAAAAGTTTTTTGTGTATACATTTTTTTCCCTTTAGAGGGCAGATAGTTAATTATTTATCAACATGTCCCTGTTTATGTAGATCATTTGAATCAATGGTTGTTGGTTAACTTGAAGAAGACTTGTGTATGTTTGAGGGATATGATAGCTTTCTTTAGTATCTGAGGGACTGGCATAAGCAAACTTTATATCATAGACTCATAGATTGAGAGGTAGAAGAACTTTAGGGACCATTAGCAGAATGCACTTATTTTATAGGTGATGATATCTAGCTGAGAAAATTGCAGAGATTTGCCCATGATTGAATAGAAAGAAGTACCAGAGCCAGGATTCAAATCCATATGCTGAGACTCCAAAAATATTTCCCTTTCCACTATATCAGATCTGCTTGACTTCAGAGGGCAAAATTTGGAAAATGCAAAAAGGCACATTTATGCTAGGCAATTAGAGTTACTCCAAAGTGATTGACTATCTTGGGAATATCGTCAATTTCCTGAGGTCTTCAATAGAAGGATTATTACTTGCTAGGAATGATTGGGGGAGATTGCTTTTCAGGTATGGGTTGGAGTGGAGGGTTTCTGAAGTCCCTCCCAGCTGTAAGATTTTTATGATCATGTCAAGACTCTTTCCTCTTCATCCATATTTAATATGATTCCTCCACACATTTTAATTTTAGCAAACTGGACAAGTTTCTGCCCCCCCACAAATGACCATTCTTTATTTACTTATCTCTGTGTGTTTTCTCATGTAAATCACTGTACCTTAAATTCACCAGCCTCTCTTACCCTGACCCTTGCTATTGAATTCTATCCATCTTTAAAACCTTAACTCACATGTTGTTGGTTGAAGGAAGCACAATTGTTTAGCCTGTAGAAGAGATGATTTGGTAATATAGGTGAGTATTGCTGGCCAGATCCAAGTACTTGGAGAGCTCACCTGTAGAAGAGGGTCTAATGTATCCTAATTGGGCTGAACTAAGTAAAATGTGCAAGTTCTATAGAGACTATTTAGCCTGGAGGAGAAAAACATACTTATAGGGGGTTACAGGAATGGAAAACCTGTGGCCTCAAGGTCATATGTGGCCCGCAAGGTCCTCAAGCATGGTCCTTTGACTGAATCCCAGTTTGGATTCCATCCATCTAATAGACCTAAGGGAATGTATTCAAGTACTTGAAGGTGTCTTGGATGGAAATTTTGTCCTTCCCGGAGGGCAGAATAAGGAACAACAAATAAAGTTTAGATTTGAAGTATAAAAAAATAAACACAGAAAAAAATAAACAAACAAAAAACATTTTCCTAATACTTAGAACTATCCCTGATCAGAATGGACTGCTTGGTCCAAGACAGGGTTATTTCTCATTCTCCCTCATCTAAGCAAAATTTGGATGGATGACCTTTCTTGGGGGCTGTTGTTTTTTTTTTTTAGTAACACTTGAACTAAATGACCTCTGAGGTCTCTTCTAATCTGTAGATTCTATGGCCTTTGAGATAAAGAATGTATTTATTCCACTCTTCCCATTATTATTAATAGAACTTTTATAATTTCTTAATATTATCAATAGCTAACATTTATACAGTACTTTAAGGCTTGCAGAGCACTTTACAAATATTATCTCTTTTTATCCTCACAATAACTCTGAGAGGTAGATGCTATTATTATTCCCGTTTTACAACAAGAATAATTAACATTTCTATAGTTCTAACTACATGCCAGGAATGCACGTTTATAATTATTATATCATTTGATCTTCTGAACAACCCTGGTGAGTAAGTGCTATTGTTGTCACCATTTTATAGATGGTGAAACTGAGGTAAACAAAGGTTGAATGATTTGTCCAGAGTTTCACAATGAAGACATATCTGAGACTGGACTTGAACTCATGTCTTTCTGACTCCAGACCAGTTGCACTGTGCACTACAATGCCACCTAGTTACCTCTGAATTTCAAAAAGGTAGGAGAATTTTCAGGTCTTCTCATTCTCATATTCACATCAGGTTTGATTCTTTCATTTTTTTTTTCTGATAACAGTTTATTGAGTATCTACTGTGGCCAAGACTTTGAGGTCATTGCTGGGGATGCTAAAAAAAATTAAGCCATGGTTGACATTAGACAAGTTTGTAACCAATCAATCAATAAGCCGTTTCCTCATCTATAAAAAGGAGGGTTGGGGTAGGTGGCCCAGTAGAACATTACATATAGGAAATCACCCTACAAGACATTCCTGTTTCAGATTTTCTGCACCTCATCCCCAATCAACCCTCCATCAAGCTCTGGTGTCCTGCACAATAAAAGAAGCCTTTTAGCAAATTCACTTAGGGAACCCTAAATGTAATCAGAACTCTCAAGACTGATTCCCTAGTAGAGACAAGATGTAATAATCCCCAACAGTGTCTATGGTTTCAGGCCAAGAAGGGGTGAGTGCATCCATAGCCTTGAGCCTCACTGAACTAGGTTAGGGCAAATCTGAACAATGTTTTATAGAATATGGAGACTGGGGGACAGCAATTATCTTGGCTATCTGATAAAACCTGCTTGGAAAATATCAGCTCCTTTGGGGGAAAACTTGATTTAGGAAAAATAAAAGGGACTGACTATATCCTTCCCCTGCTGGATCTAGCTAGCCAAGTTCATAGGATTTCAATTTTGAAAAGGGTTCCAAGTAGTCCAATATCCTTACTTTATGCAGGAAGAAATTGAGTCTAGGAAGACATATTCAAGGTCATACAGCTAGTAAGTAGTAAAGGTGGGATTTGAATTTGAATCTTCTAACTCTAAGCAATAGCAATGAAAACCATAATGTTAGCTAGAATTCATAGAACACCTCAAGCTTTGCTACATGCTTTTCATGTGTTATCTTATTTAATTCTCCCAAGAACCTTGAGAGGTAGGTGTTATTATAATTCTCATTTTATAAATGAGGAAACGAGGAATACAGAGGTTAAATGACTTACATAGGCTCACACAGTAAATATCAGTGACTGGATTTGAACTCGGGTTTTCCTGGCTCTAAGTATAGCAATCTATGCATTATTCTACCTTGTTGCCAACAACAATCTTTCCATAAATAATAAAAGCTAGTAGTTTTTTATAAACATAATTTTTGCTAAAAGAAAATGATATCTCTTGTTTTTGTATTACATTTCACATTTATATTAAATTCCTAATACATTCTCCTTCCTTCTCCAAAGAGTCATTCCTCATAACAAAGAACTAGAAAGAAGAATAGAAAAAAAATAACTAAGTTCAGCAAAATTAGGCAACACATAACTGGATATGATAGATTATCCAATGTTCAATACTCATGAGTCTCCATCTCTCCAAAATAAGGAGGGAATATATTATATGAACCAAGCTTGATCATTGCAATTACACAAGGTTCAGTTTGAAGAGGTATTTTTTTCACTTGTTCTTTTCATTCACCTTGTTCTCATTGTTTATGTGTTACTATTTACTTCACTTTGTATCCATTCATTTAAGTTTTCCTAATCTTTTTTATTCTTCATATTAATTATTTCTTATGGTGTCATTCTCTTGGTATTAAACTACATTCATGCATCACAATTTTTTGAGTTATCTCTCAGGCAATGGTCATCTACTTTGTTTACTTTTGATTTTGTTTATTACAGATTAATCAATCAACAAGCATTTATTAAACTACTTCTGTATAGTAGGCATTGTGCTAAGGGCTGGGGCTACAAAGATAAAAGTAAAGCAGTTCCTGTCCTCAAAGAGCTTACTTTCTTATATCGGTCCTTTTCTGCCTTTTAACCAATCTACTTAAAGAACCCTAAATGTGATCAGAACTTCCAAGACATTCCCCAGCAGAGACAAAATGTAATCATTCCCAGCAGTATCTATGGTACAGAATCAACATGTACAGATACAAATATAAAATACACATACAATCAGTAGTTTTGTGAGGGAGGGCACTAATAAAAAAGTGTCAACGTGAATATTTTGGTATCTATGGGACATTTCTTCCTATCTTTCACCACCTTGGGGTATATGTGTCAAGCAACATGACCTCCAGGTGAAAAGCTTAGACATTTTAGTGAATCTTAGTATAATTCCAAGTCACTTTCCAGGATAATTGGACAGCTCACCATGAGAAGGTTTATTGACTTAATGAAGGCTTTCTAAATGGTAGGCAGGGGGTGTTACTGAGTTGCTGGTTTGATCAATAATTGCTTACATTTCACAGACTTTTGTCTTGCAAAGCACTTTTTTTTTTTAAAGCAATTGGGGTTAAGTAACTTGCTCAAGGTTACACGGCCAGTTATTTCTGGGTGTGGTGCTAAGTATCTGAGCCTGGATTTGATCCCCAGGTTGTCCTGACACTGGAACCGGTGCTCTTACTCACTGAGCCACCTGGCTGCCCCTCAAAGAACTTTTTAATTTATTATTTTTATTTGATTATCTTAACATCCCTAGAATTTATATGTATTGCACACATACATGTAGTATATGTGCATATTTGTGTATGTATGTATATACATATATGTATGTATATACACATATACAGATATATCCCCCCTCTCTGTACACACAATACATATGTGTGTATGTGTATATATGTATGTGTATATTTAATTGTATCTGTGTCTGTGTGTATATATAATGCATATATGTATGTATATATATATATATATATATATATATAGTCAATGTTACTTGCAGATAGCCCTGGACTTGGTGTCAAGATAATAATAGTAGCCCCCAATTATATAAAATTTCCAGGTTTCCAAAGTGGTTTGTATATCTCAGTTTATCCTCACGTTAACTCCGTGAGATTTCCATTGTACAGATAAAGAGACTGAAGCAGATAGTAGTTTGGTGATTTGCACAGGTGCACCCAGCTAGCAAGTATCAGAGGCAAGATGTCAATTTCACTCTTGCAGACTCCAAATCCAGCACTGAAAGCGTTGTGCCACTCAGCCACCTGGTTTGAATCCTGTCTCTGATGCTTATAACCTGTATAAATCCCTTCGATTATCTTGTTTCTTCAAATACAAAAAAAGAGAAGATTGGAAAAGATGATTTACACAATAAAAGTGAAATGAGAAGAACCAGCAGAAACATGTGTATGCTGATAACAATATTCTAAAGTAAAACAGCTTTGATCAATGTAGTGACCAGCCATACTAGCAGGGGGCTGGTGATGTAATATACAATCTACTTCCTGAGAGAGGAGTGATGGATTCAATGTGAAGAATAAGACTGATATTTTTTGGATGTGGCCACTGTGGGAATTTGTTTTGTTTGACTGAAACATATGCTACAAGGCTTATATTGTTTATCTTCCTTTCTCCTGTATTGGGAAGCATGGAAGGGTTGGAAGAATGGTGCTTTCAACAGAAAAAAAAGAAGTTTGAAGGACAAAAAGATTTAGAAAAAAAGATAACAAGTTCTATTTTGAATATGTTGAATTTGAAATTCTAAGGACATCTCTCCCATCAGGCAGGTGATGATGCCAGACACTAAATAGCTATGAATCATCTAATAGCACAATCTCAAAGAATTGAAATTACAGGTGACCCTCCAGTCATTGGAAATATGCATCATGGGCATAAGTGGGCAGCAACTCATGACCAACAATGACTTACTCACAAGAACGGGTATAAAAGAATGAATCTAGGAGATGTACAGAAAACCAGGTTATGCAGCAATCTATAGAATGCTCAAATACCTTGAAGAAACTCTTCCACTTGTTGGAGCACTCCTTGGCACAAGAGAGATTAGACTTGGTTTGCTTGACCTTACTGGGAGGAAGATCTAGGAGCAAGAGGTCAAAATTACCTAGAGACAGATTCCAGCTAGATGAAAGGGAGAATTTTCTAAAAATCAGAACTGTCCCAAATTGAAATGGGTGGTCCTAGGAGAAAAGTGGATTTCTTCTCACTAGGAGTCTTTAGATGAAACTTGGGATGACCACTTGCTAGGGATGGAATAATTTTTCAGGTGTAGGTTAGACCAAATTGTATCTGAGGTCCCTTTTAGCTCAGAGATTCTGTGATGTTGGGAATGACATAAACAAGAACCATATTGGGGTGTGGGTGGGGAGTTGCCAGTTGGGAATGAACTATGCAAATGAATGAGATCAGTCATTGATATATTCAGGATTGTGAGCTTGTTGGGGGAAAGAACAATTTTTATTTTCATAGCAGGTGTTGAGCAAATACTTCTTGAATGACTAGCTATGTAGTAAACTCTCCAGGACTAATCCCCCAACTCCCTTGGACTTAGTCTCCAGGGAGCAGCTGTTGCTTTTCCCCTCAGGGGTCTAAGGGTAACTCTGAAGGGTTGTGGCTTTTAACAGTATTGCTCATAAGCCCCCATCCAGAAATCTATCTGTTGATTATCAGTTAGACTTGGTTTATTTTTAGAAAGGGTTTTTATGAATATAATGTGAGAACAGCTGATATGAAATATACTCACCACCCACACATCAAGTTCAAAGTCTCTTACAGATACACATGGGTCCACGGGAAGAGTGGGTTCAAACTTAGGGTACAATGGTGGTGAAGCACACTTATAAGCTTACATGCATGGTAAAGAGGTAGCTTACATCTCCTACTTGCTGTACATCTTTTCTTAAGTCCCTAGGCACTAGTTTTTTTTTTTTCCTGTGCCAATAGCTCATGCTTCTTGAAGCTTTTTCCCTTTTCAGTAACTATCTTTTTGCATCCTTGATGGTTTTCAGTGTTTTCTTAGTGTGACTCCCCAAACTCCTGATTGTGTTGGTTACTAAACATCCAGTCTCTGATAATATGGTCAATGGGATGGATGAATAGAGAGGAAGAGTCTCACACTTTCTCTGAGTGAGGGGTTGCTATCATCACCTTCTTTGGTTCCCTCCCATATACATACTAAAATGGGTGGGCTAGTAAATATTTAACAACAAGCTTTCTTTTAGAAATGTACACATGATACACTTTTAAATTTAATCTACATTATTAGCATTTCTCCACTTTTTTGTCTAGATAATAAAAAAAATAATAAATCAAGCCATGATTTGTAACATTTTCAGATTTCCAAAGTGTAAATGCTCACTGAAAATTTAACAATCAGCTCTCCAAAGCCAGTTTCATTTAGCTCCAGCACACCACAGGGTCTGCCTCCTCAAGATACTCTGAAGGTTGGACGTTCCCAAAGATTTCATTGCTTTATCAATGGATTGCATAGCTTATAAAATTGACCTTGTATATCATCTCACCTCCCAAAGTGTGATTGAATCTTTTCAACCAATGGTAAAATATTTCCTGTGTGACTTTCCTTTATTGATCAAAGCATTTCACTCTTCCCAATTTGATTTAGGATTTGCTTGCACCTAGTTGACAACTTGGATTGACAGAGTGATTCAATTAATATTTTGGGCCCTTTTGTGTTTATATTAATTGGAATTGGTATGAAAGCTCTCACAGTCACAAATGAAGGAATGAAAATGGAATGAATGAATGACAAAAAGCCATTCTCATAGAATATAAGTGGATTACTTCCCTGGTGTTCACATTTATTTGTTAAACGCATTTAATAAACAAATTTATTAAATATTCCATATTCAAGGGAAAACTGAGGCTAAAGTTTTAGTCACAGACTTCTAGACACTTAGAGAGATCTTAGATATCACCAAATTCAACCCCATTTCACAAATGAAGGAACCAAGTTTCAGAGAGGTCAAGGGAGCATTCCAGAGTCACATAAGCTAATTGGTGGAAGAGTTAAGAACCCTTCCTTTGGGCTTCTCTGTTAGGACCCAAATTACCTAAGTCTTATTCCTTGTCTATGGGAGTCCATGTCCAGTAATTCTGATCTATATCTTGCCATTGGACCCAGATGGTTCCAGAAGAGAAAGTGAGACTGGTGATGTTGTATAGCCCCCCTTCACTTAAATATAATTTACTTGCAAGTCATGACATCATCTTCCTGAGGTCATGGTTCTCTTTGAGAGTGAAGGACAAACAACAGTAACCTTGTCTGCCAGAGCTTTGGGGATTAAAGGTATCTGGATAATGTCTTGGAATCTCTGTTATTTTTATTGACCTTGAAAAGGCAGTGCAGAAGAGTAGAGAAATAGGTGGCTCTTCTTGGAGTCAGGAACATTTGGATTCAACTCATGTTTCTGATAAGCACTAGCTGATGGACCATGGGAAAATTTGTGAACTTTTCACTGACCTATGCAACTTTCTGTGACTCTAGTCCCAAGACTTGCCACTCATTAGCTGTGTGACCTTAGATAAGACATTTTTTCTGAGTTACAGTTCCTGAAAAGTAGTGGAAGGAATTTCGACACTGGAAATTTCCTATGCCCATTAAATCACAGACCCAAACCAAAAACAACAATAAAAAATATATATATTGGTTAAGTGATGATAATAATGACAATGATGACAATGATGATGATGGCAACAATGACATTGATGGCGATGACAATGATAACTTTTCCCCCTAAAGTTCAGGTCTTCCCCCATTACCACTCTACTCAATAAACTCCAGGGGATCAAATATAAATTATTCTATTTAGTGCTTAAAGCCCTTCACAATGTTGTACCTTCTTACATTCCCTGTTTTTTTTTTCACACTTTACTCTTCTCTCCATAATCTCCAATCCAACTATACCAGTCTACCTGCTGTTCCTCAGACATTGCAGTCCATTTGCCAACTCCATGCCTTAGCCCTGGTTGTCTCTACAAGTCTGGGATGCTCTCCATCCTTACCTCCTTGAGCTCTTTTAAACTCTTATAATATCTTTTTCACATAAATATCCTTGGTGACAGACATAAAGTTTTAAGATAGAAAACACACACACACACACACACACACACACACACACCAAAAGAAAAAGATTATGGTCAAATTTAATTTTCTGCAAGAGACCTTTCCTGTCTTTCCCTACACCCCAAAGTTCTAGTGGCTTTCTTTATTATTTCCTATTTACACTGTATATAATAATGTGTAAATAAAATAATTTACATGCTGTCTCTTCCTTTGGAGTGTAAACTCCCTGAGGGCAGGGGCTATGTTTTTACCTTTCTTTATATCTCAAGCACTTAGTACACTGCCTGGCACAAAGAAAGTGCTAAATTTTCTGACCAATTGGGCATGTGTTAGGCACTATATTAAATACTATAGATACAAAGCAAAACCAAAAACAATCTCCATCCTCAAGGAACTTGGCATTCTGATGGTGGAGATGACATATGTAATTACTGCAATTCTTTTTACCCTTTGCCCACCAAAAATGGAAAATGCCCAAAGGCAGCTCCATGGAGAAATTACATAGATAATATGATCACATCACATTCTACTTCTTTTTTTTTTAAAGCAAGGGAATGTCTCTATCAATAGTTTTGCCAACAGCTTTCTTTTCAAAGAGCCTGGAAATATCATTCTCGTTCATTACAATTGCTATCTGGGGGACTTGAAAATTAGTTCCTGGCTGAACCATGCCGAATATGCAGGCTTAACATGCAGGAAAATCTCTGAGATGGAGTTTCACCCACAGTTGTCTTCATCTGCTCAGTGACAAGTAGATCCGATTAAAATCTTCATCCTCTGGAGAGCAATAGTATTTTCCAGAACCTCACTCCTCCTTGAGCCAACGGCTGCAATTTTGATTTATGACCCTATTTTCCGTGTGCTTGAGTTACAGTATTTTGCCACAAAGCTGACAACAGCCCATTGAGGGGCTTTTTAAAAAATACATTTTCTTTTCCACCTGGTTCATTCTAAAAATGCCTACATTATTTTCCTGTGTGGCTCTTTTTGGCATTGAGATCTCAGTCAATACTCCCTATTTATAGATCATTTTTATTTCCCTCTATCCAGATACTAGCCTGTGGTGGTAAAACTTCAGGACAGATGCTAGAGATAACTCTCCAATAATGATGAGGATGGTGATTGTCAGACAACCCAGTGCTTTAAGCTTTCTAATAAATCTCTCTCCATATATATTTCGTTCAGTCTTCCCAACAACTTTGTGAGGTAGGTGCTATAATTAACGCTACTTTACAGATGAGGAAACTGAGACACAGAGAACTTAATTGATATACCCAGGGTCACACAGTTAGAAAGCATCAGAGGCAGGATCTGAACTCAGGTCTTTCAGATTTTGTCATTGTCTGCTCAGTGTCCAGCACTAAGCATGATCTGAGACATGAATAAGAAATGACCAGACCAAGTGGGTAGTTCAAGGAAGAACTATGAACTCCATTTATTGATTCTTAGTGCATGGTTTTTATAGAGCAAATGAGACAAAGGAAGGGGACTCAAGTTTTCTTATCATTACCTTAATCTGTTATATCCTAGAAGTAGAACAGAATAGACAATTTGATAAGGATTTGTTATCTAGGTGCCTAAAGTCTTGGGGTAGAGCCTTTGATCTCAAAACTCAAACAACATCCTTTTAAGTGTAACCCATATCAAAAGACCCAAGGACCCAGATTAAGAGCACATTATGAGATTGTTATCTGAGTCCTGAATCAGGCTTCCTTGGCTGCCCACAAGACGCTTTGTGCAACACTCTGTCATCTAGATGCCCATATCCTATAACAATAATACTCTAAATGATAATAATAATTCTTCAAAAATAATATCCTAAAAATTACAATCGAAATAATATCCTCAAATAATAATAATCCTTTCAATAATAATATCCTCAAAATTACAATAGTAAGAATATAGTAAGAATAATGTTATTCTAAAATAATAATGTAGATACTATTTTATGTTCATATAGCATTTTAAATTCAGCAAAGTATTTTACATATGTTATCTCATTTTATTCGCACAACAATTCTAGGAGATAAGTTGAGTATTATTTCGATCTTACAATTGAGGAAATTGAGGCTGATCTTCTTGACCAGGGTTATACAATGATAATGTGTCTGAGGCAAGATTTGCACTCTGGTCTTCTCTGGAAGATAATCTGGAGATTAGTTTCCAATCATAAGTAAAGTACATTCATTTGTTTAATCACAGAGCACAAAAAAGTCAAAAGTTCCCCACCCTTGGATCACAATTGAATCTACCTCAGAGTTACAACAAGCTTAAGCACAGCACTTAATACCCAAATGGAGGTCTTTTCTTCATCTTGACAAGAGGCAAGTTCTCAGCAATCTTTGTTCCTGGGGAGACAAAGCTTAGCAAGGCCACAAGATACATTGCCAGTCTCTTCATTAATTCATTCTCTGTCTGCAGAACAGTCCTAGGACCCCTGAAAACATTAGCAAAAACAACAGCAAGGTTTCAGGACCTCTGCAACAACAGCACTGTCCTTCACCAGTGGACAAATCTGGCAAAACAACATCAAAACAGACATGCAAAGTATCAGCCTAACAGCCATGTCTCCTCTGTCCTTGGCAGCTCTGGGTGGCAGCTTTCAAAAGTCCTGGGCAATTCAAAGTGGCCCTCAGCAATCCTCTCAGTCTCTCTCTGCCTCCAAGATCCTGCTTCCAAAAAGTTCTTCTGCCTCTTTTCTTGTGTCTCTCTAAATTTACATCACCAGCTCCTCCAAGTTCAGCCCTCTCTTTTCACGTTAACAAGTCCATCCCACAAGTGGGATTCACAAGCTCTGGATTTTAACACAATTGAACCAAAAACCAAGCCAATACAGGGGGATCTTTAAATTCCATTACTATTACACCACTCTGTCCCTATCTCTGACCTCCATGTGAATAAGTCCACTTCCTGTCTAAGCAGTCCCTTAGTTCCATTACATACAACAAAAGTGGTTGTTTGTTCTTTGTTCTTCAAGAGGACCATCACATCAGAAAGTTGATGCCATGAATTACAAGTGAATTGGATTTAAGTGAGGGAGGGCTTATGCAGTTATTTGGATGGGGCATTAAAATCCAGTGGAATCAGGAAAAGGCCTAGTGAAAGAAGTTGTACTTGAACTGAATCTTGAAAGTGGGGAGCTTTTCTAAGAAGTGAAAGTGGGTAGGGAGAGAACCCCAGGCATGGGAGCCAACCTGTGCAGCAGCAGAGAAAAGATAGAGTGCTGTGTGGGAGGAAGAACAGTTTTGTCAGTTTGCTAGAGGGTAGCCTGTCTCCTGATTTTAGGAGGATCATGGAGAAACAGAAAAGTTTCCATTATTTTTTTTTCAGAGGGTGGAAGGCAAAGCAATTGGGTTGTGACTTGCCCAAGTTCACACAGCTGGTAAGTGTCAAGTGTCTGAGGCCAAATTTGAACTCAGATCCTCCTGACTCCAGTACTGGTGCTCTATTCCCTGCACTTTCTACAGTTTCCATTTTTCAAGAAAGAGAAGAGAGCTTACACACTATATACCAGGGACAACTTGCATTCTCATTCATAGATTTGAAGTATTACAGCAAGAAAGCATCTAAGAGTTCACCTTGTCCAACCCCCTCTCTCTATGGGTGAGGAAAGTGGTCAGTCCTACAGAGTTGCCTAAAGCAAGAAGACATTATTAAGCAACTTGCCGAAGTTCACAGTACTAACATAATTAGACATGGAATTTGAACCCAAGTTTTCCTGACTCCAAACCCAGCATTCTAGCAATTATTCAAAAATTTTTCTTTAGATTTTTCATCTATGAAGTAATTCAATGCAACCTATTCAGAAAGCCCCAAATGGATGACCACAATATGGCAAGACTGTTCTTGTGTATGAGGAATTTTGTTCAGTCATTTTAGTCATATCCAACTTTTTGTGACCCTATTTGGGGCTCTCTTGGCAAAGATACTAGAGCGGTTTGCCATTTCCTTCTTCAGTTCATTTTTACAGATGAGAAACCTGAGGCAAACAGGGTGACTTGTCCAGGGTCACACAGCTAGCATGTGTCTGAGATCAGATTTGAACTCAGGAAGATGAGTCTTTCAGACTCCAGGTCCAGCTCTCTATCCATGATACCAGCTAGCTGTCTCTAACCAGAATAACAACTTACATTTTGATGCTTTCAGATTTGCCTCCATTATCGTATTTGAAGCTTATGCCATCTCAGGAAAGGAATGTCTGCATCGATTTTTATTTCATCTAGGTGGTACAGTGTATAGAAAACTGGACCTAGAATCAGGAGAACCTGGTGTTCAAATTCAACTTCTAACATGTAAGACTTTGTGACTGGCTATGTGATCCTGGGTAAGTTATTTGACCCTTCTTTACCTCAGTGTGGTCATCTGTAAATGAGGATAATAATAGCACTTACTTCCCATGACGGCTGCGAGTATAAAATAACAATTAAAAGCGCGTAGGCTGCTGCCTAGTATACAGTAGGACCTCTGTAAATGTTGTTGGTTAATCATTTCAGTCATGTCCAACTCTGTGACCCCATTTGTCTTTTTCTTGGCAAAGATAATGGAGTGGTCTGCCGTATCCTTCCCCAGCTCATTTTACAGATGAGGAGACTGAGACAAGCTAGGTTAAGTGACTTACCCAGGGTCACATAGCTAATAAGTGTCCGAAGCTGGATTTGAACCCAGGTCTTTCTGACTCCAGATCTGGTGCTATAATGTACCAACTAGCTTCCCTTAGATAAATGTTAGGTAGTAATAGTAGTAGTAGTAGAGGTAATAGTAATAGTAGTAGCAACAGCAGCAGCAGTAGTAGCAGTAATAGCAGAAGTACTAGAGTAGCAGTAGCTATACCAGTAGGAGGAGGAGGAGGAAAATGGAGATAATGGTAACTCTTCCCAGCATCCTGTGAAGCTCAAATGAGAATATTTATAAAGTGCTTTGAAAATCTTAAAGTGATGTATAAATGCCATTATCTACATTTAATAGAAGAGGTAATTGAAGCTGAGAGGGTAAATGTTTACTCATAGTCCCATAAGTGTCACAGGCAGGATTTGAACTTGTTTCTTCCTGACTCCAATTCAACACATACCGAAAACAAATGCCCGGTAATTTGAAGGGAAGTGCTAGTACCTGGAAGAATCGGGAAACGTCTCTTAAAGGAGATGGCACTTGAGCTGAGCCTTGAAGGCTGATAGACGTTCTGCTGCTTGATGTCACCTCTCACACTTCTAACATACACAGATGGATGCCTCACAGTGCTTTGATGGACAACCTGTGTGTGATTCATGTGCATTTACCATCTTCACATGCCCAAACCACTGGCATCATGCACCATTAGTGGAAGGCTCATTTTCCATTTACTAAGCCTCTTGGTCATACGAAGGGCCCAATTGACTGGTCTAATAAAATTGAGACAGATGTGAATTGATTAACTCCGGTCTTTGATTGCATTAGACACATTAGATTGCTGACTTTTTCAAGGCCCTCCTAACAGGAAAAGTCATTTTATCCCCCCTTCCCACTCCCATCTCACCCCACCCCCTGCCAGGGGACACACCACAGTAAGCTCATATAACAGGGAAGTACAGCTGTCCACTAATTAGCCAGCCTACGGTAGGCTAAGCATGACACCATCATTAACAGGTGCCCAGCAGGAATCAATTGAACAATTGATAATTAAAAACCAAGTGCCTCTGATCCTAAACCAAGAAGGTTTTTAATGAGGCCCAACTGGAAACAAGGACAAGGATATAGCCAGGGCTCTCTTTTAATCCCAGGAAAGGTTGGGTAGATAATAGAAACTCCAAGGTCATTGTTCTGTTTCCTGCTGCCTTAACCAAAACCACCAAAATAACAAAAGTAAATTTATGTTGATTTGAGTCTACAAAACTAGATTTAAGTCCCAGATGTGTCATTGCTGCTTGTGTGACCTTCAGCAAATCAGTTCACTTCTCTGAACCTGAGTTTCTCAATATGAAAAGGCTGAACTAAATAACTTCTATTATCTCTTTCAGCTCAAAAATCTGTTGTCTGGTCATTCTGTGATTCTGTGATCAGTTTCTCTAATTAGTGTTTCTTCAGTAAATACCCTCACAGTGCCAGGGTGCTAGGGTCTAATGGGTTTAAGTAATAGTAACCATTACATGGTATCAGAAGCATGTCACTCGGTGACTGATACATCTAAGGCATGGCATCATTATCCATTGGGGTGCTCCCTGTAGACAAATTTGTGCCTTATGGCATTAAATGAAATAGCAAAATGGAAAGAACATAATTCAAACCCAGTTGCTGTTAACTTATTAGCTCTATGATCATAAAGTTATTTAACTTCTAAATAATTCAATTTCCTTATCTGTAAAATGGGATTAAATAATACCAATTGTGACTACCTCATACGGTTGTAAGGAGGTTCAATTGAGATAATAGATACAAAGCACCATTCAAAACCTAAAGTCCTATGTAAATGTCAGTTATTATAATTTTAGATGCTAAGTGGGATGCACTTTCAGATTCACTTAAACAATTTATCCCAGAACTGCCTTTGTTTTAAACAAGCCCTCTGAAAATGACAAGGTAAAATGGATAGTGTAATCTGACCCTTTCTAGGGGACATGATCACTCTGATAAAGTCATGTTGAACATTTGTGATCTTTTCTTCCTCTTCTAGATTTAAACCTTCCATCCTTTTAATAATAACTTTAGGAAGGCTGATTATCCACACTATTATAGGTAATGCAATAGTTCCATTGGGGGATGGCTGCTCTGAGGGAAGGGAGAACATCAAATCACAGGGCTAAAGCTTAAGGGACATTTGGACATTCATCATTTGACAGATGAGGAAACTGAGGCCCAGGGAATTTAAGGAAACTCATCAAGTTAATACAGATAATAAATGACATCACTGAGATTTGAACCCTTGACCATCTGATTTCAGAACCAATGTTTCTGAGTTATCCCAATTACTTCACTATAGAAATGGCTTTAAATTACCTAGGGTACAGACATGATTATGAAATGACTCTTGACTGTGTTTTTTTAAAGATTGGTTCTTGCCCAATGATGATGGGTAGGTTTGTAGAACTCTTTAATTAACACAGAGCTGGGATTTGAGACACCTGCATTCTCACCCCAGCTCTGCTATTTCATAATTGTGTGGTCTTGGATAAGCTAAACCCTCTGAGTCTCATGTTCCTTATCTCTAAAATGGGGACAATGAGGCCAGCCCTGTGTATCTCACAGAGATATTGGAAGGATCTCGTGGAGTAAACTATAAAGTTTACTCATAAACTTATAAAACTATAAGCTATTGTACACTATAAAGTTTTCTATGAAATAAAATGTGCTGTTTAATTATAGATTTAGAGCTGGAAGGGACTTCAGAGCCATCTAATTCAGCTTCTTACTTTAGTATATGAAAAAACTAAGGTCCAGAGTGGTTATGACTTACCAATGATAACACTGATTTAAAATGCTTATAACTCAGTGCTCTTTATAATGAGAAAAAGGGAAAGAAGGAGGGAAGGAGGAAGAAAAGAAGAGAGGATGAAATGGAGGAAGGGAAGAAGGAAGGAAGGAAGGGAAGAAGAAAGGAAGGAAGGAAGGAAAGAAGGAAGGAAGGAAGGAAGGAAGGAAGGAAGGAAGGAGGGAAGGAAGGAAGGAAGGAAGGAAGGAAGGAAGGAAGGAAGGAAGGAGGGAGGGAGGGAGAAAAGAAGAAGAGAGGGGAGGGAGGGTGGTTGTCTTCATGTTAAAGGAAATATTCAACCCTACCCTTTCTCAACTTGAATTCATGTTGGCAGTTCACAGTGGTTTATCATATGGGTCCATAAAGCCAATTCTGTTTACTTTCAGTTTCCTTATGTGTGAAGGGAAATGCAAGTCTACATTCCCCAGGAGACCTGCTGAGCACTTCCTCCCCTCTACTGATGTGTTTCCCATGTACTCAAATTAGCCAAAATAACACCGTGTGTGTGAGACGCTATCCTGTAGCCAGCTCCTCCCAGTTCCCAGATATCAGCAAATGCTACAAATCAGACTCCAATCTATTGTTTTGTTTACTATCTAGACTTAAAAAGGTCATGTTAAGAAGTTAAAGATGTGGCTCAAATTTAGCTTGCATGTTGTACATTTTCAGACAGCTGGTTTTTGAACATTTAACAGTATAACCTCTGCCATTAACTCTTAAAATATGGAATATTTACTAATTAAGAAAGCAAAAACAAGCATAATCATAGCATTTAATTTAATAAATAGAATGCAAAATCAGGATCCACCAAAACAAGATAGTCCATCCATAAACACACAAATGCACTTAGCCTGGGAAGGTGGACAGAAAGGAGCAGGCATGCAAAATTGAAGAAATATATCAGAGAGCCTTAATGATAAAACCAAAAGCTCCAACATGCTACGTGGATGGATGGGCATTCATGATTTCTTTGAGGAGCACTCTAAACCATTTATCACCTAAAGGGTAAGATTACTCTTCTACTGAGCCTCTCTTCTCTTGGTGAATAAAGACATTCCCCTACCTCTCTTCTGACATTCTTGGTTGGCTGAAGCAATCTAAAGCTATTTTAGGGAACAATAATCTTAAGTCGAGGATCTCAAGAATTTACCAGGTCTCCTGTTTTGGCTATGGGATTGTGACATTTTTTCATTGAAAAGCAGTTTTCCTTAATACTGGGACCTGAAAAGCTATTCACATCTTGTTCTCTGTAGGTTTTAAGGGGCTTTTCCTTTAAGCTCTCAAGCCATAGAGGGCAGTTAAAGACAACAAGTTAAGTCAACTAGTATTTGTTAATGTAGTAGGTATTGAGGGTAAATAGAAAGGAAAAAATTAGGCCCTGCCCTCAGGGATCCTTTAGAGATCCATAGTCTAATGGGCAAATGTTTGTGAACACACACGTGCGTATATGCACATGCATATGTGTATATATAAACAACTCTGTAGAAAACAAAACCTATAGAGAGGATAATGATGATAATGAAAGATACCGTTTCTATAGGTACCAGGCACTATGCTAAGTGTTTTACAATCATTATCTCTTTTGATCCTTATAACAACTTTGAGAGCGGCTACTATTATTTTCATATTAGGGATGAGGAAACTGGGACAAACAGAGGTTAAGTGACTTGCCCAGAGTCACACAGCCAGTAAAAGTCTGAGGCCAGATTTGAATTTATGTCTTCCTGACTCCAAGCCCAATGCTCTATCCACTATGCCACCTAGCGGCCATAATCTCAGAGAGGAGGTACTAAGATTAAGGAGGACTGGGAAAAGGTTTCTGGGAGAATGTGGGACAGCAGAGGCAAGTCTTTGGTAGGTTCTCAAGCAATAAGAAAGCAACGCAGTCTTTCCGCCAGCTAGATCTTCATTCACTCCTGCTTCCAAGCAGAGGATTCACCTTCATACAGTTGAGCTTTCTTCCCATCACAACAGCTCCTTGCTTGAACAGTGCAACCTGTATGTTTGTAGTCAGCCTTTCTCAGCTTCTGTTAGATTCTCAGCTTCTGTAGTAGTCTCCATACCATGTTCTGTCTTCTGCTGTTTGGACTTTTCTAAACATCTTCTCTTGTTAGTCTTTTCTTTCTCTCCTCTATTCCATTTTTGGTTGTTGTTTTTGATTTTTTGTTTTTCATCTCTGCTGATTCTCTGCTAGGTCCTCCCCTAACAATGATACAACTCTAATTTAGGTTAAAAAAAAAAACGGACAAATCATGTTTCTGTCAGCTGTGAGACAAGTAATTCCTATACCATAATCCTTTAGTGCCCAGGACATTCTTTGATTCAGAGTATCCTAGCAATAAACTTCCAACTGTGGGGACATAATGACCTATAAACATTTTTAAAAATCAGCATTTTTGCCTCTGAGGGGCATGTTTTTACTCTGAACCTTTAATAATATTCTGCATCTTTCCTCAAACACTTTCATCAGAGGGACAACTTTTCTTTTACATTCTCACAGCATTACCTATTTTTTTCTTTCCATTGGTCTTTATGTTTCATACAAAATGTCTCTTTTCTGTCCTTTTCAGCAAATAAATTGTTTATTTAAGAAAGGGGAAGTACTTTAATTTGCACCAGTGTGATCACACATTTGCACACAAAAGATATTATCTGAAACTTACATAGTATCAGATAATACAATATCACTTGATATTCAATATTATCTGATACATACATACAGTTTTCAGAGAGCACTTCGCACAAATTATCTTATTTTAAACTCACAGATATTATACCCATTTTAGAAATATGATGGCAGAATTCTATAGGGGATGGAATACTGAGCTTGAGATACAAAGACCTGAGTTTGAATGCCTCTTTGATACTAGCTATGTGACTAAAAGCATATCACTTAACCTTCTGCAGCTTCAGGCAAGTAAGTCCCTAGGATTTATCTACTGTTTTATAGATAGGTTGCAGTTTGTCTTGGTGGAAGGAGTCCTTACATTGGAAGCTTTCTGCATTGATCATTTTAGAGATCCATGGTGCCTTTATAGATGGGGAAACTGAGGCTCAGATTTCCCAGGTTCATCTAGATAATCTGTCCATTTTTTATTACTATTTTACATTAAAGTGAAAATGTACCATGGCCCAAATACTGTAAAAGGAATCAGCTGACTGTCATCAGCACATATAATATTCCTATCAGTAATTAGTGTCTTTGAAGGCTGGGATTTGAGTTAAGTTAAGGAAAAGTGATGTTAATAATGGAACTGAAAGTGTCAAGGTATCACCTGCCCCCATGGGTGACAAGCTTGGCATCTGAGCCTCAAAGAGCCTCATGAGCCTTCATCTGGGAGAAAGGTAGGAGTGAGAGGAGATCTAAATTTAATGAAGGAGCAGAAAGGATGCGCTTCTGAAGGGCTGGCTGTAGGAAGCATAAGAAGGTGCTGCCCAGTGCCAAGAAGTGAAAGGAGACGGTTGGAAAATTCTCTGTGACACCTGTCAGTGGCTGAGATCAGCAACCTTGGCAGTCATTCAGCACAAGCAAAATTGCCCTTGTCAGCCAGTGGGAAAGCCACATTGAGGGGCAGCACAGTGCCAATACTCCATCTGGGGAGGGGACAGAACTCCATAACAGGCAATGAATATCTCTATGTGATCTTGAGAGGGAAGATTCTGTCCTCAAGTTCTATGCCCAATGTCACTTAGTGTCACTTCCCCATCTAGAAGCCCATTGTTATTTCTCAGGAGGAAGAGCAATGTTGACCTGTTAACAAGTTAATTTGTGGGGTTTATTAAGCCCTTCCCTGACAGTGAAGGTCAGTCCCTCTGTCAAGCAAAGACTCTTTCCCTGAGTGTTAGCTGATTTTCCACTCTGGAAGTTATGGGACTCACTTTCTAATTCACCTGGCACCAGCTCAAGGCCCAACGTACAGCATCCTCAATTAGGGGAAACCCAGTGACTTGAAACTTCAGGTAGTTTCTTGGTTCCATGGATAGAGTACAGGACTTAGAGGCAGGAAGCCCTCTCAAAGAAATCTGGGTAAATAATTTACCAGCCTTCAAGTTCAATTTCCTTATTTGTAAAATAGGTATGTTTGTGTTGGTGGTGTGGAGTCATGAATGACCCTTCTTGATCCCATTTGGGACATTCTTGGCAAAGATACTGGAGTGATGTGACATTTCCTTCTCCAGTTGATTTCACCAAAAAGGAAACTGAGGCTAGCAAGGTTAAGTGACTTGCCCACAGTGTCACACAGCTAATTAAAATACTGGAGTGATTTGACATTTCCTTCTCCAGCTGATTTCACAAAAAAGGAAACTGAGGCTAACAAGGTTAAGTGACTTGCCCAGTGTCACACAGCTAATAAGTATCTGAGGCTGGATTTGAACTCACAGAGACTTATCTTTTTGATTCCAGGTCCAGAGTTCTATCCACTGTGCCACCTAGCTGCCTTTGGAGATACTTCATGCTTTTTGGTGAAAAATTATTGCAAAGTTGGAAGAGAAGCAAATTTATGAAGCATTTTAGGGGGTAGGAGGAGGAAAGAAAGAAAGGAGGAAAGGAGAAATAGAAGAAGGCAGAAAGGAAGGTAAGAACATTTACTTAGCACCTGAATACATACACAAGTCCCTATCTTCAAAGGCCTTACATAAAAAGAAGCCTAACAGAGGATGGGGGGAGACAAAGGCACAGGGTGGCAGGGGGTGACATATGGAATCCAGCCTGGGGAGGAATGGAAACATGGCTAGGAAGGATGGAGAGTACATACCCCCAATGTGTGAATTCCAGAGCCAGAGTGAACTGTTAGTATGAAGAGCTGGGGCAGGACATCCAAGGTACCTGAGAGGAATGAGATAATGGTTAATATGTGTTATTTTTTATATTGACGTCAAAGTGTACAAGTGTCAATCCTCCCCTCCCATAGTACAATAGAAGCTTCTTGAGGTCCAGAAATTGTGTTTATACTCCTAGCACCTAAACCACTTTTGGCACTTACTCAGAGCTGAAGAAATGTTTAATGAGTCAATAGGACTGAAATGATAGCATATGGGAATCCAACAGAGTGCAGATCTCTCTGGGATGGGTTGATACTATATCTCTCCTGTAGAGTATGTTTCCTCAAAAGAGCACTTCTGTTCAAAAGGAGTTGGTCAGGATAACTAAAATTTGTCTCCTTTCACCCATCTTTCATGTCCTGAAGAAAGATTTTTAAATTTAGAAGCAGTATTTCCCCTCATTGGACATCCCCACTCTCCCTCAGCCATGGAGCTTGCCACCCATGTCAAAAAACAAGTCTTTATAAGCAGTCTAAGGCTAATAACTCAGATTGGCTTATGGAGACCAAGAAAGGAGACTGATCTGTTTCCACCACCCAGAGGCTCTTAAGATCTGGTGGCCTGAGGGCTTAGAATATCTCACCTTGATTAGGTAGAGAAGTTTCCCTAACAAATTTATTTTTATAAACAGACAATCACCTTGGCCTCAAAATAAACCAAAAGCCTTAACAAACCAAAGTTATTGATAAAAGTTACTACCTAATTTCTTTACTCTAAATCAGGGATTTGCAAACTATGGCTGGAGGACCAAATCCAGGTCAACTGTTTTTGTACAGCCTGTGAGCTAGGAATGGTATTTACATTTTTTAATATACCTTTATTTAAAAATGAAAAACAAAATCATATTTCAGGCCATACAAAATAGTCAACAGGTCAGATGTGGCCCTCCTGCAAAGCTATAGACTCTTTCTAAAACTGTGATTGTGGAAAAACTATAGCAGTTGTACAAACTACACCACATGGACACAAACAAATTCTCTAGGGACAGGTGGAAAAGATGAAAAAGGGAGTGGTAATAGCAGTAGAACTCAGAGAAATAAAAAATAAAATAGGGGCAGCTAGGTGGTGCAGTGAATAGAGCACCGGCCCTAGAGCCAGGAGGTCCTGAGTTCAAATCCAGCTTCAGACACTTAACACAAAAACTAGCCGTGTGACCTTGGGCAAGTCACTTAACCCCAACTGCCCTCCAAAAAGCAAAAAATTAAATCAAATTAAAAAGCTAGCATTTAACTAGTGCCTGGCACTGTGCTAAGTGTTGTTGTTAGTTTTGCTTTTCTTTTTTGGAGGGGGGAAGGCAAGGCAATTGGGGTTAAAAGACTTGCCCAAGATCACACAGCTAGTTTTTGTGTTAAGTATCTGAGGCCGAATTTGAACTCAGGTCTTCCTGACTCCAGGGCTGGTGCTCAATTCACTGTGCCACCTAGTCGCCCCACTAAGTTTTAACAAACATCGTGTCATTTGGTCCTCATAACAACCTTGTGATATAGGTGCTATTATCATTCCAATTTTACAGATGAGGAAATTGAGGTAGATAAATGAAGTGACTTATGCAGGGTTACACACCTGGTAAGTATCTTAGGCTGAATTTGAACACAAGTTTTCCTGACTCTAAGTTCGGTGCTCTATTTACTTTACCACTGACCTTCAGCAGCAGGATATTATCTTATTTCATCTCCACAAATATTTATGTTCTGGCACTGTATTTGCTATTTATTTGTTTCTAATGAATTTATTATATCTATGGATTTATTTCATTTATCTTCATTTTACTAATGAAGAAACTGAACCTAGGAAAGGATAATTGATTTGCCTATACTCATATGACTAGTAAATGTCAGTTATGAGCAGAATGATAACTAGGGCTAAGTAAGTGTGATAGTAATGGCAATTAAAGATTCCCCTGTATTGGCTTGGTTTTCAAATTGATTGTGTTAAAACCCAGAGCTTGTTAATCCCACCTGTGGGATGGACTTTTTGATGTGAAAAGAAAGTCTTGAACTGGGAGGAGCTGGTGAGGTAGATTTGGAGAGACACTAGAGAGAGGCGGAAGATCTTTTTGGAAGCAGCACCTCGTGGAGGGAGAGAGAGGCTAAGAGAATTGCTGGTGGCCGCTTTGAATTGCCCTGGACTTTTGAGACCTGCCCCCTGAGCTGCCAAGGACTGAGGAGACATGGCTGTTTTGCTGGTACTTTGTCTGTCTGTTTTGATGTTGTTTTGCCAGATTTGTCCACTGGTGAAAGACAGTCCTTTTGTTGAAGAAGTCCTGGAACCTGGCTGTTCGCTAAGAAGCCCTGAGACTGTCCTGCAGACAGAGAGTGAATACTGTCCACTGGTGAGGGACAGTGCTGTTGTTGCAGGGGTCTGGAGACTGTCCTGCAGACAGAATGAATACTGTCCACTGGTGAAGGACAGTGCTGTTGTTGCAGGGGTCTGGGAGCCTTTCTGTTGGTTCAGAAGCCCTGAAGAAGG
Organism: Petaurus breviceps papuanus; assembly: GCF_028583685.1. Taxonomy (NCBI): domain Eukaryota; kingdom Metazoa; phylum Chordata; class Mammalia; order Diprotodontia; family Petauridae; genus Petaurus; species Petaurus breviceps. The sequence continues at coordinate 3,229,347 of NW_027185573.1, read as the reverse complement.
ATTTTCTTGTTGTATGTTTACAGAAATCCTGGGAGAGGGCTTTGCTAATGTGTTCAGGGGTTCTAGGACTGTTCTACAGACAGAGGATAAATTCATGAAGGGACTGGCAATGTATCTTGTGGCTTTGCTAAGCCTTGTCTCCCCAGGAACTAAGATTGCTGAGAACTTGCCTCGTGTCAAGATGAAGAAAAGACCTCCATTTGGGTATTAAGTGCTGTGTTTAAACTTGATGTAAGTCTGGGGTAGATTCAATTGTGATCCAGGGGTGGGGAACTTTTGACCT
>NW_027185573.1:3226118-3228664 GCF_028583685.1 Petaurus breviceps papuanus | reverse complement strand
TACTGTTTAGTGCAGTGTTTATCAAACAGCAGTGTCTTAATACATACTTATTGATTGATTGGATGGTTGATAGTTTCATGATTTACAGATGGGAGGGGACTCAGGAGGGGTCATCTAGTCCCTCAAATCTTTTTCTTGAGAATACTGCTTCAAGTGCTTGTCTGGTTGGGTTATCATGTTCACCCCTGAGCCAAAATATTCACTTATGGCTCCAGTTAGAGGTCACATTCAAATGCATGTATTTTCTGACTCCTTATCTAGTGGTTTTGCTACTACTTTTAATTTTAATTAGTTTTTCCACACTACTTTTAAAGAGCTAGTTAGTAATGTTACTTACTGATTTATGCCCAGAGAGATAGACAGAGAGAGGGAGACAGAGAGGGAGACAGAGAGACAGAGAAACAGAAACAGGCAGAGAAACAGAGATAGAGACAGAAACATAGAAGCAAAGACAAATATCTATATAGAGAGGAAGAAGAGGAGGAGGAAGAGAAGGAGGAGGAGAGGAAAGAAAGTTAGCTTCGAAAAGGAACCTGTATATATTCAGCTCTTTAAATTTTCTTGAATAAAAGTAAACCAATATATGTGCACAGCTTCAAAGTCTCTTGAAGGACTTCTCAGAAGGAGGTTAAATAGAACTGGCCAAGGTGGGGAGGGGGAAGGGGGGGTGGTGTTGGTCTTCACTGTGGGTGGCGGGCAGGGTGAGATATTTATTTTGTTTTTCTAACCATAAAAGGAACTCAAACATCCAGGGATGGAACTTGAAAACGGCTGCTTGACAGTTTAACATAAACAATCTCCATGATGAAAGCACAATATGGAGATAATTATCTGCTCAAATAGATCTGCTGGATGCTAATGAGTGCTTGTCCGATCCATTAAACAGTCAGTTTTCCTGTGCAGTTCTCTTTAGTAAGCACAAATGACACATCTGAAACTTGAGTCAGTGTACACTTTCTTCCGACCCCTTTTCCTGTTCTAGCATCTTTCAGCCTAGATCAGAAATAGGAGCTCAGTATGGTTGCCACACCAAATAACATTGGACACTGAGTCACAAAATCTCTGAGCTAGAAAGGAGCCCAGACAGTGCCTAATCTTATTTGGAGCTGAACCGGAATCTTCTCAGTAACACCCTCTAAAAATGGTCACCTAACTGGGAACCCATTCCCTGACAACCTAGTCCCCTCTACTTTTGGACAGCTCTCATTATTAGGCAATTGATTTTTGTTTTAAAATTTCCCTCAATCCTGCATCTGCCTTTTGGAAATTTCCACCCATTACTCCTAGACATTGGACTATATATACTCAAGTCATCTCTACAGGAACACTTGTTATGTCTCCTTTCCAAGGTCCAGCTCTATGAAGACTTAGCACACCAAAAGCTTAGACTGCACACCTTACTCCCCTGACTTTGTGAGGTGAACCCTTAGCCTTATCTTGCTGGAAGAAGGCTTCTATGGCATGCCTACTTCTAGCAGTCTCCTGCTATACCCCTGAAATGTGGACTCTTCCCTCCTCTTTTACCTTTGTGGTTCTCAAATAGGACCGTGACATTGGGAAGGTGACCTCATGACTTGATAGGGAATTGGATTTAAGTGAGGCAGGTTGTGTAAAGTCACCAGCCTCACTTTTTTCCTCCAGAGCCATCTGGGTCCAGTGGCAAGATATGGATCAGGATAATTGTAAATGGCCCTTACTTTTCCCCCTACTTTCCTTAACACTTTATATCTTGTCCCCCATTAGAACATATACTTCTAGAGAGATTATTATAGCACTAGGATTTAATAAAGTACCTGGCATATAGTAAGCATTTAATACATTCTCTATCTATGTACCCATGTATGTGTCTATCATCTATCTATCAATTATCTGTCTGTCATCATCTATCTATGGTTATCATCTCTATTCGTCATGTATCTATTTCTTTACTCTTTGGTCACATCAATCATGTCCAATTCTTTGTGAGCCCATTTGGGGTTATCTTGGCAAACATAATGGAGTCATTTGCCATTTCCTTCGCCAGCTCAATTTACAAATGAGGAAACTGAGGCAAACAAGGTTAAGTGATTCTACCAGGGTCAGACAGCTAGTAAGTATCTGAGGCTAGATTTCAACTCAAGAAAATGAGTCTTCCTAATTCCAAGTCCAGTGCCTAGCCACTGTAAAATGTAGTTACCTCTATCTATCTCTCTATCTGTCTCTCTGTCTGTCTATCTACCTGTCTGCCTACCTATCTCTCTGACTCAGGGGTGGAAAACCAGTGGCCTCAAGGACATATATGGCCCTCCAGGTCCTCAAGTGGTCAAAGGGTTGCACTTGAGGACCTAGATGGCCAACTGTGGCCTCAAGTGTGCAGCTTCACACCCTTGGCACCATCTCTGTCTGTCATCTGTCATGTATGTATGTTTCTATCTATCTATCTATCTATCTCTTTCTCTCTCTCTCTCTTTCTCTCTCTCTCTCTCTGTCTCTCTCTGTCTCTCTCTCTGTCTCTCTCTGTCTCTCTCTCTCTCTCTCTCTCTCTCTCTCTCTCTCTCTCTCTCTCT
>NW_027185573.1:3211685-3226108 GCF_028583685.1 Petaurus breviceps papuanus | reverse complement strand
TCTCTCTCTCTCTCTCTCTCTCTCTCTCTCTCTCTCTCTCTCTCTCTATCTATCTATCTATCATCTCTATATGCCAAGACATATGTGAGGGACAATTTTGTGGTTGTTTAGTTATTTAGTTGTGTCCTACTCTTTGTGACCCCACTTTGGGTATTTTTGGCACAGATACTCAAGTGTTTTGCTATGTTCTTCTCTTGCTAATTTTACAGATGAGGAAACTGAAGTAAATATGGTTAAGTGAAGGGCATACAACTAGTGAGTGTCTGAGGTCAGATTTGAACTCAGTAAAATGAGTCTTCCTGACTCTAGGCCTAGACTCTATCAAAGAATCAGAGAATAACAGAATGTTAGGCCTGGAAGGGCATATATGAAGCCTAACACAAATCCCTGAAATGAAGACTGGGCAAGTCACCATGGAGTTTATGTTTAAAGACTTGTGGTAAAGAGGGACCCTCTGCTTCTTGAGATAGGTCATTCTACTTTTAAATTGCTTGACATTATTTTGAAGATTTTCCTGAAATCAAATCGGACTTTGCCTCTTAACAACTTCCTAATTCTTCCCTCTGCCCTGATCCATAGGAGTTTAATACTGGTTGTAAGAAGAGAATAATTTGCATATGGGAATGTTGGTTGTCTTCAAGCATTCACAAAACTGTCCTGTGATAGAGAGATTATATTAGAGGTAGCTAAATGGTGGAGTTTGGTGGAAATGGGTCTGGAGTCAGGAAGACTTGAGTTCAAATTCAGCCTCAGACACAGTGGTGTGACCCTGGGCAAGTCACCTGCTCTTTGCCTCAGTTTCCTCATATGAAAAATGGGAATAAAAATAGCACCTACATCCAATGTTGTTGTGAAGATCAAAAGATACATTTGTAAAGTGCTTACCATAATGTGTGGCACATAGTATATGCTTAATAACTCCTTCCTTCCTTCCTTCCTTCCTTCCTTCCTTCCTTCCTTCCTTCCTTCCTTCCTTCCTTCCTTATTTCCTAGATTTGTTCTATGTGTCCCCAAAGGGCTCTGGGCTTTTCTTGACTTGCAGCTGAAACCTCTTGATTGTTTTTCTCCTCCATTGGAATGTGAGATGCTTAAAAGCAGGGGCTAACCTCATTTTCTGTTTGCATCTCTCAGGTCAAGTTTAGTGCTTGGGGAAAAAAAGTGATTCCTAAGTGTTTTTTCATTCATTCATCCATCCACCCATACAATCATTCAACCAAGAACAATGGGTGACAGTTGCACAGTGTCAAGATTTGGGCAAGATACAAAGTAACTAAGAGAAATGTCCAAAAGTCAAAGGGCTGCTACCATCAATCAGTTGTCATTTATTAGGCACCCACTGCTTACCAGGCATTGAATTAAGTGTCATGGAAACAAAGCAAACAACACAAAACAAAACAACTACATTGTTCCTGACCTCGAGCAACTTATATTCTAATGGAATATGAGCTCCAGGGAGGAATGGATTTTCCTTCCCTTGAGGTCTTTAAGCTCGATATTTGGGGTGTGTCATACAAGAGATTTTTTTCTTCTTGCTCTAAGATGGATTAGATGGCTTCTGGTGACTCTACCAGCTCTTATATTTAATGATTATGTGTTTTTGATGGCAAGGTAAGAGATCTATGAAAGCACTTAGCAAACCAACTTTATTAAGTATGTATTATGTATCAAGTACTACACTATATATTTTACAAGTATAATCTCATTTATCCTCACAATAACCCTGGGAGGTAGGTGCTATAGTTACCCCATTTTACAGTTGAGGAGACTGAGGCAGAGAGAAGTTAAGTTACTTACCCAGGGCCACACAACTAGTAAGGGTCTTAGTGCAGATTTGAACTCTGAATTTTGTATCCTTGATGCCTAGCTTAGTAAGTTTCACATTATATCCATATACATATATACACATATATGTATATGTACACACATAACCATATACACATATATTTATACACACACATATGCACATATACATGTACACAAACATGCATGCACATATGTGCACACATGTGTAGGTATGTGTTTATATGTGTGCATATATGTGTTGTGTGCACATATATGCCTGTCTATATACATGCCTCTGTGTATGTGTCTGTGTGTGTGATCTAACTTATGATTTGCTTTGTTAAGGTGAACTTTCAATGAAGGAATTTCCTCTGTCAATACATATTGACATCTTCTAGTTTTATGGATTAAAATCTTAACATCTTGAAGCATTGAAAGAGTAAGTGACTTGCGCAGGGTTACACAGTTGATATGCCTCAAAGGGAGAATTTAAATCCAGACCTTCCTGACTCTGAGGCTATCCACAATGTAACTCTCTTTCTTGTATATATAGGAATAGGAAGAAGGAAAGAAACAAATATTCATTAAGTGTAGATCTTCCTGATTCCAGGCTCTACTGTTTTATCCACTGTGTCACCTAGGACTGCACATGTGAATTTATTAATATAAGAGACTTCCTGATTAGTAAATTCCCTCTATCACTGTAGGTTGGCACCTTCTTTGCCACTTGAGAATTGCTTAGAACAACATTGAGAGGTTAAGTGACTTGTCCAGGGTTATAGAGCAAGTAAGTATCAGAGGCAGAATTTGAACTCAGGTCTTCCCAGAACTGATGTTAGCTTCTCCCTTACACATAGTAGGTTCTTAATATTTGTTCATGAATGAATGAATGAGTGATTGAGTGAACCATTGAATGAGTGAGTATCAGTGGGTGAATAAATGAATAAATGAGTGATTGAATAAATGAGTATTTAGGATAGTGAATAAAAGAGTGAATGAGTAAATAAATTAATGAATAAGGGAGTGATATTGAAAGGGAGTAAGCAGTAAGTGAATGGGCAAAGGAGTGAGTGACTGAATAAGTGAGCAAATGAACAGGTGGGTGAGGAGGGGAAGTTCAATAGGAAAACCATGCTTGAATGTCAAAGCTCTGTTCAGGCCTCGTATGCATCAAAGAAGGCTTCCTCACTCAGTGACTGTCAGTCAGTCCATAATAAACACTGCTGAAATGTCAGCTATTGATCGGGAAGAAGCTCAAACGATAACTTGAGGAGACTTTGTGACCATGCCTCCCATGACCAGGCAGGCAACCTAGAAAAGGAATTGTGAATTCCCTTTGTGTTACTAAATGAGAAAATCGATGGAAAAGGCATCAGCACAATTAATAAAGCCTTCATGAGGAAAACAAGATGTGAAAAATACCCCTCTGGAAGTGGAGTCCATTTGGAAGCAGCTAAAGTGATGCGTGACTGATAAGGATGTTAGGGACGGACTCCTATAAAATCCTGCATGAGAAGCACTGTGGGCAGCAGATTCACTTTCCTTCCACTCACATTAATTCAATTCCATACAGTCTGGTTGAAGGAACTAGAGGTGTTTAATTGGGAGGGGAGAAGACTGAGGGGCTCTTAGACTGGGCATGGGCAGTGTTTCAGAGCAATTAAAGGATGAGATTTGTTTTATTTGGCCACAGAAGGCAGATCTAGAAACAAATGGTTAAAGTGACTAAAAGGCAAATTTAGACTTGATAGAAGGAAAAAATTCCCAAGCATTACACCTGCCAATCATTAGAAGGATGGAATCTACTCAGGAATCAGCTGAGAAGGGGGATGATTCTGTCAATGAAGGAAAATTATAAGGAGGGAGATTTCAGGAGAACACCTGTCTGATAATGCAGTGGGTTGTTTTGAGGAGTAGTGAGCTTCCCATCCTTAGAAGTGTCTAAACAGGGGATGGAGAACTATCTATCAGGAGTATTGGGGAAGAGAATGATTTCCTATGTTATACTAAATGACCTTTGAGGATCTTGTCAACTCTGAAATTCGACATAGTGCTTTGTATACCATTGGTGCTTAATAAATATATCTAGAATTATGATTCTACACTTCTCCTCCTATCTAGAATATGCTCTTACTTCCTCCTAATAGTATTCCTATCTTCTGCAAAGCACCCTTAGGTGTTACTTCCTATCCAAGGTCTCACATTTCCTTATTCTCCAAGTTGTCACTGTTCTCTCCCTCCTAAAATTACTTCTGTTACTTTATCTACTTTGTATTTCTTTGCTTTGGCAAACATCACCCCCACACACACATACACTCACAACATAAGCTCATTAAGGGCAGGAATGGTCTTAGAAGAGGAAGGGACATAAGAGGTCACTTAGTCCAAACTTCTTATTTTATGTATGAGGAAACTGAGGTCTAAATGACTTGGCCCAGGTCACCTGGTTAGTAAATACCAATATTGAATGGAATTTTATAATTTACATGTTCCTATGGCACTATTCCCTCTGGGAGAACACAGATTGTCACCCAGGGAGAGGTGGGGAGCTGAAAAATGGATCTGACCTGAGGCTGACCTTGGTTGGCTTTCCTTTTCTAATTGTCTTGAAGTCTGATGCTAGCTTTACAATATATTTTTAAAAATAAGTATTAAAGAAATAAAAAACAACAATAGCTTTGTGTTCTCCCCACATATCACTTTCTTTCTCAGACTCAAAACCAGATATTTTTAATTCTCCTGTAAAAGATTTCCTTTAAAAAAATCAAATGGGTGAAAATATTTTCTCAAACACACATGATCAAGTGTTTAAGTACAAGAACTCACATACACACACACACACACACACACACACACACCAGCTTCCCTATTCTAGAACACCAGGCACATCCCTTGCCCTAACCCTGGTCTTTGGGGACATTACTTATTCAGGAAGCACAACACTATTAAATGTGTCACTGTCCATCAGCACCAGCTTGTATCTTTTCTTTCCACTCAGCTTCTGAAATGCCTAATATGATTAAGAGTTTGGTTGAAAAGATGTTTCCAAGCCTCCAGTCTGGATGAATCTTTCTGAATGTTAATTACCCCCACGTTTGACATGTGCCCTTGAACTGAAGTGTTTTAATTTTTTTTTAAATCCCCATCATTTATTGACAGATAATAATTAGTATGAAGAAGTAGATAGCTGCTTTGTTTTGGATTATCGTGAGGAGGGCAGAGAAAGCTTCTCTATAGTATGCCCTCTTCAATCTGGACTAGTCCACCCATGACAGCCCAGACCACCTCTCCTCCTCTGTCCCCAAAGCTGTCTTCTCTCTGGCCATATCTCCACTCCAAAGGATTCTTCCTTGGATTGGTGAGTTCTGTTCTTAAATTCCATTTGAGCACACTCCCATAGTAGCCACCATAAGCCCTTCAAACCTGAACCAGCCTTTGTCACTCCAGATCCACAAATTCATGTTGCGTAGGCACATGTACCTTGCCCAACTCTCCCTTTCTTTTAATTGATATCTTCCTCCGCTGGAATGTAAACTCCTCAACGGCAGGTACTGTCTCTCTTTTTGTTTGTATTTATTCTCTGTGTTTAGCTTAATAAATGATCTATCTATCCATCTGTGTATGTATATGTGTATGTATGGATGTATCTATATAGCTATCTATCTATTCCTGTCCTATCTCCAGTCTGTCTCTATCCTCTTGTCCATCTATATGTGGAATGATCAGTTATAGCAAATGGAGAAGTTTTGAATGATGTGGATAAGTTCACTTACCTTGGTACTAGACTTTCCAGGGATGTACACATTGCTAATGAAGTTGGCACATGCATTGCCAGAGCTAGCCCAGTGTTTGAGAGACTCCAAAGGCAAGAATGGGAGAGAAGAGGTATTAAACTGACTACATGGAAGGTCTACAGAGTCATTGTGCTGACCTCACTGCTGTATGCCCGTGAGACCTGGACAGCCTACCAGCGCCGTGCCAGGAAATACTTCCATTTGAATTCACTTCCATTTGAATTGTCTTAGGAAGATTCTGAAGATCACCTGGCAGGATAAGCTACCAGACACTGAGTTCCTTTCTCAAACTAAACTGTTAAGCATTGAAATTCTATTTCAGAGAGTGCAACCCCAATGGACTGACCACGTTGTTTAAATGCAAAATGTACGCTTGCCAAAAAGACTTTTTTATGGAGAATTCACACATGTTCTTGGCCACACAACTAATATATGTCATAGGTGGGATCCAGATTCAGTCCTTGCCAATTCCAACTCCATCATTGTACTCACTATGAAGTGCTACCCTTCTATGACAAAGGACACTGAAAAAAAAAATTCATGTTAAAAAGTTTTGAGGGAAGGCTCCATGAAGAAGGTGAAACCTGAACTAAGCCTTGAAGAGAGATATCAGATATCTTGCATTATCTAAGCCTTTTTGTTTTTAGCTTGGAAAGAAGGACATAGATTGTGTGTGTGTGTGTGTGTGTGTGGTGTGTATTTAAATAGAATGATTATGTGATTGATTGTTGCCCTTCATTAGCAAAGAGGACCAAATTGGCATCACTATGTTGGATTCAAGGTACAATGTTTCTGACTGTGACTGATTAGGCCAATAAGAGATCAGAAGGCTGCACCAAAGATCAGGCACAAATAGTCCAGATGAACACTTGGAATGGAAATATCTCTCAGTTGACATATCTCACATTTCTTTTGAGTTGCTGAAATTCTGCTTCACTGATAGAGTACAGTGCCTTAATTGAAAAAGGCATGCCATGCTGGCCAGTTCTGTGATACTGTATCCCATGTCTCATAAGCTATTCCAAAGTTCTACAGAGAAACCTTGAGAGTTTTCTTTTATTGCCTCTTCAGACCTCTGCATGAGAGCACACCTTTTGTCTCCATAAAATAGTTTTTTAGGGGTGGATAGGTGGTGCAGTGAATAGAGTCAGGAGGACCTGAATTCAAATCCGGCCTCATACCCTTAGCACAAAAACTAGACATGGGACCTTGGGCAAGTCTCTTAACCCTGATTGCCCTCCAAAAAGCAAAAAAAAAATAGTCTTTTAGGCAAACATATGTTTGGCATTTATCAGAGTTGTGCCATTAACAGCAGAGTGAGAATGCTTGGCAGTTCAGCTAGAGAAAGGACCTCAGTGTCCAGTATAACTCATCTTGCCAGGTGATCTTCACAATCTTTCTAAGGCAATTCAAATAGAAGCAATTAAATTTCCTGGCATGGCATTGGTATACTGTCCAGGTGTCACAGGCATACAGCACTGAGGTCGGCACAATGGCTCTGTAGACCATCAGTTTGGTAGGAAGTCTAATACCTCTTCTTTTTCACACTTTCCTTTGGAGCTTCTCAAACACAGAGCTCGCTCTGGCAATGTATGAATCAATCTCATCATCTATGTGTACATCCCTGGGAAGTGTAATGCCAAGGTAAGGAAACTCATTCACAGTATACAAAATTTCTCCATTTTCTGTAACCGATGTATCCACACATGGATGGTGTGGTATTTATTGTCCCTTGAAGAACCGCTATTTTTTTTTAATGTTAATTGTTAGACCAAAATTGGCATAAGTGCCAGAGAATTGACCCATACTTTGCTGTAGCTCAGCTTCAGAGGCTGCAACAAGTGCACAATCAACTGCAAACAAAAAAAGTCATGCACCAACTTTCCCTCCACTTTAGTCTTGGTTTGTAGCCTTTTCAAGTTAAATATTTTACCAGCAGTGTGGTAGGTGACCTTGGTGCTGTGATCATCCTCATTGAAAGCATTGAAAAACATTGCTGAAAATATCATGCTAAGAAGTATGGGAGCCAGCACACAGCCCTGCTTCATCCTTTGGTGACTGGGAAAGTACAAGATCTTCATCTATTAACTAGAACCTGGGCAAGCATGCCATCATGAAGTTGATGTATAATACTCATGTGTGTCTCTGGGCAACTAAATTTGGATTACATATAATTATGTATAATATATAATATAGTATATATAATTGTAATTCAGATAAAATGTGCATTTATATCACATATGTATTTATATGTATAGGAATTATTTGTTTCTGTAAATGCATGTGTGTATATACATGCTTCTACATATGCACATACATGCACACATGTGTGTGCTTTTTTGTATGTAAAAGGAAGAAATCCCTAACAGTCAGAACTGAGAGAAAAAGGTTGGTTTGATTCCTACTATCATTCATTCTGGGTTTCTCCTACCTCTAATGATCTCACTTCAGTTTTGCACTTTTTAGGATGAAGCATTTTCTCTTTTTCTCTTTTATAAAGATTCTTCAAATAGCCACACAATTCACCGTCTTATCCATTAACATTATCTACTTTACTGTACACCCTAATGACATCCGTCCAGACTAGCATTACTTCTCAACCAAGTCACACAGATGATTGGGTGGACATCAAGCATTGAGAGAATACTGTGAAGGTAGCCAACTTCCTGCCAGACCCTTGGGGTTGTGTTGAATAGAAGCCAAGTCAAGAGGCAGGAGTCCAGCAGAAACACCACTGGGGCTCATCCAACCTTCTGTTTCCTTCAAGGAGCTGACATTTTGTTTCTGATGGGCATGGAAGAGCACAGCTGAAATGTCATTAATTTACATAGGGGGACTTGCATGGGCTATCATGTATGCCATCCCCTGTTGTGATGAAACTAGATAGAGTTTGGAAGATTCTCTCACCAAACCTCTCTAACTCATGTCCACAGTCAACAAAACATTGGAAACATTGATATTTGGCTCATTTTGCTCTACCCAAATGGGCCCTCAGCTCTTCTACAAGCACTTTATGATAGCTCCTGTGCTGGGCTCTCACCACAGGCTTCAAGGGCTAAGCCAGTTGGATTTTGCCTAGGGTAGATATTTTTCCAGTAGCTTGGCTGGGGCACTGTCTCCTAAACTACCTTGCACAATACAAAGCTGCTGGATCCGTACATCCAAAAGGGATGTTCAGGAGCAGAGGGTACTCCTAATGTATAGAGTACAAAGTTTGAGCGAATTTTTAGGGTAAAGAAGTTTCTGGAGCATTGCATTGTAGAGAAAATCCAGGAATTTTGCCTGGAGAGGTATGAAGCCATAGCTGACCTTAGCAGTTCTATCAGGAAGATAATGTTGACATAAATTAGCATATACAACATACATAGGATGAAGATTGGACTTGTGATTTCATTGCTTCAGGGAACTTCAGGATGAGAGGACCCCTCTATCAGTGCAAGTCAGTATTTTCTCTGCAATGTATTGTCTTAGAGACTTTCCTAGAGTCCTGAGACATTAATGGACTATCCCAGAGTCACACACTCAGTATGTATCACAGGCATGTATCACCAATTCAAAAAGAGTAGTAAATGGTGTGTTTGTGTGTGTGTGTGTGTGTCTGTGAATGTGTGTGTGTGTGTGATATTTTTAGGAAGGAGAGGGGGGAAGGTGAGGTACCAGAAGTTGGGGGATTAAGAACAACCTCAAGTAGAAGGTAGAGCTGAGCTTGGCAGGAATTCAGGGATTATAAACTATAGGAATGAGGAGAGAATGAGGGAAGCAATGGAAATTCTCCTAGCCTGTCCAAAGACCTGAAGGTTGATATAGAACATCAGAGGGACAGCCAGAAGGTCAGTTTAGATAGCCCATAGGTTTCATGAAAGGTACTAAGGTTTAATAAGGCCTATCTCACCTCCCTTTTCAGAATCTGCTTCTTTTACCAAAGCTCAGCTCAGACGCACCCCTGAGGTGAACATTTCTTGATCTTCTTAGTCTTTAGCATCCTATTATCCTCAAATTATATTACATTTACTGGACTATGTATAATCTGTGTTGGTTTAGTAGAATTTAAGTTCTATGAGGACAGTGACCTTTTATCTTAATCTTCATATCTCCAGTACCAGTAGTAGAGACTTGAATATAGGACAGGGGAAGAGATATGAATTTTTTTTTTTTTTTTGCCTTTTGGAGGGCAATTGGAGTTAAGTAACTTGCCTAAGTTTACACAGCTAGTTTTTTTTTGTGTGTGTGGGTGTTAATTGTCGAGGTCAGAACCGAACTCAGGTCCTCCTACTCCAGGGCTGGCGCTTTACTCACTGCACCACCTAGCCGCCCCGAATTTCTTATTTTAATGATCTAAGGAAACTCCATATGAGGAAGCTACCTTTACCAATGCAGGTTGGAAATTCATAGTCTTTGAGAATGTCTTAGAACAATGAGACATTAAGTGACTTGCCCAGGATACCCCAGTCAGTATATTCATGATTAGTAGTGTCAGAACCTTGAACATAAGAGGGACTTGAGAGAAATGATTATTAATAGCCCATGATTTGGGGAGATCCAGAATTCCCCTTTTTTTAAGACCTCATTTCAAAGTTCATTCTCTCAAGGTTGAAGTAACTTTTTCCTGAATCTTGGTGAGACCCCACTTAACCTTAGAAGGAATTTAATCTAAGGTGAATTCCTGTCCACTGTGTTCCATTCAAGCATGTCTGGGTGAAGGTAGATCCTTTAACTAGATTGTCTGAGCCTGCAGGTGGTTTGGATGTAGAGATAGTCTCTTGGTCCAAGAGTTCACATGACGATATTCTCTCACTCTCTCAGTCTCTCCTTGGAGTGAGTCCACTTCTCATTGTAATATTCATTCTCTCATTGATTGTTAACCAGTCAGAGTTGACTGCCACCCTCTGGAACACCCATTTTCCTTTCTTTTCTTCCCCTCCCTCCCCCTTAATAGTATTCTATTTTTTTTTTCAATTACATTCAAAGATAGTTTTCAACATTCACTTTTATGAGATTTTGAGTTCCAATTTTTTTTCTACCTCCCTCCTCACCCCCATCCTTTCAAGATGGCAAGCACTCTGATATAGGCTATACATGTACAATCATATTAAACATATTCCCACATTAGTCATGTTGTGAAAGAAGTATGAGGACAAAAGGGAAAAACTATGAGAAAGAAAAAAAAAAGAGAAACTAGTATGTTTCAATCTGCCTTGACTCCACAGTTCTTTCTGTGGATGTAGACAGCATTTTCCATCATGAGTCCTTTGGAATTGTTTTAGATCACTGAATTTCTGAGAACAGCAAAATCTATCAAAAATCACAAAACATTACTGTTACTAAATACAGTGTTCTCCTGCTTTTGCTCACTTCAATCAGTGACAGTTCATGTAAGGCTTTCCAGGAACACCCACTTTTCCAAGGGCATATAAACCATAAGCCCACCACAATGAGGGTCATGGCATTCAAGAGTGCCACTGGCCTCTTTTTTTATCAATAAAATGCTGTGGGGAGCAGGGTGGCATGGAGTCAAGATGGTGGAGTAGAAGTATGACCTCCAAGCGGCTCTGGCTTCCACCTTCCCCAATCAATGTAAAAAGGGGACTCTGAACAAATTTTGGAGGTGCAGAACCCACAAAATGACACAGAAAAGCTAACCTCCCACTGAGGACAGCCTAGCAGGCCAGCAGGAATCAGCCAGCGCAGCACTCTGGGAGCCAAGACTGCTGTGAGACTGAGGTTTTAGCCTCAGGGCGGGTCTGACCAGCCCCCTGCAGAAGGGGCTGATCAGCAGCAGCTGTGGCCATTTCCAGAATTATCAACATACAGATATGAAGGACAAAGTGAGAGGTCAGGGCAGTCTGGACTTTGGGACCCAGTATGTGGGAGTACATCAGCTTTTGCCCCTGGGGCAAGAAGCCTCTGAGACACCCGCACAGCCAGCCAGTGCCATATGGCAGCTTCAGCTCCTGGTCTGCAGAGTGTAGGGGGACCAAGAGACCAGTCTGAGGGGTAATCACTCTTGCATTAACCTTGTTGGATCTGGATTGCAGTCTAGGGTGGAGGTCCTGGGATGTGTGTCCAGCTTGCCAGTGCATGTGGAGGCCTCAGAGAGGGCACCTATCTAATACCTCCTGCAGCTGAGAAAAGCCCAGCATTTGAGACAAAGGCTCCCCTGTCTGGTGGCAAAGTCCTACTGTGGCAAAAAGCCCAGGTGTCAAGTGACTGAGGGGCGATATGACCATTGTAAGGAAACAAAGCATACAGAATATTCCAACATTAGACTCCTATTTTGGGGACAAAAAGGAGAAAAGCATGGAACAGGAGGGAGACAGTGAAGTCAGAATTCTTGCACCAAAAGCTTCAAAGGAAAATACAAGCTGGTTACAGGCCATAGAGGACCTTAAGAAGCAGATAAGAGAAGTGGAGGAAAAATTGGAAAGAGAAATGAGAACAATGCAAGAAAATTTCAAAATGAGAATCAACAGCCTGACTGAGAATAATAATACTTTATAAAACAGACTAACTAAAATGGCAAAAGAGGCTCAAAAAGGCAATGAGGAGAAGAATGCCTTAAAAAGACAAATTTGCCAGATGGAAAAAGAATCTCAAAAGCTCACTGAAAAGAATCATTGCTTCAGAATTAGATTGGAGCAAATGGAAGCTAATGACTTCATGAGAAATCAAGATGCTATTAAACAGATACAAACAAATGAAAGAATAGAAGGAAAGGTGAAATATCTCATGAGAAAAACCACTGACCTGAAAAATAGATCCAGGAGACATAATTTAAAAATTATTGGACTACCTGAAAGCCATGATCAAAGTAAGAACCTAGAAATCATCCTCCAGGAAGTTCTCAAAGAAAACTGCCCTGATGTTCTAGAACCAGAGGGCAAAATAGAGGTTGAAAGAATACACTGATCACCTCCTGAAAAAGATCCCAAAAAGAAAACTAGGAATATTATAGCCAGGTCCCAGAATTACCAGATTAAGGAGAAAATATTACAAGCAGCCAGGAAGAAACAATTTGAATATTGTGGAAACACAATCAGGATAACCCAGGATCTGGCAGCTTCTACACTGAGGGATCGAAGAGCTTGGAATATGATATTCCAGAGGGCAAAGGAGCTGGGATTAAAAGCAAGAATCACTTACCCAGCAAAACTGAGTATCATGTTTCAGGAGAAAATATGGTCATTCAGTGGAATAGAGGACTTTTAAGCATTCTTGATGAAAAAGCCAGAGTTGAATTGAAAATTTGACATTCAGATACAAGAAGCAAGAGAAGCATGAGAAGGTAAACAGGGAAAAGAAATCATAACAAACTTATCAAAGTTGAACTATTAACATTCCTACATGGAAAAACAATAATTGTAACTGATAAAACTTTTCTCAGTATGAAAATAGTTGAAGGGAATAGAAATATATATATATATATGTATGTATGTATATGTCTATATATGTATGTATGTTTGTATATGTCTATATATGAGGGTATATGGGCATATGAATACATATGTGAATGTGTGTATATATGTTTACAAGTATACATAGATAGAGGGCACAGGACCAACTTAATAGGAAGTAATGATACTTAAAAGGTGAAATTAAGAGTTGAGAGAGGAATATTATGAGAGAAGATGGGGAGAGACAGAATGGGGTAAACTATCTCATATAGAAGAGGCAAGGGAAAATGGTTGCAATGAAGAAGAAGAATAGGAAGTCAAAAAGGAATGGGTCTAGGGGAGGCCAGGTGGCTCAGCGAGTAAGAACACCGGCTCTAGTGTTGGGACGACCTGGAGATCGAATCCCGGGCTCAGACACTTAGCACCACACCCAGAAATGACTGGCCGTGTAACCTTGAGCAAGTTACTTAACCCTGATTGCTGTAAAAAAAAAAAAAAAAAAAAAAAAAGGAATGGGTCAACCTTATTCCCATTAAATTTGGCTGGGGGAAGGAATGAAATACACACTAAATCAGGTATCTCACCCTACAGGAGAGTAGGGGCAAAGGGGATGAGAGGGAAGGCAGGCTGAGGGGGAGGGAAGTTGGAAATACCCACTTTTGAAAAGGGACTGGATGAAAGTAGAGAATAGAACAAGTGGGAGGTGGGATAGGAGGGAGGGAAATATAGTCAGTCTTTTACAGTATATCTACTATTTTATTGTTTTGCATTAGCCACACATGTACAACCTATACTGAACTGCTTGTCTTCCCAGTAAGGGTGGGTGACTGTAATGGGAATGTAAATTTTAAGATCTTCCCTGCCCCTAGGTTAAAGTGCACCTGGAACCTGGGGTGGGAGGCTTGTTTTTCAATAGATACTTTTTGATTGGCCAGTGGGTCAATAAGGTTGTACATTCTTTGAGCCAGGATGAAGGCTATATAAGCCCTGATGTGTAGCTTTGTTTTGGGGGCTCACTTTGAGAAGTGTTCTGTGATTTGATCAGATGAAACTCTGGGAAGTCCTTGGTTGTTGAGAGCCCCCCTACCCCTCACCAGCTTTGAAAAACCCAGATGTTGATTTGGTATGGATGTAATGGTTGGACAGTTTTTTGGAAACCTGTCTACTTGATCTGTTTCTCTGTCTTGATAATTCTGTCTGTATATTCTGAAGTTTGGGGTGCTGACCTTTTTCCCCTGAACTAGGTAAACGATATATATGTTTGATTAAAGTAAGCTTGTTAACCCATTTTGAGTTGCTTTCCTTTAACAAAGCAGATCCAAGAGCCTGTGTCGGCAGCCACCCTGGGGACGCTGGGGTGCTTGCTACTACATTGACAAGGGAGGAAGTGAATGAATCTGGAATTCAAAGTTTTAAAATCAAATATTCAAATATATATATATATATGTGTGTGTGT
>NW_027185573.1:3188810-3211585 GCF_028583685.1 Petaurus breviceps papuanus | reverse complement strand
TAATACTATTTTACATGTAATTGGGAAATAAGATATACAGGCACTGGGGCATAGAGATCCACTGGAAAAGTCAAAAGGGGTATGGGAGAAAATGTGGGAGAGAGCAGATTGGAAGAGGGGATATCCTGTGAGACTGCTATTTTGGAGCCGTGGGTAGGGGAAAAACGGGGAGAAAATTTGTAACTCAAAATCTGATGGAAATGAATGATGTAAATCAGAAGTTAATAAAGCCTTTGGAAAAAAAAAGGAAAAAAAGAATGTAAGAGGTAGTAAGGTCTGACCCTGGCACATTGTCTCAATCAAAAACTGAGGACTGGAGATATGAGAAAATAGAAGAAAACTTGTTATACTATGAATTAATTTTATTGTTTTGGAGTATCACAGATGGAGGAAATAAAAAGAAACATTCTAGGTGCAATTTTCTTTTTCTTTTTTTGCTCTTTTGTTTTTTTTTAAGAGAAGAAATAAAAGGGAGGAAGAAGGGAATATTTTAAGGAAGAAATGAGACAGAAGGGGAGGAATTTGCTATTATTTATAATTGGAATCCACAAGAATTAAAGCATACAAACATGGAGAAGGGTTTGGAAGAAGTGAATATCTCAGTCATTGATCTGATTTGAACTGGTCAAAAGAACATGAGCTTGTATGTATATGACTATGAGTATTTGTATGCGTGTACATACACACGATCTGGTGACAAAATTAATTTAACTGAATATTAGTCTGATCTAATCTCATATACTTTTTCAATGTATTTGTTGGAATAATATATCAATAATATATTAATGCACTGTCACTGAAAAAAATATATATAGAACAGGACAACTGAAGATGGCCCCTGATTGATTAGGTTAAAATTAAGAAAGAAGAAAGGAAAAGAAAAGGGAAGTAAGAAAAGGTAGGAGAAAGAAAGAGAGAGAGAAAGAGAGAGAGAAAGAGAGAGAGAGAGAGAGAAGAAAACATAGCATTATCTACAGTCCCTCTCCTTGGAATAGTGGAATCTTTCCGGTTGTTTGCTGGTGAGAAGGGACAAGTGTTGAAAATATGCAAGAAACCAGCCAAATGTGCTATTGTGTTTCAATCAGTCTAATGCCCACAACTGGAAAGATTAAAGTGTTACTGTCTAAGCAGATGGGAAAGTGTTTATTTCTCAGCCTAAGCCGGGGCAAGGGCTCTAGGCAGCCTTTTGTTTTTAGAAAGAGATTATCATTTTCAAAAAGAGCCTGGCAAATTTAATTACAGACTTTGTAGTCCCCTTTTCTTAAGGAGAAGATATTATTCTATATATTGGCTGCATTAGGAGGGAATGTTTCTTTTAGATGGAGAATTAAAGGCGGATTTTAAAATGCAAATTTGCTTTATACGAGCATCCACTAAATCAATTGTCAATTGTCTATCCCAGAAGAGGGGACTAGAAGCATAGAAAGACAGACTCTCAGAGCTGGCAAGGACCTCAGAGACCATTGGATCCAACTCCCTTAAATGTCAGTTAAAGCTCTGAGAAACTTCCAGTCACGGCAGCTTCGGGCTTTCTCCTCCTTTCTTCTCTCTCTGTGCGTGTTAGACCCTTGGCTACAGTATCTCAGGTCCACAATAAACAATTAAGCCCAGTTCACAATCTGCACCAGGCCCTGTGGTGCAGGATCTAGGAATGCAGAGACAAAGGAGGTTATATTTCGCAGGAGGGGGAGGGGAATGAAACAAGGACCCAGAAAGGGACAGGGACTGGGCTTGCCAAGTCATTGAGATAAGGAACTCTGAAATGCCGAAATTCCCTCTGCCAATGCAGGTCAATATCTTCTCTGCAGTTTAGTAGCTTAGAGTTGCTTAGATTGGCACACTGAGAAGTTAAGTGAGCTGTCCAGGATGGCTTAGATAGCGGGTGTCAAAGACAAGGAGAACTTGCTACCAATTACCTAAGAGCCCTTCACTTTTCTGGGCCTCGGTTCTCCTATCTATAAAGTGAAAGAAGAAAATTAGATGCATACCTCTGACCCCCACTCTAGGTCTTATCACCCAGGGAATTCATGTGTTGAACAAAACTGTCCTGCAAAAAAGGTTCAGAACAGACAAAAAAAATTTGGCAAATACTGAAATCAAACATAGGTGATGAGGGACAGTTTGGCATAGTAGATAGGGTCCTGAATTTGGGGTCAGGAAGACCTGGAATCAAATCCCATATCTGATAGCTATGTGACTTTAGGGAAGTCATTTAAGCTCTCTGTGCCTCCGTTTCCTCATCTGTAAAATGTGCTTTAGTGGGTAATGTGTGGTAAATGTGGGTAAAATGTGCTTTAGTGGGTCCTGAGGTCAAGATTGTCCCAGATAGGAATTTTGCCTCTGATACTTATTAGCTATGTGTACATATCAAGTCATTTAAATTGCCTGAACCTTAGTTACTGATCTGACAAACATTTGCATTTACTGAATCAGGGCTGTTATCTAGTAAAATGGATTCAATCAATGAGCATTCATTAAGTGTCTGCTAAGCACCAGGAAATGTGTTAGACTTGGGCTTACAAGTACGAAGAATGAGACATTCTATGCGAATGAAACTACTCCTATTCTAAAGGGAGAAAAAGATGCACAAAAAGCACTTGCATGCATGTCCACCTATACACACAGATATGGATCTATCTGTATCTACCTCTATCTCTCTATCATCTGTCTATTTATCTGTCTGTCTATCTATCATGTATCTAGCCATCTCTCTATCTATTTGTCCATCCATCCATCTATCCATTTATCTATCTATCTATCTATCTATCTATCTATCTATCTATCTATCTATCTATCTATCTATCTATCTATCCTGTCTGTCTGTCCGTCATTCTATCATATCTCTCTCCATATATCTATATCCATATCTATATATATCTTGCTCCCCCCCCCACTTTAAGGTATTCTTCTTGGGTTAGTAGTCTGGAATAGACATTCTTTATATCAATATATCTTATTCTCCTATATATGTATATTACATATGTACGTACATATACTTAATCCATATATACACGTATGCATGTATAAATATATACATACACATGTGAATGAGAAATCAGGAAAGACCATGCAGATGACGGTACCTGAGCTGCATTTGGGAGAGAGGGATTCTATGAACCAGGGATAGGTAGGGAACTCATTTGAGACATGAAGGTCAGCTAGTGCAAGGAGTAAGAGTATACCACTGGAGTTGATTGAGTAGCTAGTAAAAATAGTGATAGCTAATATCTCTATTATGCCATGTATATTATATGTGTATGTATGTGTATATATTCATATATATGTATGTAAGTGTGTATATATTTGTATATGTGTATATATATATATATATATATGTTTCTGTATGCACACACACACACACATAGTACCAGGCACTATAGTAAGTACTTCATAATTATTGTCTTCTTTGACCCTCACAACAAGCAGGGAGAGAAGACTATTGCTATACCCATTTTACAGATGAGGAAAGAGTCAGACAGAAGTTAAGTCACTTTACCTGGAAGTCCCCAGCTAGCAAATGTCTGAGATCCAATTTAAACTCAGATCTTCCTGACTCCAGACCAGCTGCTTCATGAGGTAGCTTATCCTACTGATAGACACGTACAATTGTGAAGAAACTCTCTGATATATTGAGTCAAAATTGGCTTCCTTGTAATTCAAGTTATTAATAAAACTTGGCAGTAGCAGGTTCAGGAGTAGAGTCAAAAATAGTGTTCTTTCTTCCCTGTGTGACCTTGGAATTACTTCTATTCTTCCTCTGATACTTGTGACCTGTGTGACTTTGGACAAGTTTTTTCATTTCTCTTGGCCTCAGTTTCCTCATATGTAAAATGAAGGGGTTTTGGCTGGATGATTTAAGGTCCCTTCAGTTCAATTCATCAAATATTTATTAATCATTTGCTATGTGTCAAACACTGCTCTAGGTACTAGGTATACAAAGTGAAAATGTCTCTGATCTTAAGGAATTTACTTGGTTACTTTGTACTCTGAAACAGGGGAAGGTCATTATAGGCAGTGACTATTTTATTTTGGTCTCATTGTCTCCAGAGAATGTAATAATCCCTATTTAAAATGAGCTTCTATTATAATGAGGGAGTTACATAGTGCCTGTCACTTATTAAATGTTCATTGATTTTTTTTTACTAGGAAGATACATCATGTGCATAAAACATAAGACATATGCCTAGTAATACAGCAACATTTCAACAGGGAGATGGGGAAATCCAGAAAGTGCTTTTATAGAAGATAGGACCCGAGTTGGGCTTTGAAGGAAGCTTAGGGATCCTATGAGGTCGTGGTGAGAAAGGAGTGTATTCCAGGCATGAGAGACAGACTGCAGAATAGCATAAATAAGCAGCAAATTGATCCTTGCTTATAAAGAATGGGAAGCAGTTTGGTTTGACTTGAATGAAGAACCCATAATGCAGAATGATATGAAATAAGCCTTGATTCCTATGAAACCAGGCCTCCAACTCCCAAGACCTGTGCTTTTTTTACCTTATCACACATGATGCCCTATGAATTCTAACTACTCAATAAATACTTGTAGATGTTATTTCACCCAATTGGATCTTAAGGATTTCCTCCATCCTATTCCAGTGGGTCTATAAGGGCCTTCTTCCTTTAATCTCTCAGCACCTCTTTCTCTTGATCCAGCTCTGCCTTCTAAACCTCAGTTCTGTAAACACAATTTAATGCTCTATGCTGAGAAAAAAAAAAAGTGGTTATGTAAAAGAGCAAACCACCATCCTGAAGTCTATTCATTGTGTATCTGCTGAAGTGATGCCTGGAGGGACAGCAGCATCTGCTGTGAAAATTAAAAATAAAAGCCACTCTTCTCTTTGCACAGAGAGAGACTGAACACTTCAGTCCGTGCTTCATTGCCTTTAAGGGAAACAGATCTGCCTGCAAAGTTTGTCTTAGCTTGGAAACACTCTGATTCCATGTGGTTTACTTGCTCTATGTCTCAGCCCAACTGGACCACAGACTGTTCCCTGAACCTGACATTCCTTTTCCTGCCTACATTCATTTCCATAAGCCAGCCTTCATGCTTAGAATGGACTGTCTCTTCCTCTGATAATCCTTATTTTGTTTTGTGTTCTGTGGAGAAGGCTGGCAAAGATTACAAATGCCATTCCAAAAAATGGTGTCTCATGCCACCGTTTTTGCCCTGTTTCATGCCGGAAAATGTCCCATTCAGTGGCTGATTGTCCAATCAAGGGAAGTAGAAAGGAATAAGCATTTATGAAGATCCTACTGTGTGTTAGGCACTGTTCAACCAACAGTCTCAGAAAGATGACACCTATAGCCATCTGGTATCCCTCTCCTTTTTTTCATTTTTTTATTTAAGAGGATGTCCATTAAAGTAGAAGAAGTTGAGATTAATTTACTAGCAGGTGGCATTAATATAGTTTAACTTCAAAATCCCCGTAATAGGAGATGTGAGGTATCCCCCCTCTATGTTCTTCTGTGAAAATATAGACCAAGAATAGGCCTGATCAACTAAGCACCTCTCCTGCTAATTATTATAGAAACCTTCTAGTTGGGTCCTTACTTCTCTATGACAATAATTCTTTTCATCTCTGACTTGTGCCCCCAGATACTTGGTGATATGCCTCTCTTCCCTTCCCAATATGTGTGATCAATCAAGCCTCAAGGAAAGCATCATTAGGTTAGTAAAGCAGTTCAATTGGATTAAATAAACAAGGGATAAAATGGAAACAATAGGCACCTGTCTCTTAGCAATGGCAACCATCAATTTCTCTCTCAGTCCCCTCTGTAGTGAGGAAGATCCTCATTCTTGCTGGTTCTTTTCAAAGAGCAAGAGAATGAAAAAGATTGTAATGAAATGCAAACCTTCCAGCTTCTGCCAAATACAGGAAGGAGGGTAGATCCAGACATTCATAGAGGTCTGTGCTGTCTGGGAGCTAGGCTTCTTACCTGGTCCAGTGTCTACAGAAACCTTAATTCCTGCAAGTTCTTAAAAGGTATAGATCTTATTCAATTTATTAATTTCATCATTTCATAGTATTTTGTACACAGTAGGGGCTTAAAAACTGGATCTTATTGTCAATTATAATTATATTTTCTTAAAAAAAAGAAATCTTAATCTCATCACCCCCTCATTGCTTGCTCATGGGCTTGATTAGACAGAAATTACTTTTCCCCTTACAGTAATCATTGCTGTCATGTTTATACTTGTGGGCCTCTGCTATTAGCAGAGGAGCAGAATTATTTCCATGCCCAACATAGAGGTAGACCAATGCATGGAGAGGCACCCTCCTTGACTCTACTATGCTCCTATAAGGCAAGAGCCCCTACCCTTTATTTTGAAACCTGGGACCAATGACATCTCAGCACTGTCTTGCTTGAGGCCATTGGAAAATTACTTTCAGAAATCACTCTTGGCCTCAAATTCTGGAAAATGCTGTCCATGGGGAAAACCAAGCAGTTTTTCAATCATAGGTCTACAATATACATCTCCATGTATAGCTTACATTAGACTTCTTCCTGTACTCTGTAGTTCAATGAGTCTATTAGAATCATAGTATTTTAGATTAATATGTTTAATATAAATATGTAAATTTTATGTAAACCCCACATTTTACTTCAAGGAGGGACTGTGAACTTGAAGTCAAAAGGCCTGGTCTCAAAATCTAATTCTTTTACTTATTACTTGTGTGACCTTGGGTGAGTCAGATACCCTTTTAGGGCCTTGTTGTATGCATTTATGAAATGAGTAGTGTGAAAACTCCCTTCTAACACTTAATCTATGATTCTGTTATTAGATCCTTGGGGTCATTTAGTCCAACTCCCTCCTTTTAGACATAGGGAAACTGAGGAACTGAAAGATTAAATGAATTACCCAAAGGTCACAGTGGAGGTAAATAGCATAGTTAGGCTTTGAACCTCTTCCTCTAATATTGTTGTCCTTTCCATTCCCTAAATTTGCTGTATCTTCTTTCCTCTTCATGCCCAAATACAAGCCATTCTCTAAATATGGAACATGGAAAAAAAATTAAAAGAAAAAAGAAAAAAAGGAAAGAGAAAAAGGAATAAAAAGAGAAAGGAACGTGGAGGCCTTCCTCACCTCTCTCTCTCTGGATACTTAGCTCAGATCACCTTCTGCAAGAAGTTTTCTCTCATCCTCTAGTTGAGCGCTGTCTCCTTCAAGTTCTGTTTAGTTTACTTCTCTCTGTGTATTTTGCATGTCTTTCATCCCCAGATAAATGCAAGGTCCTTGAGGACAGGGATTGGTTCATCTTTTTTATCCTTTTTTTTTTTTTGCTTAGCATAATGTTATTCCAATGGCAGTTATGTAATAAATGTTTTTTTAAGTTGCTGAACTTAATTGAATTGGAAATTGGAGAGGATACTCCGTATTTAGCCTAGTAGCTCTGCCCAGCTGGATAACCATCATCATTTTCATCAATTTGTTGGTTTTTAGTGAGCTGTCTCCTCCTCCATGAGTTTGGCAAGGTATTTGTTTAGCTGCTCAGGGAAAGAATCTCATCACTGGATCTGAGGGACTTAGAAACTGGGTCATCTTGGGAAAAAGAAGGCTGCCAACAGAAGGGGAAATGAGGATAAGGGAAATATAATCATAAAAAATAAAATAAAATAATTTTTTCAATACTGTGAAGGCTATGGGCTTCTTAGACACCCATAGAGTTCAGTTTGGACAAGCTCCCTCTGTCCTGGATATTGGATCTGCCCTTCTTCCTGCCTACTTCTGAAGACTTCCATACTCTATCTTGTATTCTCCTATTCACCCAGGTCCTTTGGAATTAGATAATTTGACTAGATAGACCTGAGGTCCTTTCTAATACTGAATTTCTGGGATTTGGAAATATCTAGCAGTTTCTTGTCTGTGACATAAGAGCCTGTTGTTCATCCTTTGTTCTGGAAGAGGACCAATGACATCAGGGAGTGATGTCTTGATTTGCAAATGGATTAGATGTAAGTGAGGGAAGGCTGTGCAAAGTCACCAGCCTCACTCACTACTCTAGAGTCATGTGGACCCAGTGGTATGATAAAGATCATGAAAAATGGAGAGGACTCCAGGTACAGGGGGAGACCTTGGCTTTTTAAGCTAACGTTTTCACCAGGCCTCAGTTTATCTGAGGTAATGCCCATTTAGTGATTTAGCTAGGTAAGAAATGACCTCTTTTACCAAGTCAAAACAAAAAAAGGGTCATCCTTGGAGGGGAAGACTCTCAGAATTCCCAACCAAAACAGAAACAATTGCTATTTACATTGACTCTGAGCCACCCGGACCCAAACAAAGACCAGGTGGGGCTTGGGCTGGGACCTATTGTTGGCCAATCACTGAGAGCAGAGTGATATGAGTTTAATATAATAAATTTGAAATCAACCAGGCTACCACAAGACAACAACAACAATGCAACAAAAAAGAGAACAAAACACCCAAGTAACACATTGACCACACCTGACAATATATTGTCATCATATTGTATTATTATATATTATATATATAATGATATTGTATATCATTATAGATATATATTGACAATATATAAATGACATTATTCTATATCCATATTCCTTTCTCCATCCACCACACCTCTAGAACAAAAGGAGAATGGTACATTTTCTTACCTCTTCTCTGAGGCCCAGCTTGATCCTTATAATTATACAATCTCTGGTTTTCTTTTATTGTTCCTGCCTTCTGTGTTATTGTAATCATTTTACATTTCATTATTTTTATCTTTTTATCTTTAATAGGAACATTATAAATTTGTTGTTCTTTTGTTTAAGTCATATCTGACTCTTTGTGACACCTTTTGGGGTTATCTTGGCAGAGATACTGGATTTTCTTCTCCAGGGTCTTTCCCAGTGTCACATAGTTAGTGAGTGTCTGAAACCAAATTCAACATGTTCTAGGCTAAATTTGAACTCAGGACTTCCTGACTCCAGGTCCAGTGCTCTATCCAGTGAGCCACCTACCTACCCAAGCATAATAATTGCTAATAGATTAATTGATGATTTATCGTTCTATTATTTTTCTATTCTATTATTGTTCTATTATTTTTCATTAATTCATTCAAATCTCCCCATCTTTCTCAGAATTCTTCATGTTTATCATTTCTTACTGCATGCTAATATTCCATTAGATTTATTTATCGGAATTATTTTAGCAATTCTCTAACCAATTGGTTTTCATTTGTTTCTAATTCTTTTCTACCCTACCCCCCAAATCACTATGAGTATTTTGATAATATTTGAAATTTCTCTTTCTGTCTTTGAGGCAGATACTGAGAAAATATCCTATAATTTCTCAGGGATGGAGAACAGAAAAATGACCCAGTGAAACTGAAACGGTTTTCATGTTAAGAGAAACCAGGGCAAAGGAGATCTTTGCCTTCAGCTCAGAGCTTTCACCTTTTCTAAAATTCCCTGATCCCTGACCCTACCACAAGGCACTGAGTCTCTCAAATTTACCCTTTGAGAGAGAGAGACACACAGAGAGAGAGAGAGACACACACACAGAGAGAGACACAGAGAGAGACAGAGACAGAGAGACAGAGAGAGATAGAGAGAGAGACAGAGAGAGAGAGACAGAGACAGAGAGAGAGAGAGACAGAGACAGAGAGACAGAGAGAGAGACAGAGAGACAGAGACAGAGAGACAGAGAGACAGAGAGGGAGAGAGACAGAGAGGGAGAGAGAGACAGACAGACAGACAGAAAGAGAGAAGAGTGAGAGATACAGACATACAGACAGAGAGAGACAGGCAAGCATAGATAGACAGAGACAAAGAAACAGACACAGAGGGAGAGACAGAGGCAGAAATAGAGAAAGACAGAGAGACAAGATGGATAGAGATAGAGGTAAAGAGAGAGAGAAAGGGAAAAAAAGAGAGACGATGACAGAGAGAGAAATATAGACAGAGAAAAACAGAAACAGTGAGACAAGATGGACAGTGAGACACAGAGGGAAAGACACAGAGAAGGAAAAAAAAGAGACACAGAGACAGTGAGAGAGAATCTCACCCTTAAAGGGCAGAGAGTAGGATCGCAGTTCTAATGTGCCACATCTTGCACACCTTTGACTCAAGGTTTTTCACTATCCACACATCTGAGCTTCCAGGACACAATTTAGCAGTGAAGGGAGGTTTCAAGGATGGGGGGCAGCATCAGAGCTATGGCTCAATGGTTTGGGGATCCCTTTATCTTTTCAACTTGGCAGGCTACCAGTGAGTGTCACTATGGTCTTGAGTATAGAAGAACTTCAGAAATGAAGATGACAGGCAACACAGGGTATAGGGAGGGTGGGGAAGAAAGAGTGAGAGAGAGAAAATGAAGATCAAAAAGCCTGTGTGTCATTTCTATGGTACCTGTAATTGGATTCAGCTCACCCTGCGGCCTAAGTGCCAGCCTGCTTGCATCTTTTAACAGCAGAAGGCCTCGTTGCTCATCTATACTAATCCCTCCACTTCAGAGGATTTTTAATTGGGGGGATTGAGGGCTAAGCCCTAATGATGGGGGTCTGCTTCTTATTCTTCTTCTTAATGAGCAGAGTGGTATTCCTGGCATGGCTTCCTCTGTAAGTCTGGTGGAGTAAAGCTAATTTGCAAAGTTTTTTCCTTTTTTTTCCTCCCATCAATAGATTAGTTTTCCACACTTCCCCAGATACCAAAGCCACAACAAGCTCAAAGGAAAGGCAGAAAACCTAGAAACACAAATGAATACAACTGCCCTCCATGATGTGTACAAACACTTCAATCCAAAGACCACCACTGATACTTTTTTACATCAGTAAAAAGAAGTATTCAAATGGAAATTGGTTTTGGGAATGGGAAAGGTCAAGGTAGCATCTTGCTATTGGACCATTGGATCAAATGATCCTTTCAAATCAAGAAAGAGCCCTGATTCTCAACGCAGAAGATCTGGATTCAAATCCTGACTCTGCCATTAACTATCTTTGTGACTGTCAACATTACTTCTCTTTCAGAGAGCATTGAATCTAGTTTAGGAAAATTTGTTAAATAATGTCCTAGTGCCTGAAGAGAGTTGTCTAACTACATTTCTTAGTGACTTCCAACATCTTATCTTGGTTCTCTTTGCAGAAAGATCACAGCTACATTTAACTTTTCATTTTATCATTCAAAAGGTTTCAAACCAATTTGCCACAGAGATGTAATCTAAGTCCTCACTCCACCAATCAATCAATTGCAAATCAAAAAGCAATGATTAAGTGCCTGTTACGTATCAAACTCTCTCTTAGGATGGGGATAAGAAGTGAAATAGTCCTTGGGGGAGACAATATGTATGTGTAAGTGCCAGATGTTGCACCTTAAAGTACTAGAGGTACAAGCATAAAAAAGAGACAGCCCCTGCCGTCAAGGAGCTTACAATCGAACGGGCAAAAACAACATACAATTGGCTAAAAATGATTGGAGAGGAAAGTGGCAAATGTTGAAGAGGATGTGGAAAACCTAGGACAATAATTCATTGTTGGCAGAATTGTAAACTGATCTAATCATTTTGGAGAGCAATGTGGAATAATACCCAAAGAATTATTAAACTGCCTTAAAATGCCCTTTGACCCAGCAACACCTCTTTTAGGTCTATTTCCAAAGATGATTAGGAAAAAAAAACATGACTACATGTTTTAAAATATTTGTAGCACTTCTTTGTGGTGGAAAAGAACTGGAAATTGTGGAGATGCCCATCCACTGGGGAATGGCTGAACAAATTGTGGCATATTATTGTGATGGAATACTACTGTGCTATGAGAAATGATGAGCTCAAAGATTTTAGAAAAAACATGAAAGACTTGAATGAAATAATGAAGGCTAAAATGAGCAGAACCAAGAGGATGTAACAGCAATATTGTTTTTAAGAACAACTTTGAGCAAATAAGTCACTTTGACTATTATAAAAACCCAAATTAGCTACAAAGGACATATGAAGGAAGACACTATCTGCCTCCAGTGAAAGAACTGATAAATAGAAGTATATATAGAATTATTTCACAAACACACACAAGTATATGTATACACACACACGTGTGTGTGTGTATATGCACATAAATATACCCATATACACACATATTTCTGTAGGTATTTGTGTAGAGATAGTAGCCATCTCCAGGGCAGGAAGGAGGGGAAGAAAAAAAAGAAAAAAAATTTACACGATAATTTTACACATTAGAATAGCAACATGTACATAATAGATTTGCAGGTTCTTTTTTATTACACTATATTGTGGAAATGATTGTTTAATTCCATTAATTTAATAAAAGAATATTTTAAAAAGAACAGGGATGGAAGAGTACTTCTATGCATGCCCTGAATCAGAGGCATGATATTCTGTAAAGTCAAGCAGAATAGGTGATGGAAAATAGTGTTTTCAGTAAGGGTGTGAGTCCCTTATAAAGGAAGGTTTGGGGAGTTTAGTGCTCTGCATATGTATACGCCTTTCTATTTGTGCATGTATGTATACATGTATGCATTTACATACGAATGTGTGTATACATGTATGTGTATATATCTACACACCTATTGACCAGGGGCCTGCACATACACACATATACACATGTGCATATATACATGAATATACATATATGAGTATGTATATACACACTCATATATGTATATACTGATAACCAACAAGATAGAGGACCATATATAAATACATATGTTAATTCACCAGTCGGGTGTGTGTTGTGAGTTTTAGTCCATTGGTTTGCAAGCCTGTTCCTCCACCATTCTTCCATCTGATTTCCACTGTCTCCATTGTTTCCTTGTATACTTTTTAAAAGAAAGCTCTTACTGACCTTTCTGTTGTTATTTTTAAACAAAAGTGTCTTTCTCTATCTAGTCATCTTCTTTCCCTTCCCCCATCTTTTCTGTGATAATTTATTTCTTCCCTTGTGCCTTTATTGGTTGGGCTGTATTTGTTTACCCTTCTATTATTCCTCTTGTCTGGGGTAGGGTGAGGAGGGGTTATTGCACAGCAAATAATCTACTCACAACTGGTTTTCTTTGAAAAAATATTTAAATTTTTTCCCTTTTTGATTGTTCATCTTTTCCTATTAATGATTAAGGATCAGATTCAAAGAGTATGTCACCTTGGGTTGTATATCGGACTCCTTTGCCCAATGGAAGACATTATTCCAATCCCTTCAGCTATTTCTGCTGGGTACAAAATAGTCTTGTGTTATTTGAATATCCTTTCCTTTGATTCAAAGGTCTTTCTCTTTGTAGTTTGCAGAATTTGTTATTTATCATTGGAATTGCTGCTATTATTTCTTGAATACTTGGGTTTGGGCCTTTTTATTTGTTATATTCTTCTGGGAAACCTCCAATCTTTAAGTTGTCTCTGGACAATTTTTCTTCAAGCACAGCATGTTTTATTCGTCTTAGGATCATGCTTTCTTTTAACATTAATGCTTTTTGCTTCTCTTCTTCCTGATCACCCTTTTCTTCTGTGTATTTCTACTTCCAATCCGTTGTCCTCTCTTTTATTTCTTTGATGAGATTTGTCACCATGGATGCTTTCCCCCAAATTTTGCTGATTATTCCTTCCATTCAAGCCATAAATTCTCCTTTCACAATTCTTATTTCTCTCTCGAAACTTTTGGGGAAATTCCTCCTGTAATTCTATGCTTTCTTGGGAATATACTAGGTCTTCTGCCTCTTTAGGTGCTGCTGATTCATTTTCCTTTTTTTCTTACTATATTTATTTAGAGATGTTTGCAGGGGTGTGCTGGTAAATATTTAATAACTGACTCTCCAGGGGAAAACAATTTCACATGACACATTTTAAAGTTTAATATGTATTATTAGCAGTTTTTCCACCACTTTCTTAAGTCTAGAACAGTGGGGGGAAATCCTCTGGCCTCAAGACCACATGTGACCTTCTAGGTCTTTGGGTGTGGTCCTTTGATTGAATCCAAACTTCTGAGAACAAATTCCCATAATAAAAAAGTTTTTTCGGTAAAACTTGTACTGAGTCAAAAGGTTGCACCCAAAGACCTAAAGGTCACTGGAGACAACAAACAAATCAATAAAAATAAACCATGATTTCTAATTTTTGCTAGTTTCTAAGGTCTAAATGCTCACGCTGGAAATTTCACAATCAGCTCTTTCCAGAGCTGGTTGACACTGGTTCCAATATATTACTGGATATCTGAATTTGTTTGAATAATCTATTATTAATATGCTTCCTATAGATTTTTCTGCTTGTGTTCAAGGTTTTTCCACTGAGATTTCTTCCTTCTGAGATTTTTGACAAGTGCAACCTTTTCACCTTATATTACTTTATCATTCATTTTCAGACTCCTTTTCCTTTGTCATCAGTTTACCCAAACTTGGGGAGGATTGGGCCTTCAACCTGTCTTAGCTTCCTCCTCTACTTGGGGAATTCTCTTTTCATTGGCCTCTGTCTCTGCCCCAAGAGACTTCTGAGGGGATAGGCCTCAGCAGTAAGCCACTCCCCTTTTCTACAGGCCTGATGCAGTACTATGCACATGCCTTGCCCTAGTTCTTTCAATTTACTGATACATACATTGCATCAAGAATGCCTCCATCCCAAGAAAATCAGGCTTTCCTGTACCTCTGCATCCTACACACAGATTGGGGGTCGAGTGGAAAGTAGACTTGAGCTCTGTTACCTGATGCTAAGCGAGGGCAATGATGGAGAGAGGGTGGCTGCCAGGTAACTACGGCAGCAGCAGCAACAATGGAATTGCTGAATAGCTGCCAAAGCACAAGGCAGTGGATTGGATTGCGTTGCCTTGAGTGAGCCCTGGAACTGATGTGGTAGGTGATGCCGAATGATTATATTAAGGAGTAGGAATTAGCTTTCCCTCCTGTTGGATCACTGAGTTATTACCTTGTTGGGATTGCTGGGGTGTTAGACTGTGGAGATAACTGCAATTGCTTTACGTCTCACACATAACATTTATTTTGAAGAGATTCGAAAAATCCTGTGGGTAGGAGGAAAGATCCAGTCCCTTATCTTGTTAGTTATTGGTATGTATGTATATAAGTGTAACAGAGTCCCTGGCTAGGAGAGCTCCATCCTCAGAGCATATACATCAAAGTAGCTCATGTGGAAAGGCCTGGGGACTTTGTTTTTGTAAAGATATGATAATGTGTGCTGGAAGGATCCTGCCCCTTGACGGGATGCATCCACAAAGATTGTGTAACTATTTCTGGTCTGCTAACTCTATGTTAAAGAGATAGATTGTTGATTGTCTTCTGAGTCCAAACTAGGCCATTCAAAATTCACTTATTGACCAAAGCAAAAGTCTGTCTCTTTCTCTTTCTAGCTGAGTTCTGTTGGAGTGAGGCACTTTGTACTTCATCTTCCCAGCTAGCCCACCACCCTGTGGTCCATGGGTGTATGAGCCTGCTGCTGCTTCTACCTCTGTTGTATCATTTTTTTGTACTTCTTTTAGATGACAATTATTGGAGATGCTATAGTTTTGTAAGCTTTTAAAAGTCAGGAGAATGAGCCATCAGAAGTCTTGGAGCTGGATTATAGGTTGGGATTTGCCAGAAGGCAAAAAGTGAGGAACTAAATTCTGAAAGACTTGGTTTTTCTTCTCAATTATGCATCAAATATAGATGTTAGGGAGGTACAGTGATTCATCAATCAAGGATTCCGAATTTGGAAGGGAACTTAGTGAGGCAAAAGCTGTGCAGAAATACTCTGTGCATAAGCTCCCTCTCCCTAGTAACTCACATAGTATAGGGGAAGATGGAATTGTAGGTGTTGGGAGAAAATGCTTTATAACTTTTATTCTTGCTATATCTCTACAATTAATATCCTTTTTGTTAAACTAATCAATATTAATTAGTTAAATGACACCAAGGGACTAATCACTGGTGGTGGGCAGCATTGTGAAGGACACAACAGAATGTGAGCTCATGCCAAAAACTTTAGAGAAAGATACCCTCATCAAGTACTCAGGGAATAGCTCTAGAACTTCAAGAAGGAGAGATAGATGGCTTTGCACTGGGAGAGTGAGTCCAGAGCCTTACTTCATAAATATATAAGCATGCAACACATACAAAATGACTTGTACATAGCATACACAGACATACATATGTGTGTGAATACATATGTGTATATATGTTTGTGTGTATGTATAATGTTTGGGGGAACACACTAGAAACTGGAGGGACCTGGAGAATCATCCAGGAGAAGGCAATGCTTCAGCTGAAACAAAGGATTCCAAGAAATATAGATGAGGAGGGAGGACATTCCAGGCATAGAGGACAGCTGACACAAAAGCACAGAGATGGAAAATGACGTATCAGACTATGAGTGATGGAAATTGGGGAAAAAAATGGGAAAAAATGAACAGAACATTCTCAACAGTCCAGAACTTAGCAAGGTGCCTGACCCACAGTAAGCACTAAACAAATATCGAGTGACTGAGTAAATTGCATTTGGGATCCAAAACCAAGAAAAGGAGATCAATCAATTCGGAAAAAGTAGACAGCTCAAGTAGGAAGACTTGGGCTGTCTTATCTTTTGGGGGTTTTTTGTTTGTTCAGTAATTTTCAGTCACGTCCAACTCTTCATGACCCCATTTAGGGTTTTCTTGTCAAAGATACTGGAGTGGTTTTGCCATTTTCTTCTCCAGCTCATTTTACTGATGAGAAAACTGAGCCCAAGAGGGTTAAATGACTTGCCCAGGGTCACACAGTCACTGAGTATCTGAGGGCATATTTGAACTCAGGAAGATGAAGCCTTTCTGATTCCAGGCCTGGCTCTGTGCACTATGGTGCCACCTAGCTGCCTTTCCCCTATACTAAAGGAGTTAATCCATTCAGCTTTAGATCTCATAGAAATCTGAGATGTTTTGATTGGAGATCGTGTAGGTAAAAATTCCCCTTTTCCATTACTTCTAATTGACCCCAGACCATGCTTCACATCCCATTCAGTCATTAACAATACACCAGGACCTACTCAGCAGTGCCATGGACCCTACCACTACTACCTGGATCTGAGAGTAATAATCAAATCAATAATGCTATTGCTACTGGAAAGGACAGTCAAAATATAGTCCTATGGTCCCTGTGAGTGCCTAGAAAAAAGCTGCCCTTCTTGGCCACCTATTCCCAAGGTGTATTGTATCCATCTACTAAAATGTGCACTCCCTGAATGCAGGGATTGACTCACTTCTATAATGAACTCTGCAGCACCTAGCATATAGCCTGGAAAATAGCAGATGTTTAATAAGTGATTGTTGATTGAATAGTTGAAGTCTCAGTTCTGACATTAATTCTGTGAACTTCACCATTTTTTCCTTCTTTGGGCCTCAGGTTACTACCATTTTTTTAAGGGGGGGACATGAACCATTCAGTGGTTTGATGAGAAATGTATTTTCTGTACTCAGCACACAGGGAAGCCATAGCACATTTGAACACCACATAAACATGGATTTTGGTGTCTTTTTAAAGCCAAGCAACAGACAGTCCTTCCACACTTTTATCTAGAGGCAATAGTAGTAAATGATATTTATAAACTAACTTTTAGATTTGCAAAGTACCTGGCATACATTATCTCCTTTGGTCCTCACGACAGCCCAGGGAATCAGGTTCTTTAGACATCATCATCCTCATTTTGGGGGGTGAGACAGTAAGGCTGAGAAAGACAAAATCAGAATCATCTATGAACGTAGATATAAAGCTAGAAAGGGCTATAGAGAAAATCTGGCCTAATTCCTTTGCTTCACAGAGGCAGAAAGGGAGACCTGAGGAGGTCCAATGACAAATTCATATATTTGAACTTGGGAGGATCCTTAGAAATCATTAGATGAATATGGAAATATGTTTTGCATGACTGCACACATATACACTTGACGAAATGGCTTGACTTCTCAAAGATGGGGGAGGAGATGGAGGGTAAGATTCAAATTTGGCCCTCAAAATTATAAAAAAAAATGAAGGTTAAAATTATTTTTACATGTAATTAGGAAGAAAGAAAATGCTGCTGGTCATTTCTTTCAGTTGTTTCCAACTCTTCATGACCCCATTTGGTGTTTTCTTGTCAAAGATACTGTAGTGGTTTGCCACTTTCTTCTCTAGCTCATTTTACATATAAGGAAACTGAGACAAACACAATTAAATGACTTGACCAAGATCAGATAGCTCCAAAGAGTCTGAAGCCAGATTTGAACTTAAGTCATCCTGACTCAAGTACCAATGCTCTATTCTCCTTACCACCTACCTCCCCCCTCCAATAAAATAAAACATTAAAAAATAAGAAAGAAATCATTAACCCAACCCCTTCGTTTTGCAGATGTGGAAAATGAAGCTTAGAGTGATTATACCACTTGTCCAAGGTCACAAAGTTATGAAGTAAACCCTGATCTCTCCTGATTCCATCAACCTAACAATGTATATAATAAATTCCATCCTGGAAGGCATGGACTGTCTTTTGTCTCCTTTTCTATCCCCAGCACTTAGAACTGTGCCTAGTACATAGTAGGTATTAATAAATGTTTATTGATTGATCAAAGGATGACGCTGTGTTCTCCTTGATTACTGAGGGATTTCTTTGGAGTCAGGGAGCTTTACTTCTATTACTTTCTCAGTAGAATGCATTTACCTTCTGTATAGGATCTGAAATTATAAGGAAAGGGGCTGATTTAGGATTTTTAGGAAAAAAAAATACTACTAACCTTCAGTTAGTCAATCAACAAGTCCTGCTATGTGCCAGGCACTGTGCTAAGGTGCTAAGAATAAAAAAAAAAGAAGCAGAGTCTCTGGAAAACTTAGATTCTGATAGAAGACAAGACATAAAAGGGAGTTTAGAAGACAACACAAAAGGAAAATAAAGGGGGAATTTCAGGGAGGAAGAAGGTACTCACTCTGAGGGCATAGTAGAGAAAGTCCTATAGTTGAGATAGCAGTTCAGCCAAGAGAGGAATGAAATTGGCTTTGGTCTGGGTCTCCTCCTTAAGTTGGAGGTTCTGGGTAGAACCAGCCTGCTAAAAGGAGAGGACACCTCAGGTCAAAGAGTACTTCCAATGGGAGAAGTAGGCCAGGGGTAGAGGGAGCATCTAAGGTCTTCAGGTCAGACCCTAGTTGGCATTCAGTTTGTGTCCAGTTATCTCCAAGACTTGTTTGCCCAATATACCATTTTGTGATTCCCTTTAACTCCCTAAGCATGTCACATCCACCAAGGACCCTAAGCTGAAGCAAACTCATTTAGAACAAAATAGCAAATAGCAAAGACCACCTCAAAGAGATGACCAATGATAGCTTAGGGTCTGAGCAAGGAATGAGGGGACCAAAGCAACTTTATCCTTATGGATCATCCAACAAATATTTATTTTCAATTGATTGAACATTAAAACTTATTTAATAAGCCACTACTATGTGTCAGGAACTGTTCCAGACTCCAGATATAACGAAGACCAAAACAGAACCATTCTAAGACTTCCACACTCCAGTCCACCTGCCTCTCATCTACTGAGTCCATGGAATAGTGACTAAAGTTAGGGATATTGATGTAGTATGGTCTCATAGATACAGTGCCAGATTTGGAGTCAGCAAGACCTTGGCTCAAGGCCTACCTCTGATGTTTAATAGCTGTGTGACCTTGGAATAATCATTTAACCTCTCTTAGGTTTGGCACTCTTATCTGGGCTAGATGGTTTCTAAAATTCTTTTCAGTTCATATCTAGGAACCTGTCATCTAAATGTTCTTT
This sequence comes from Petaurus breviceps papuanus, assembly GCF_028583685.1. Lineage (NCBI taxonomy): Eukaryota > Metazoa > Chordata > Mammalia > Diprotodontia > Petauridae > Petaurus > Petaurus breviceps. The sequence goes on along the minus strand of NW_027185573.1, from coordinate 3,191,888 downwards.
GCATTTAGTAAGACTTTGGTGGGAGTGGCATCTGCCCTTGGGAATTTGATTGAACTTTAAAAAATTAATAATTTAATTAATTAATTTTAAATTTTAAAAAATTTCTTATGGCTTTGTATTTATACATTGTGTGACCTTACTAGACTGGAAGCTCCATGTGGGCAAGGACTTGTGCCATTGCTAAACTCTGTAGTTTCCCAACCCCCACCCAAGTGTCTACTGCTCTGTTCTGCATACAATAACTAAAAAATAGCTGTTTATCCAATTGTACTGAAACTGATTTCTCCCACCCTTGCTTCCTTCACTCTCTATCAGTTCATTTTAAGTCTTCTCAAGCTTCTCTGGGTTCTTCATATCCATTATTTCTTATGGGACAGTAACCTGCCTTTACATTCATATACCACAATTTCTATAATCACCTAGAGAGATATTTCCATAAGGGAAGGAGGGAATATTCTGAGTGCTTCTTAAACCAATCTGCTGATATATCTTCTAAGGGAAGAACCACTGGACCCCTTGAGAAACAAAGGAGTTAATGTCATAGCCATGCTAATATCAGTGTGTAAGCCTTTCCATGAATCAGGAGACTGCTACAAAATGTGTGAGGTTTTTGGTACCTGTCTTTTAATTTATTTTGCATGGCACATGCATCTGCAAAAAAGAAATAAAATCTTGTTCAAATAACTTGTTTTCCACAAATAGAAAATCAAGAGAGTCTAGGGCCCTTAAAGAAAAAAGGAATGAGACAATAGAAGGATAGAAGATTCCCCATGAACCCCTTTTTATGGTACAGTTTGGAGCATCTTAGCTCTCAGAGGGATCAGACTAAAGTTAGAAAATTGAAGAAAACAGCTCTAAGAACTAAAGGGGAGGTAGGCCTGAAACTAATTCTGCCATTTTGCAGTTTGAGGACATGTTAGATTTCAGAAGAAAACTAATCTCTCCTCAACTTGTCTCCTCACGTCCTGCAGAGAAGGAATGGAGGAGTGGAATTTGTCAGGGAGATCATTAGAGGAGATGATGTTCAAGGTAATTGATGCTGGAGTCTCCAAATTACTTTCTGTGTTTGGGTTTCAGGGACCAGAATTCCTGTCTGTACACGCTCAGAAGGACAAAAATCTCAGCTGCATTGAGATAGAAATCAGCTGTGGCCATGCTGAGAAAGAAATGATATTAGACATTAGTAAGGATTTCTTTCTGAAAATAGATTCCAGGCCATGGCTCAGCAAGCATTTGAGCCCTCCCACCCCCAGATGGCACCGGAAGTAGCCAAAGACTCATCAAACAGCAAGGATTTATTAAGGACTTCATATGTGCCAAACTTTGTGCTAAGGGTTAGACTTACAAAGAAAGGTAAAACAAAATAAAACAACAACAAAAACAGTTTCCCTGCCCTCGAGGAGTTTATATTCTAATGGGGGAGAAAATAGAAAAATTGCTTGTAAATATAAGATATATACAAAGCTAGGTGGTGCTGTAGTGGGCAGAATACTGGGCCTGACATCAATTCTTCCTCAGTTTAAATGTGGTTTCAGACATTTACTAGCTGTGTGACCCTGTTACTTAACCCTGTTTGCCTCAGTTTCCTTATTTGTGAAATGAGATGTAGAAGGAAATGGCAAACCACTCAGGTATCTTTGTCAACAAAAGAAACAAACAAAAAAATACACAAATGGGATCATGAAGAATCAGCTGAACAATAGCTGTAACATAACAAAAAGGTAGGAAAGGGCCAGGTCATAAAGGACTTTTGTTAAAGGTCAGATTATTTTCTATTTGCTCCTAAAGGTCATGGGGAATCACTAGAGCTTATTAGAGGGGTGATGTGGTCAGACTTATGGATTAGGAACATTCTTTTGATAGTTGAATGGAGAATGGACTTGAGACAGCATGCCCAATCTTTAGGTTAGGCTCTGCACAAGAGTGATCACTGATGAGAGAGAAGGAAATGAAGCCTTTAATACTTGCCTGGTGATGAGATTTCAGTTTGCCTGGGAATATCTTTATCTGCAGGGGTGGAATTCTCATGCATCTGATCCTGGCTCTGAGCTCTGACTGGTGCATCCTGGAGAAGCCCTCTTACCACATTTGGCACAAAATCAGAGTTGCAAGTCAAAGAGACAAGAAGCCACCACCTCACTACCACTACCAGGACAATGTTCACATTTATTTACATTTTGCAAAGGGATAACTTAGAATCATTTTTCCCTTTCAGAACCTTCCTCTTCCTTACCTTATCCTGATGGCTCCTTGCAGATCTGTCATTTGTTGCAGCAGAGAGAATGCTAGACTTAAATCCAGGAAGACTTGGGCTGGAATCCTTTCTCCAACAATGCTAACTGTGTGATCCTGAGCAAGTTTCTTCATCTCTCTGAGTTTCAGGTTGACTATCTGTGAAATGGGGATAAGAACAGCCCCTAACTTAGAGGTTTTAAGGATCACATGAAATAATATGTAAAACACTTTGCAAACCTTAAAGTTCTGTATAAATGGATGATTATGATGATGGTGATGATGATGAGGACAACTCCTATTACTATTATTACTTATTTAAGCTGAGATTTATGTAAACTGAGGCTCCAGAAACAATGTATATAGTGATATAAAAATATTCAGGGAATCACTGATGGGTTCTACTGCCAGTTGTGCTTATCAACACATAAAGATGTTTTAATAACCAGTTTATTATATGATCAGAGGACAGTCCCATGGTACACAAAACTCAATGGGCCCCTAGTAGCATTTGCACAAATAGGACAAGTCAACATGGATATAATTGGAATTTTTTGATGGTTAGACTTGTATTTTTATTTTTAATACAATATATTATATTAATTTAATATTTTATTTTTCCCCAATTGCACATTAAAACAGTTTTAAATATTTAAAAAAAATGAGTTCAAGATTCTGTCTTTACCTCCTCCCTTCCCTTCCTGAGATGGTAAGCAATCTGATATAGCTTATTATAGATGTGCATTCATGTAAAACACTTCTATATTAGTCATTTTGTGCAAGACTCAAGTGAAAAAGAAAGGAAGGAAGGAAGGAAGGAAGGAAGGAAGGAAGGAAGGAAGGAAG
>NW_027185573.1:3176354-3188800 GCF_028583685.1 Petaurus breviceps papuanus | reverse complement strand
AAGGAAGGAAGGAAGGAAGGAAGGAAGGAAGGAAGGAAGGAAGGAAGGAAATGAAAAATAGCATGCTTCCATCTGTATTCAGATAGTATCAGTTCTTTCTCTGGAGGCAGATAGCATGTTTCATTATTAGTCCTTTGGGACTCTCTTGGATCATTGTATTGCTGATGTCTTGGCATGTGGTATCAGACATTGGTCTATGCCCAGTTTTTGTCATACAATTTTTCAGTTTTTCCAGCAGTTTTATGTCAAATAGTGAGTTCTTATATCAGAAGTTGGGGTCTTTGGATTTCTCAAACAGTAGATTTCTATAATCATTGACTACTGTGTCTTGTGTATTTAGCCTACTGAAAAAAAATTTCACCATCATTACACATGTTTTTCTTTCCAAACAACTGGATCAATCTACAGCTTCACTAACAATTAATTCATAGACCTGTTTTTTTCCATATTCCCTCCAATATTAACTATTATTATTTATTATCATCTCTGTCAATTTTCTTCTCATTTGTGTTACTATTATTGGTGATTTGGTGTATTCTTTCATATGATTGTATGTAGTTTGCAATTTTTAAAAATATCAAAACCTGATTGTTTATATCAGTATTAAGTATCCTTTTCAATTCTAAATCTTGTGATCTTTTCCATGAGCTTAGCTATTTGGGGAAGCATCAATTTAGTCTAGCTCAGAGTGAAATGACTGTTTGCCAAGTCCTTGCTTTGAGGTCAGCAGACAGTAATGTGAGTAAACTGTCCTTATTACCATTAATTTCTTCCTCCCACTCATTTCCTAATCATTTTTCTTCCTTAGAAAAGAAGACACATGCTCCTCAAACTCAACTTCTTTGGTCCTAATAAGATTACGACTCACTGAATGACCCTGATTTGAGAAAGAAATTTCCTTTTTCTCCTCAATATTTTTTACCTTCTGAGTTCTGTTGTGCTAACAAGGCAATTCCTAGACTCACAGAAAATGCTGGCTTGGGCACAGGACCCCTCCTTTCTTCCTCTCATCCTTTCTGTTCATGTCTGAGAGCACATCATTTGCAAAGCCCCGAAGGTTAAAGATAATGTCAAAAGCATTTTCAAGCCTCTTTGCAAAATTATCATTTTCTGTCTTGATGTGCATTTCAACTTCCTGAAAGCCACTTAGAAGGATTACAGGTAGGTACTCAAATGTCATCATTCTTGCCAAAGATTGAGTGACCTGGATGGTAAGGAAAAGTCATGGACTCATAGATCTAGCACAGGAAGGAGCTGCAGAATGCATTTAATACAACCTTTCATTTTATAGATGAGGAAATTGAAGGCTGGAAAGGTAAATAGTAACTTGACCAAGGTGATGCAGGTAATAAGTGTCAGAGGAATGATATTGAATCTAGGGTCTGTTGCTCTAAGCCCAGTATTGTTTCCACTGGGACAGTTTTAGATTAATCCTGCCAACTACCTCCTTCACTCATATTCATGTGTTGCTGAATAGAACTAGAGAACAGCATGAAACTATGTGCACTGAGTCTATCATCAATTTGTTACACTGTCTCACTGGGTCTTCACTGCAGCAAGGCAATCTTTTCATGCCTCCCTAGTCAATTCATTATCTTACTCACCATAGAAGTTACTCCAAATATTCTTACCTGTCTTGAACCTGCACCCCCTTGCCCAACAGCATTTCTTCCCTTGCCCTCAGAACTGAAGACATTTCCTTATACTACATACCACACACAAACACATACATGCACACACACACACACACACACACACATCATGGTTGAGGCTTTCACTGAGAGTTCCCAAGGCATCAACAATGCAGTATTCACAATGCCTACAGTAACTATAAATATGCTGATATGGTTATTAATCACAAAACATACCAGGCTTTCTACATGGAGCATATTGCTAGAACATTTATTCAAATACCAGAAAACTGGGTCCCAAAACCAGAAAGTCAAAGCCATCACAGTAGTTATGAAGTTGGCACACATAATTAATGTAGTAAACACCCACATTCTCAAGGCTTCAAAACAGAACAGGCTACCTCAGGCAAAGGTCCTCCTCTCCCCATTCACGACAACTGCCCAGCATCCAGAAAGCGTACTCCCAGCAGCTCACCCCCCCCCCAGTTTCCATCCCTGGCAGTATTCAGCAGGAGTCCTTAGCAGAAATTCTGGCTGGCTCAAAAGTAGAGTTCTCACCTCTGCCTCCAACTTGGCCACTACCTCTGCCGCTGCTGCTGCCACCCCCACCAGTCACCAGAGGAACTCTAGCTTGGCTTCTGCTCCCTCTTGCTCCACCCCTTCCTGCTACATCAGAAAGTCCAACTGGGCATGGAAGATCTTTAAATCCCATAACTCTTACACCCTTTCTTCCCCTTTTTCTTATGTAATATTACTCAGATATTTTTCCTACTCTTTCATCCCTGTCTTATATGAAGATGTGGCCCTTCTTTCCAAGGCAACCCCTCCACATGACCCTTGTTTCCATTTTTTCTCTAGTTCATTTCCAAAATTATTAATTCAACTTCTCTCCAATCTTGGTGATTTCCCCTGCATTCTCATACCATGTAAATTTTATAGGCATATTATGTATGTTCAATGCAACCTAAAAGCATGTCTATAACTCTGTCATCCTCAAAAACAAACATTCATCCCTGCCTGTTATTGTCTTATATCTCCCTTTACCCTTCTACCAATTTGGGACTAAACTTTTTGTAAAAAGCTGTATACACTAGGTGACTCTTATTTTTCTCCTCCTATGCACTTTTGAACTATTAGCACTTTGATTTCCAATCTCATCTTTCAACTGAAACTATTTAAAAATTTTTTTTGATTCTCATCTTTTTGACCCATCTCCTTCCTCTGACATTGTAAGTCACCCATTATTCCAGATACTCTCTCTTCTCTAGTTTTTCTTCATGCTACATTTTCTTCCTTTCTATATGACCAATTTGTCTCAGTCTCCTTTGCCATATCTTTACCCAGGTCGTAAACTCTAAAACATAAGTGTCCCTCAGGACAAATTTCTTTCTCAAATAAGGGTCACCCTCGACACAGTCTGTCCTGGATCTTTTCTTTGCCATTTATACTATTTCACTTGGTATTCTCATCAGCTCCTGTGGGTTCTCAGATCTATAAATTCAAGCCTAATCTCCCCTGAGTTCTAGTTTTGCATAACCTTTTGGACATCTTAATTTAGATTTCCAGTAGCAATGTCAAACATCGCAGTCCAAACTAGGACTCAGTATCTTTTCCCCAAAATCCTTCTCCCATTCCAACTTTTTTATTACCTTCTAAAGTTCCACCATTCTACCAGTTACCCAAGTTTGCAACCTCAGGGTCATTCTAGACACTAGATAGATGAAATATATCGCTAAGCCTTGTCCTTTCTACATTCAAGAAATCTTTCATGAATATCCTTGTCTCTACTCATGCAACCACTGTCCTGATTCAAGCCTTCTTCACATTGAGCCTAGACTATTGCAGTAGCCTGCTGGTTGATGTCCCTGGCACAAGTCTTTTCCCACATCAGTCTTTCCTCCACTTAACTTTCAAATTGATTTTCCTGAAGTGCAGCTCTAATATCACACCCCTACTTAATAAACTCCAGTGACTGCCTTTCATGTCCAAGGTGAAATAGAAAATACTCTTTATGGTTGAATTCTCCAGTTTTCTTATACCTTTCTTCCTTTTATCCCTGTACTGAGAAGTCCAACTACAATGACCTACTTACTCTTTCCCATTCTTGACACCACATTACATGATTCTGTATTTTCATTGGCTTTCCCTCATTCCTGGAATGGTTTCCTTCCTCACCTTAGCCTCATATCTTCTCTGGCCTCAGTTCAACTTCTCCTCCCTGAACCAGGACTTTCCCAGCCCTCTCCTACCTCCTACTTCCTGCCCTCTGAAATTATCTTCCTATTTATATGTGTATGTACATATATGTAAACATACATATGCATACACACATAATTATGTAGGTATACATAGAGATATGTATAATATAAATTCCACATTCCACATGTAAAATAATATGCATGCATAATTAACATTATAATTAATAATAGGTTCATTATATTTTATATTGGTGACAATTATTATCTTCATTATATGCTATTTAAGTATATTACTAATAACCCTGTATTTGTATATTATCTTATATATACACATACAAATATTTATATTTATCATAATTTATCTATAGGCGTATAATAATTAATTGATATCTGAGTACATATGCACAGACGAAAACTGATACTTGCATATTGTAATTTTCTTTTATCTTCCCCATTATAATATGAGCTCCTTGAGGGCAGGCATTCCATTCCTTAGCAGAGTGCCTGGAACAAAGCAAGTGTTTAATAAATGCTTGTTGACTGACCCCTACTACACTTTTGCTAATGTTATTATGTTGACTTTTGAAGTTGTAAACTCTTCTGCTACAGGGGCTGATCTGATTGATGCTGAGCTCACCAAGGGCTCTTAGAGCTTCTTCATGAGGTCATCAAAATGCTCTCATCAGAGGTCCTTTAATCCACCTTCCTCATTTTACATAGAAAGAAGCTAAAGCTCAGAGAGGTTAAGGTCACTTAACTTGCTCAAGACCACACAGATAGTAAACAGTAGAACTGGGCTATTAACCCACTTCTCTGATTCCAGGGTCATTACAATATATCTTTGTCAATGTATCTTAGACCTTATTTAAGGTCACATTGTTTCATTTGTCATTGTATCCTCAGTGTCTGGTTCAGGGCCAGGCACATAGTAGGCCCTTCATAAGTGTTTGTTAAATTAATGGAGTTAAATTGGACTGGAATAAATTCAACAGAAAAAAAAGGTTGAAATGTAGTAACATAAGTAGTAGAGAGGGCATATGGAGGAAGGAATAGAGTCAAAATAACTTGGGTTATACCTGTGTGACTCACCTCTTTTTTTTTCCTCAGCAACTCTCTCACACTGGCACTTGCAGAGCAATTTCAGACCTGCTTTGGTAGCAGGTGGTTCCTCACTAGGAAGCCCCCTAAATTGGTGAAATAGTAGGTCTAGACCATAGGTTCCATAATTATTTGACCTACCATGTATTAAAAACAAACAAACAAGCAAAAACTAATTACTCACCACCCCCTGGAAATCTCCTTTCTTTAACATTTATTTGTTTTTAATTTGCTTCGTGTATATATATATATATATATATATATATATATATATATATATAATTATTTATTAAATGACACATCTTAAATTTAATCATTTATTGTAAATTTGTGGCTTTGCCCCCAGCACTGAAATTTTGATGACAATATTGTCATGCAACCATAATATTATAATAATGTAATTACTATGACTTTAATTCTGTTAACACAACAGATGAAATACGTGCAGTTTTTCAAATTTTTCTTATTTTTTCCTTATGCTTCCTTCTGCTGCTCCCTTATTTTCATTCAATGCCCCTCAACTGTGAGGCTACTACTGCCTACCCCCATCATTCCAAAATCTCCCAGGAGGTGGTATCGTCCACTTTCAGAACCTATGCTATCCCTCTCACTTTGCCCTTATCTCCCATAAAACCCTGTAATCAGGGAGAAACAGAATACCTGTTTACAGCCAGCTTTCTGAAAAGTTCAGAAACACTTTTGTGCTCAACTTATATTGTCAACATTTTCGTCATCACTTTCCTAAATTTAGACATTAAATGGAACAATAGCAAGGCCTGATTTGTGGTTTCCAGCATGTAATTGCTCACTGAACATTTAACAATCCTTGGCAGAGTTGGCTGAAGCATGTCTCTTCTTTCTTTCTTTCTTTCTTTCTTTCTTTCTTTCTTTCTTTCTTTCTTTCTTTCTTTCTTTCTTTCTTTCTTTCTTCCACCCTTCCTTCCTTCTCTTTCTTTTCTTGTAAATATTATTTTTTTTAATTACATGTAAAGATAGTTTTCAGTATTCATTTTTATGACATTTTAGTTCCAAATTTTTCTCTCCCCTCCTTCCTCCCGATCCTACCTCCCTCTCTTCCCCCCTTCCCAAGATGGCAAACAATTTGATATAAGTTATACATGTGCAGTCATGTTAAGCATATTTCCACATCGGTTATGCTGTGAAAGAAGAAACAGAATAAAAGGAAAAACAAAACAAAACATGAGAAACAAAAACAACAAAAGTGAAAATAGTATGCTTTGATCTGCAAACAGATTCTATTACGACTTTCCCTGGATGTGCATAGAATTTTCCATCACGAGTCTTTTGGAATAGTTTTGGATCTTTGTATTGCTGAGAAGAACTAAATCTGTCATAGCTGACCATCACACAATGTTGCTATTACTTTGTACAATATTCTCCCGGTTCTGTTCATTTTACTCAGGATCAGTTCATTTAAGTCTTTCCAGGTTTTTCTGAAATGCACCTACTTATCATTTCTTATGAAACAATAGTATTTATATGCCACAACTTGTTCAGTCATCTCCAATTTATGGGCATTCCCTCAGTTTCCAATTCTTTGCCACAACAAAAAGAGCTGCTATAATTTGTTTTTTGACATGATGGCCTTTTCCCTTTTTTTGTTATCTCTTTGGGATAGAAACCTAATTAATGATCGTACTGCTGGGACAAAGGATATGCATAGTTTGGTTTCCTTTTGGGCATAGTTTCAAATTACTCTCTACAATAGTTGAATCAGTTTACAACTCCACCAACAATGCATTAGTGTCCCAATTTTCCAACATCTTCTCCAGCATTTATCATATTCTTTTTTTGTCATATTAGCCAATCTGACAGATATGAGGTGATACCTCAGAGTTAATGCCTAGACTTTTAAAAAAAAATCTTTATTTATTTATTTTTAGTTTACAACATTCACTTCCATGAGATTTTGAATTCCAAATTTTCTTCCCAATCTCTCCCCTCCCCCCACCCCAAGACAGCATGTGTTCTTGTTACCTTTTCCTCCAATCTGCCCTCTCTTCCATCACTGCTCCACCCTTCTCTTATCCCCTTCCCTTCTATTTTCCTATATAGCAAAATAGATTTCTATACCCCATTGCTTGTATAGCTTAATTTCCAGTTGCATATAAAAACAATTTTTATATTCATTTTTAAAACTTTGAGTTTCACATTCTCTCCCTTCCTCCCTCCCCATCCACCCTCATTGAGAAGGCAAGTAATTTGGTATAGGTTATACCTGTGTAGTCATGAAAGACATTTCCATAAAATTCATGTTGTGAAAGACCAATTATATTTCCCTCTATCCTGTCCCTCCCTCCATTTATTCTTTTCTCTCCTTTGACCCGCTCATCCTCAAAAGTGTTTGTTCTAATGACCCCCTCCCCCAATCTACCATCCCTTCTATTATCCCCCTTTTCTTATTCCTTCCAACTCTGCTTTCCTGTAGAGTAGGATAGATTTCCATACTCAATTGGGTATACATCTTATTCCCTCCTTAAGCCAAATATGATGAGAATAAGGTTTACGTTTCCCCTCTCACTTCCCCCCTCTTCATCTTCATTGTAAAAACTCTTTCTTGACTCTTTTATGTGAGATGGTTTATTACATTTTACCTCTCCCTTTCTCTTTCTCCCAGTACATTCCTCTCAATACTTAATTTTATTTTTTAGATATCATCCCTTCATATTCAGCTCACCCTATGTTCTCTCTCTCTGTTTCTGTCTCTCTCTACACATATATACATATAGATATACACATGTACATGCACACACATATGTATGAATATATGTGTGTGTATACTAAGAAAGGTCTCATGAGTTTAAAAATATCATCTTTCCATGTAAGAATGTAAACAGTTCAATTTTAATAAGTCTCTTATGATTTCTCTTTCCTCTTTACCTTTTCATGCTCTTGATTCTTGTATTTGAAAGTCAAATTTTCTATTCAGCTCTGGTCTTTTCATCAACAATGCTTGAAAGTCCTCTATTTCACTGAAATTCCATTTTTCTCCCTGAAGTATTATACTCAGTTTTTCTGGGGAGGTGATCCTTGCTTTTAACCCTACCTCTTTTGACTTTTGGAATATTATATTACAAGCCCTCCAATCCCTTAGTGTAGAAGCTGATAAATCTTGTTTTATCCTGATTGTGTTTCCACAATAGTAGAATTGTTTCCCTTGGCTGCTTGCAATATTTTTTCCTTGACCTGGGAAATCTGGAATTTAACTATAATATTCCTAAGAGTTTTCATTTTGGAATATCTTTTAGGAGGTGATTGGTGGATTCTTTCCATTTTTATTTTACCCTCTGTTTCTAGAATATCAAGACAGTTTTCTTTGATAATTTCTTAAAAGATGATATCTAGGCTCTTTTTTATATCATGACTTTCAGGCAGTCCAATAATTTTTAAATGATCTCTCCTGTATCTATTTTTCAGGTTTTTCCAATGAAATATTTCACATTGTCTTCTTCTTTTTCATTCTTTTGGTTCTATTTCATCATTTTTTGATTTCTCCTAAAGTCATTTGCTTCCATTTGCTCCATTCTGATTTTGTAGGAATTATTTTCTTCAGTGAACTTTTGGACACCCTTTTCCATTTGGCCAATTCTGCTTTTTAAGGTATTCTTCTCCTGATTGACTTTTTGGACCTTTTTTTGCCATTTAGGTTAGTCTATTTTTTAAGGTGTTATTTTCTTTAGCCTTTGGGGGGGGGTCTCCTTCAGCAAGCTTTTGATTCATTTTTCATGATTTTCTTGAATCACTCTTGTTTCTCTTCCCAGCTTTTTCCTCTACTTCTCTTACTTGATTTTCAAAATCCTCTTTTGAGTTCTTCCATGTCCTAAGACCAGTTCATATTTTTCCTGGAGGCTTTGGATGTAAGAGCCTTTATTTTGTTGTCTTCTGGTTGTATGTTTTGATCTTCCTTGTCACCAAGTAATAAGTACCTTGTCACTAAGAAAGTAAGATTCTGTAATCTGATTTTTCCCCACTGTTTGGACATTTTCCCAGCCAATTATTTGACTTTTGAGTTCTTTGTTAAGTGGTAGATTTACTGCCACAAGCTTCAGGGGTTTTGTGCAGTTGTTTTCAGATACATTTCTAGGGACATGAAATTTTCAGTTCTTCCAAGGTGGTCTAATCAAAGGAGAGGTGTTTACTTTTCTTCTGGCCTGTGCTCTGGTCTGTGAGCAACCACAAGGACTCTTTTTTGTCTTGGAACTGTGAGGAGGATTATCTCTCCACTGCTGCCACAAGCTCTACCATTTCAGCACTCCTCCTAGTCCCAGGAATGCCACCCAGGACTGTGACCCAGATTCAAGGATGGGCAAAGCAAGAGAATCCTGTCTCAGAGCCAGAAAAGAGATCCCTTCAATCCCCCTCTGAATAGCTGCTTGATTCCCCTACTGTCTGTAGACTGAGAGTTCCAGAAGCAGCTGCCACCCTGTGGCTAGGGCCAGGGCTAGGGCTGGGTCATGCTTTTCTCTCAACCAGGTGAGAGAACTTTCCTACTGACCTTTGAATTTGTCTTTGGAATTTATGGGTTGAAAAGTCGGGAAACCACTGCATCTGCCAGTGATTCAGACTCCTAAGGCCTACTCCGGTCCTGTCTTTGCTGATGTGGCCCATACTGTACTGTGTTCCTCACCCAGCCTGGCCCAATAGACTTTTCCTCTTGACCTTACAGATTGTCTAGGGCTGGAAATTTGTTTCAGTCTGTCATTTTGTGAATTTTGTCTGCTCTAGAATTTATTTAGAGTCACTTTTTACAGGTATTTTGAGTGGTTTGAGGGAAACCTCAAGCAAGTCCCTGCTTTTACTCCACCATATTGGCTCCACCCAACATATCCTTTCTTGTAACCTTGACCCCTCCCACATGCATGCACACACACACACACACACACCCACACTCACACACACACACACACACACACACACACACATGCACACAAATCTGGAACAGCCAGTTCACCATTATGATCAGTGTGATCCGGTGGGAAGTAAAGTACAAATGAAGCTTAGAGAGATGCAGGATTCTTGGGACAGTAAGAAGGCAGATGAAATTCAGTTTTGTGATGATAGTAATGATCCAAAGCACTTTTATGATGCCCTGAAGGCTATTTATGAGCCAAAGACATATGGTGAATTTCAACTACTCAGTGCTGATGGAGCCACATTGTTAGGTGATAAGGACATGATCCTAGAGAGATGGGTTGAACATTTCCATAGTGTTTTTATTAGACCATCATCAACCAATGCTGAAGCCATTCACCATTTACCTCAGGTTGAAGTCAATCCATCTCTAGTCAAATTTTAACCTGAAGAAGAGGTTTTGAATGCCATTAGGTGCCTTTCGTGTGGCAAAGCACCTGGTGCTGATTCTATTCTAGCTGAGATTTACTAGGTGACTGGTGGGGTCCATTTCTCATACAAATGCTGAATGAAATTATCCAGGTTATATGGCAAGAGGAGGTTATCTCCCAGGAGTTCAAGGATTCTTCCATTGTCCATCTTTATAAAGGTGAAGGAAATAGATTGTCCTGTGACAATCTCTAGTCATTGCTGGCAAAATTCTTGCTATAATCCTTAATAGACTGATACTTTACCTGGAAGACAGTCATCTACCCAAGAGCCAGTATGGCTTCAGAAAAGGGTTGAAAAACATTTGATATGGTGTCTGTTGCCTGACAACTCCAGGAGAAATGCCAGGAGCAGAACAGAGGTCTGTACACAAGGCCTCCGATGCTTTCAGTTGTGAGGGCTTATGGAACATCATGTCAAAATCTGGTTGCCCAAAGTTCATCAGTACTGTTTGTCAATTTCACAACAGCATGCTTGCACAGGTTCTAGATAATGGACAATTTTCTTGCACTTTTCCAGTCACCAATAGAGTGAAAGAAGGCTGTGTGTTTGCCCCCATGCATGATGTTTTCAGCCATATCCTCAAATGCCTTCAATGAAGATGAACATGGCATCAAAGTCAGCTACCATACTGATAGTAAACTATTCAACTTGAAAAGGCTAAAAACCAAGACCAAAGTGGAGGGAGTGTTGATTTTCTGTTTTGTGGATGATTTTCTGTTTGTGGATGATTGTGCCCTCAATGCAGCCTCTGAAGCTGAGATACAGCAAAGAATGGTTCAATTCTCTTTTGTTTGTGCTAATTTTGGCCTAATGATTAACACCAAGAAAACACATGGGCTCCATCAGCAGTCATACACGGAACCATCAGTTACAACAAACAGAGAAATTTCGAATACTGTGGCTACATACACCCATCTTGGCAGTATACTTTCCAAAGATGTACACACTGATAATAAAGTTAACACACACATTGTGAGAGTTTGTTCAGCATTTGGGATGCCCCAAAGGAAAGTGTGGGATTAGACTGCCTACCAAACTGAAGGTCTACAGACCTGTTGTGCTGACCTCATTGTTGTATGCCTGGGAAATCTAGGCAGTTTACCAGCGCCATCACAGTAAACCAAATCACTTCCATTTGAATTGCCTTCAGAAGATTTTGAAGCTTACCTGGCTGGATAATATACTAGATGCTGACGTCCTTTCTCAAACTAAACTGCCAAACATTCAAATTCTACTGCAGAGAGTACAACTCCAATAGCTTGGCCATATTGTTTGAAAGCCAAATGTACACTTGTCTAAAAGACAATTTTTTTGGAGAACTCAAAGAGGGCAAGTGCTCACATAGTTGTCACAAAAAGCAACAGAAGGACACTCTTGAGGTCTCTCTTAAGAACATTGTGATTGATTGCATGACATGGGAGACACTGGCTTAGGGCTACCCAGTATGGCATATCCTCATCAAAGAAGGTGCTGTACTCTCTACTCAAAGCAGAATTGAAGTAGCTCAAAAGAAACAGGATGCCCATATCTAGAGACTCCATCCCAAATGTTCACATGGACTATTTGTGCCCAACCTGTAGCAGAGTATTCTGAGCTCATATTGGTCTAATCAAGCATAGTAAGACACACTGTAGCTTGACTCTAACATACTGGTGTCATTTTAGTCCTCTTTAGGAATGTAGGACAGCAACCATCCAGTCAACTCTAGAGAACTCTTTAAGGTCCTAATTTTCAGAGAAGATGTTAACATGCCTCAGTAGGAGGAGATGTCCTCACCCAAGAGTTTCTTATATCAACGAAGTCACAGTTTTATTCTCAATTTTTTCCCATTTTCTTAGAACACAGAGTCCCTGGGCTTTTGTTCCTAACTCAAGCATTAATTAACAGGCTGGATTCACAGATCATTCCTCAGAGATCTAGGAAGGTGAGCATGAGGCATTGGAGAACTTCTCTAGTTATATGGCTTTTGGGACCCCACCCAGCATAATACTCCTGATATCAATCTATTACAATCACCTCAATGTCATCTCAGTGATTACTGTCCTAATGTCATTTTGGCTAGTGATTTCTTATATCATTGATGGCCAGTTGATATCCATTAGCTTTTTGTAAAGGAATATTTTCTTAGAAAATGTAGCAAAGGCATATGCACAAA
>NW_027185573.1:3162697-3176254 GCF_028583685.1 Petaurus breviceps papuanus | reverse complement strand
GAGGTTAAGTAACTTGCTCAAGGTTACATGGCCAGCTATTTTGTGTGGGTGGTGAGTATCTGAGGCCAGAACCAATCCCAGGTCTCCCAATGCTGGGGCCAGCACTCGTACTCACTGTGCCACCTGGCTGGCCCTCACACTTTCCTTTCTATACAACCATTCCATCTCTGGGGATAGTAGGCTCCAAATGAATAGTTGCTACAAAGTTATTTCTGGTTGTAACATGGCTGATGGATGAGTTGCCTGGTTTCTCGCAATACATGATTTCTCAGCTACTAGGTTAATTCAGGGCTGTATTGGGTTAAGTAGGTCACTGCTCTAGATTGGCTTCTCACTGGGTTCAGCTGTTGAATCTACTGGAAACATCTGTTATGGACTCCTGTTGTTGGACGTTCCATGGCTCTTCTGACCTTTTGAAACTCATAATGTCATCTTCTGTTTCTTTCTGTTTCTGTCACTCAGTAAACTAAGAGGAAAAAAAAACACAACAGGGACAGAAGAAACAGGAACCATGCATTCATGCCGACATGGTGGCCACAGTGGGGATATAAAACCACTTTGGCAGTACTTGTTGATGTCAATGATTCTCTCTGTGCTGTTATCATAATGTTTACAGCATTTCTTCCTTCCTACTCAAACACTGTCAGGGCAAGAGAAATTTTGTTCACCTATTTCTTTTATATTTAATTTCAGTTCCAGATCAGAAGTCAATTAAAAATACTATTTTCTCTGCATGAAGCTAGCTGAAAGAAAATGACCAGGATACTTGCACATGCTTTCACTTGATTAATCAATCAACCAATCAATCAACATTTATTAATCACCGTGTTCCCGACATTGTCCTAATCACTGAAGAAAAAATAAAAATACAAAAAGAGGTAAAGTCCTTGACATCAAGGAGCTCATAATCTCTGAATCAGGGAGTGAGATGGTCCTTCCATTATACTCTACCGAAAGAAGACCCACCAAACTTCCATTTGTGCTCATACAAGGCAGAGCATACAGGGTGTCCTATGAGAATCAGGCCCATATTGGTGAATTACCATGTTACATTACTCTTGCTGCTGCTGCTGCTGCTGCTACTACTACTATTACTATCACCAACACAACTACTACAAATACTACCAGCCCAACTACTACACTGCTACTACTACTACAAGTATAACTACAAGTATGATTACAACTACAAGTAAGATTACTATGAAGACTACTGCTACTACTATTATTACTACTATAATAATAATGACTACTACTACTACTATGACTACTACCACAACTATGAATGACTTCTTCTGTTCAGTCATGTCTGACTCTCTACTGTATGGGATTTTATTGGCAAAGATTTTGGAGCTGTTTGCCATTTCCTTCTACTGTTGAATAAAGCAAACAGAGATAAAGTGACTTCCCCAGAATCACATGGCTAGTATGAGTCTGAGGTTGAATTTGAAATCAAGTCTTCCTGACTCACCATCTAACTGCCTCTCAATGACTAAAACTACTACTTTTATTAGGCCAGCTAGGTGACTCCATAGTGCATAGAGTACTGGGTGTGCAGTTAGGAAGACTCTGAATTAAAATCCAGCCTCAGACACTTACCAGCTGAGTGATCCTGGGTAATTCACTTTCTAATCTTTGCCTCAGTTTCCTCATCTGTAAAATGAGCTAGAGAAGGAAAAGACAAGCCACTCCAGTATCTTTGCCAAGAAAACCCCATATGGGATCACAGAGACTTGCACACAACTGAAACAAGTGAAAAACAAAAACAAAAGCAGCTTTAAGGTTTGCAAAATGCGTTTCATATATTATCTCATTTTATCCATCCATAGCATGGGGTGCTGGGGGAGTAGATACTCAATGTACTATTATCGCCTTCATTTTAAAGAGGCAGCTGAGGCTGAAAAGATGACTTCTCCAGGATCACAGAGACAGCAAGTGTTTAATGTGGTATCTGGAGTCATCTCTTCCTCATTCCCATACCATCACTTTAACCACTGAGTTGGAATATGAGGATACTGCTGCAATAATGAGAGCCTGGGCTGACTTCTTACATCCTCCTGGTCAGGGGGATCTTAGAGAGGAAACTTGGTATAGTAGATGGTGTTGAACTTGCAAGCAAAAGGACCAGAGAATGAATCCTGCCTCAGGCACTTACTACCTATGTGAGTCTGAGCTAGTCACTTATTCTAGCTGACTTTTTTCCTCATCTGTAAAATGGAGATAACAATAGTTTCTACCTCACAGAGTTTAAGAGATAACATACACCAGGGGTGCTATAGAAATCCCTGTTTGTTGTTCAGAGGCTTTTCAATCTTGTCTGACTCTTCGTGACTCCATTTGGGTTTTTCTTTGCTGAGACATTGGAGTGGTTTGCCATTTCCTTATCCAGTTCATTTTACAGATGAGGAAAGTGAGACAAATGAGGCAAAGTGCCTTTCCCAGAGTCACATAGCTACTATGGTAGGTCAGATTTGAGCTCATGAAGATGAGTCTTTTTGATTCCAAATCCAGTGACTTATCCACTACACTACCTAAATGCTATTTCTATTTTAAATCTGAAGAAAACTCTATGAACTAATTATATTAACACCTCAGATCATAGGCCTAGAACCTGAGGGGATATTAGAGACCACTGAGGCAAATGCCCTTGTTTTCCATGTTAGAGAACTGAGGCTCAGAAAGGTCAAATAGCAGCTTTCAACATCATCATCATCATCATCATCACCATCAATATCAACATCATCATCATTGTCATCATTGTTTTCCTTAACCTAAATTTACTCTCCCTAACTAATGCCAGATCTTTTCCAGGAAGCAGGTTACAGATGAAAGTGGGGAGGAGGAAACTGTAAACTCTAAAGTTCAGATAGAAGCCTAGGGATGGAAATGGGAAGCCAAAGACAAGAAGACAGACTTTTTAGGCTCCATGATTTTGCCAAGAGCTTAACCTAAACATGCATTTCTGTTCTGTATCACTTGCTTCTGACAGAGATTTAGCTGGGAGTTGTATAACTGCTCTCTCTCTGCCTCTCTGTATCTCTCTCTCTCTCTCTCTCTCTCTCTCTCTCTCTCTCTCTCTCTCTCTCTCTCGCTCTCTCTCTCGCTCTCTCTCCCCCTCTTTCTGTCTCTGTCTCTGTGTGTCTGTGTGTCTGTCTGTCTGTCTCTCTCTCTCTCTCTCTGTCTTTCTCTCCATTAAGTGGGGGATGAGGATGCTATAGTAGAAAGTGAGTCTTTAGCTTCTTGCTTTTTGGTCATCCTACCCTGGGGTCACCAGTGACCTGGGGTGGTGCCACCTGTTCTGAAACTAGAAACACAGGAAGGGGCTTAAGTGTCCATCTAGACTCATTCACACTTGAACATGTTGAACAAGTGGTCATCCAGTCTTTGCTTGAAAACCCATGGTGAAGACCAACACACTAATGACCAGATATGAGGGAGTGAGGGAAAGTGGAATCTAAGATGACTCCAAGGAAGCTGGTTACCTGATGACATGACCGTGCTCTTAACTGAAATGGGAAAATAAGGAAGAGGGGGTGGGTTTAGGGAGAAAAGAAATGGTTGTAAATGCAATTCAATATCTACTGTATGGAAGACATTATTCTCTAAATACTTAAAACTTATACCAAGAAATTATAGTTTACAGGAAATAATGAAAGGGACAAGTCCAGAGAAACACGAGAAGACTTGGAGGAAATAATGAAGAGTGAAGTGAGCAGAAATAAAGAACAATTTGTATAATTACAACATTGTAAAGTCAAACAACTTGGAAAGACTTAAGAACTCTGATCAACACAACCCTCAACCGTGATTCTAAGAGATCAGTGCTGGACAGCTCCTGATAAAGAGGTGGAACTCAGAGTGCATAATGAAGCATGTGTTTTTGGACATGACTAATATGAGAATTTTTTTTTAGTTTACTTAAAATTTTTCCCCACTTCATAGTATTTGGGTTTTTTTTCCAAGTGCATATAAAGATAATTTCCAACATTCACTTTAATTTTTGATTTTGAGTTCTAATTTTTTTCTCCCTGTCTCCCCTCCCCCTTCTCCAAGACAGCAGACATCTGATATAGGCTACACATGGGCAATCATGTTAAACACAAGCAAAGTTTTTTTTTTTTATTATGCATATATCTTACATGTTTTGCTTTTTTAAAATTTTTCCTATTTGGGGTAGAAGGAATGGGGTGGGAGAGTAGAGGAGAAAATAAACACTTGTTTATTGAAAAAAAATAAAATTAAATTTAAAAAGAGAAATGACAGTTAAGAACCCCTTGAGATAGGGTCCAGGGTAGACCTCACTTGTATGACTTGGAGTGAATCCTCCTGTACAACCAATAGCAAAGTACATTTTTTTGTCACCTGAAAGATGTAAATTGGAGGAGACCACTTCCTGCTGACAGCTCCTTCCTTCCCACCACTGCTCCTCACTCAGCCTTGTGACAAATAAATCCAGTCAAAGAAGATAAATAAAGTCATTGGTCATGTCTGAAAACATTTGCCTCCTTCATTATAATCATAGAACTGTCAATTTAGTTATTCTTAATATGATGAAAGGATATGTGCTTTAGCCTTAACAGTATGGTAATAGCAGCATTGCCATTTGTAATGGTCTTGAGTTTTGCTGTCTCTCATTGTCCTAGCCTTGAACTTAATGAAGCTTCAATTTCCCTCATTTCCTCCATTCTTTCCTCCCTCCCTCCCTCCTTCCTTCCTTTCTTTCCTGCCTTCTTCATTTCTTCCTTCCTTCTTTCCTTCCTTCCTTCTTCATTTCTTCCCTTCTTCCTTCCTTCCTCTCTTTTTCTTGTTCTTTCAATATTTTATTAATGCTTTCTTTAAAAAGCAAAATCCATGCCTGTGATCAATTCCCTGTCACTCTTTCCAAGACCTTAGTAGAAGCCTTACTGTAAAAAGTAAGTATAAAAAAGCAATATAAGTCATCTCTTTGGCCATTTCTTTATACATGTGCCTCCTTCCTCTATGATCCTGCTTTCCCTCTCTTCTGAATGACAGTAGTATTGCTTCACCATTAGTCCTCTGATATCATCACATTTTCATTCCTTCCCACCCTTGTCTCACCAATGACTCCTACTGAGTGTACAACCCACTAAAACCTCAACACAATTTTGGAATAAAATTTCCATATTACAATCCTTACTAGACATGCAAGAGATAAACCTTAAACCACTAAAGAAGAAGAAAAAGTCTTTCAAGACCTCTTTTCCTAAGTCACATAAACCTTGCCTCCCTGATGCTCACCATAGAAAGATGTCTACCTGTTTTGCAAAGACCCCATGTAATACCATTAGTTAACATAATCAATGTTAAAATTCATCTACTTAAATGGAACCACTGTTGTCATCAGTGTGGGTAGTTAGCTGCTTTTTTTTTTTGAGGATATAGCTCAGTTTATCAAACCCAACATTGTATCCATTAGGAAGTCAAGCAATTAGACAGTAGGCAACCCTGTAAGCTGTTTAAAAGGTTTTCCATTATGGTATTAACTCTACATTAAGGAAAGAACTGCAATAGGGTGGCAGGGTAAGGGGAAGGAAATTTTAATACTCCCATATACTCATACCTGGGTCATGTTAGAAGTTGACTCACTCTCAAGTAATGAAAAAAACAACTTTATGTGTTACAGTAATTATAGTTTAAAATAAGATAAATGGGCCACCTGAGATGAGCTAAGCATTAATTCTAAAGACTACAAGATATGAAGGAAAGAGAGTTGGCAGGCTTAGGGAGATAGAACTGCTATTGTTATATAAAAGAACAAACTTGATCTCTTCCTATCCACAAACAATGTTTATTGGTGGGAATATAGAAATAGAGATGATAAATAATAGATTTAGATTGAAAGGGGTCTTGGAGGCCATCTAATCCAAATCTAACATTTTACAGATGAGGAAACTGAGATCCAGAGAGTTTAAGCGATTTGATCAAGGTCATATGTTTTGAAGACTTTAGTAGCCTGTATTCTGCTAAATGAAGAAGTATCTGGAGTAGCCTAAATCCCACAAGACACCCTTTTGAAATTAAGCTTTCAATAAACTATGGAATTTCTGTGCTAAGTACTGGGGACACATTGCCCTCAAGGAGCTCACAATCTAATGAGAAAGACAACATACAACTAATTATGTAAAATGGATATGTACATATGTGTATATGTACATACTACTTATGATATAAATACACATGTATTGGTGCATCTACATATATATATATATACATACATATACTTACATATATACCTATATCTGGAGAGAAACAGAGACAGAGAAGATAAAAGGGAAATAACCAATAGAGGGAAGAAAATGGAATGAAGGATTGAGAAAGATTTACTGGAGAAGGTGGTATTTTAGTACTTGAAAGGATACAGAAAAGCCAGTAGACATATGAGAAGGATGAGCATTACAGGCAAGGGGAAAATGTGAAAATTCATTGATCTGAGGGACAGTAAGGAAGTCAGTGTATTAGATCAAAGAGTATATGTGGAGTGTAAGATGTAAGAAGATTTTAATGGTGAGAGGAAGGGCTAGGTTATAAAGGATTTTAAATATCAGAGAATTTTGTGACTGATCCTGGAGGCAATAGGGAGCCACTGTGGTTTATTGAGTAGGGGGATGTTATGTCAGACCTGAGCTTAAGGAAAATCACTTTGGTGACTAAATGAACAATGGATTGGAGTGTGGATAGACATGTGGCAATCAAACTAACCAGAGCCTATTCCCATAATCCAGGCAGAAAGAGATGAAAGCCTGCACCAGCATGGTGGTAGCATCAGAGGAGAGAATGGGGAATATTCAAGAGATGTTGCTAAGGTGAAATTGATAGACCCTGGCAACAGATTGAATATGGTGGTTGGGGTGAGGGATAGGGAGCAATCAGAGAGGATGTCTTGGTTGTGAGCCTTGGGGACTGAGAGGATGGTTATCCTTGAGAGTATTAGAGAATTTTGGAAGTAGGAAGGGTTTGGGGCAAAAGATAATGAGTTCAGTTTTGGACTTGTTGAGTTTAAGATGTCTAGGAGACATCTAGTTTAATAAGTCTGAAAAGTGTTTGAAAATGCAAGACTGGAGGTCAGCAGAGAGGTTAAAGTAGGATGGGTAGATTTGAGAATCATTGGTATAGAGCTGACAATGGAATCCATGAAAGCTGATGAGATCACCATGTGAATAGTATAGAGGGAGAAGAGAAAAGGGTCAGACCAGGGACCTGTGGGATACCCACTGGACTTCCATCATCATTGCTTCTCAAGTTCCTACCACAGTATTTTGCATATACCAACTATTTAATGAATGTTTGTTGGGGAAAAAATAAAAAAAAATGTGAGGGAGGGGGTTTGACATCCTCATCACAATCAATCGTCAGAGTAAACTAGATATTGAGGCATTTTCTTATGATTTCCTCACAGTGTGGAATATATGCTTAATTTATTTGAAAGGACTAGACCTGTAGAACTTTGGGTCATTGAGTGACAAGTAGATGATGTTACCTAGGAAACATTTTATGTTTGATAGAGAAGTTCTAGTCACACTAACTGGGCTACATACAGCATTTATTTCAACAGGAAGCTGAGTTTACTGGTAAGGTTACATTTTGGAAAGCAACTAGACTTGTGATTCCATTCATACAGGAACCTTCCAGTGAGGAAGCATTCTTTACTAATGCAGATTCATACCTGCTCTACAACTTAAATCTGTAGCTGGAAGAGAACACACTTAATCAAATCCTCTTATTTTTCAGATTAGGAAACTGACACCTGGAGAGTTTGTAGTGATTTGCTTAAGGTCACATAGGTAGTAAGTAGTTATTAACTCTTAGAGTAGTGTTGAGTACTATACATAAAAGGTACTTTAAAAATGTTGTTTGGGGGAGACTAGTTAAAGCAGTGAATAGAGCACCAGCCCTGGAGTCAGGAGGACCTGAGTTCAAATCAGGCCTCAGACATTTAACACAAAAACTAGCCGTGTGACCTTGGGCAAGTCACTTAACCCAATTGCCCTCCAAAAAGCAAAAAAAAAAAGTTTGAATGTTCTAACAGAATATGGCCTTATACTAAGAAATTTACTAGGGCTATTGCTCTCATCCTGGATCACTTTCATGTGGGTTGTACAAGGAAAAGAAAACTATTTTCAAAGGCGGCATTTGAAGGGAAAAAAGAAATAACTACTGTTTAAGTTGTAGACTAATAAGTGGGAAACGATACGTTATTCCCATCACCCTTTCTTCACTTCATTTATCATTCTTAAGCCTCCAGCATTTCTCCCACACTCAGCTTCCCTAATGTCAGGGCAAGAAACAAGGAACCTACCCCTGCAGAGAAGTCTCTGAATCTATTTCTGGAGCCAGAGAGACAGACAGACAGACAGACAGAGACACAGAGAGAGACAGAGGCACAGACACACCCACACACAGAGAGAAGCAGACGAGAGACATAAACACAGAGAGAGACAGACAGAAAGAGAGAGAGAGGGAGAGAGAGAGAGAGAGAGAGAGAGAGAGAGAGAGAGAGAGAGAGGAGAGAGGGAGAGAGAGAAAGGGAGAGAGAGAGAATTAGGCCAAGGAGCAGAATAACAAACATTAAAGTTAAAAGCAGATTTGAGGAGACTAAATAGACCAAAATGTAAGATTAGCTTGAACTTGCTCTTAGAAGGATTAAAAGATTTTGGGGTCCTTTGATCTTATTCCTGCTGCTGTAAAGATTGTTAAGGTCAGCAGCCCAGGGATTAGCAGTGTTCTGAATCACTGTTCGGTGTAGGCGGTGACGGATTACATGCATGGACTTTTCACAGATGTTCTATTCTACTCCCACTGTGTAGTCTAAGCCAGCTACAGAATTCCAGGAAATCTCTTTGACTCCTTATAACAACTAAAAATGGTTCCTAGTCCTGATTTCCATGTTTTGTCCAGCAGAGATGTAACTAGAACATTTTGTACCCTGGGCAAGTGTCAATAATTGCATCTATTATAAAGGACTAACTTGGCACCAAAGAAGAGAGAGGAGAAACTGCCTCCCCCCACTCCAGCCCCCATAGGCCTCCAAAGAGATAGGGGTATGGGTACAGAACATTGCATAAATGGTCAGATTTTTTTCCAATGTATTGATCAGTTTTGTTTACATTTTTTTCATTCCTCTTTTCCCCCCTAAATCTCTTTATAAGAGATCTTTGTAATAAGGGATAGGTTGGGTGGAGCAGATAATATAGAGGGAAATTTAGGGGATGTGGAACCAAAATATGTCAATAAAACTATATTGAAGAACCTTCATTTGTGGCAAGTGTTAGGGAACCTCATTTAGTGAACAGAATATACTAGAGAACCTGGGATCCCTACAAGGCTGCTGCTGGGGGTATCAAGACAATCCAGGAAGCAGGATAGGGCTCAGGCAGGGAGGAACTCACTCGGGAAGCAACTTTCAGTAGAAGGATCAGGGAAAGAAGCAGAAGCCACACGGCACCTTTCTATTATGATTGATTTTTCTTGATAAAGAAGTGCTATGTTCAGATAGTAGTTGACTGACACAGCTCTTACCATGTGCTAATCACTGTGCAAACCTATTTACAATGCTTACCTCATTTGAGACTTACAATAACCCTGGTAAGTAGATGTGGTTATGATATCCATTTTAAGATGAAGTAACTGAGGCAAACAAAGGTTAAGTGACTTGCCCAGAGTCACACAGCTAATGAATGTCTAAGGGGGGATTTGAACTCAGGTCTTCCTGACTTCATATTCAGTACTGGTAGCCGCTACAGATGTTTGTTTCTTTGCTGCTAAAAGATTCCAAGTGTTGTTGGCACCTTCTAAATTTTAGGACCCTGGGACAAAGCCTTTTACTTTTTTTGTCTTACTTCAGTTTTGTGCCCTCGTGAGTATTTGACCAGAGCAAATGAAGGGGAAAGTCCTTTAACACAGAAGAGAGAGTAGGCTGTCATCTATGGGGGGAAACGTGATACTTTATGAAGAATTTGGAACCAATCTGCCCTGAAGTCCATAAACTCAGCAAGGAGGCAAAGAAACACTCTTAATTGCTCTGCCTGGCAAAACAGAATTTTTCAGGAACTCATTTATATAAATACTTTATTAATTTCTCTGAATCATCCTGCAGGGAGAGAAATGCAGAGAACATAAAGGATCCCCTTTCCATCTGTCCCTTTCCAAGGACTGGCTTTATTTCCTTCAAGACTTTCTCTAGCTGCTTTCAGGCAGTGAATTACATTAAGTGAAGGTAGAGGAATATACATTTGCATAGTGTCTACCATGTATGAGGGACTTTACAAATAATATCTCATTTGATCCTCACAAGAACCCTGTAAGATAGGTGCTATTTTATCCCCATTTTGCAGTTGAAAAAACTGAGGCAGACAGAGGTTAAGTAACTTGCCCTAGGTCACACAGCTAGTAGGTCTGAGATTGGATTTGAATTCAAATTCTTCCTGGATCCAGGCCCAGCGCTTTGTTGCCTATGAAAGAGGATGAAACTAAAGAACAATGGGTAGAAAATATAAAGAGGCATATTTGGGCTTGATCTCAGCATAAAAAACAAAACAAAACAAAGTAATACTAACTAGAGTTGCCCAAAAGTGGAATGAACTTCCTCAAGAATCAGTGAGTTCGGGGCGGCCAGGTAGCACAGCAAGTAAGAGCACCAGCTCCAGTGTTGAGAAGACCTGGTGATCGAATCCCAGGCTCAGACACTTAGCACCCACCCAGAAACACCTGGCCGTGTAACCTTGAGCAAGTTACTTAACCCCAATTGCTTAGGGGTGGCCAGGTGGCTCAGCGAGTAAGAGCACCGGTTCCAGTGTTGGGAGGACCTGGAGATCGAATCCCGGGCTCAGACACTCAGCACCACACCCAGAAATAACTGGCCGTGTAACCTTGAGCAAGTTACTTAATCCCAATTGCTTAAAAAAAAAAAAAGAATCAGTGAGTTCCCCCGTCTTGGAGGAAGACCTCCTCTTGGAGGTCTTCAAGAAGTGTCTGGATGCTCACCTGCTGGTCACCTTTCAGTGGAGAACCCTTTATAAAGTAGACAGAAGGAAACTGGAAAGGAGAAGATACTCAGAACTGGAGTGGAGAGGAGGGAGAAGAGGCAGGAAAGGTCTCCTAGTTAAAGGGAAATTTGAGCTGAATTTTGAAGGAAATCATTAAAGCTAAGACACAGATGTGAGGGAGGAGAACTTTTCAGCATGGCGGCATCTGGTCCTAAGTCATGGAGATTGGAGATCGAGTATTGTACTTGAGGACTAGGAAGAAAGCTAGTGCAGCTGGATTATATAGTAAATGGAGGAGAGTAATGTATTGGAAGACTGGGAAAGTAGGAAGGGGCTTGGTTGTGAAGAAATTTAAATACAAGAGGAAGACTTTATATTTAACCTGGAGATTTGGGGGGAGAGAGGAGAGAGGGTCAGATCTTGGGTTTATGAAAATCTCTTTGGCATCTGAGTGGAAAATGGATTGGAATAGATGCTTGATGCAGGAAGATGAACCCCAAAATTATTACAATAGTCTAGGTGAGAAGTGATGAAAGATTCAACTAGGGTGGGTGTTGTGTGAGCAGAGAAAAGGAGACATATTTGAGAGATGAGGTAAAGATTAGAATGTGTGACATTTAAAAAGGTTTGAGAGATAATTTCTATGTAATTTAATCATTTTATTGATAATGCCATCATTTTAATAAAAGGATGGTTGTTTGGTTGTCTCTCTCTTAGACAAAAGACCATCATGGCAATGGGTTCTCAGTTTATATATTTTACAAAAAGTGGGTGTTACCTGGGGGTGGGATAAATTCTGATTGATCAAAAATTAATGAGAGGATAAATATTATAATGAGGGGTTGGGTCTGAACTTTGATTAAGTCATTTACTTTTTAAGCTAACCTGATCATTAGGCAATCTATTCAAAGAATTTAGGTCCCATCTAAGCCTGAGCAGGACACAATAACTACCCTACCTAAGTGGAGTCTGAATAAGAATGTTAGTCCAATCTCATTATCAGTGAGATTTAACTTTTAAAATCAGAAACTCTGGTTCTCCCCAAATCATTGGTTATTAAAATCATTCCTCTCAAATGACAAGATTTGACACTTGATCAGATATGTGGGGTAAGAGAGAATCAAGAGTTGAAGTTGGGAACCTGGGATACTGGGACTGGTGGTGCCCTCAAAGATAATAGGGAAGTTCAAAGGAAGGGAAGGTTTGGAGGAAGGATAACACTGTTTTAGGCATTTTGCAATTGAGATGTTTATGGGACATCTAATTTGAAATGTTTAATAGGCAGTTGGTGATGCATAACTTCAGCTCAGGAGAGAGATGAGGGCTGGGTTTATAGATGTGGGAATCATTCACATAGAAATGAGTATTGAACTTTTGGAAACTGATGAGATAATCAAGTGAAACTGTGTTGAAGGAAAGGAGAAGTAGGTTCATGGCAGAGTCTCAGGTTGTCTGTCACTAGAGCAGAAGCTCTAGTAAAGGAGACTGAGAGGGAGTGGTCAGTTAGATAGGAAGAGAACCAGGATACAGTAGTGTTACAAAAAAACTGAAGAAGAGAGAATATTAAAGAAGGTGATCAAATAATGTTAAAGGTTGTAGAAAGGCCAAAGAGAATGAGGATTGAGAAAAGGCCATGAAATTCAGCAATTAGGACATCAGTGGTAGCTTTGGAGAGGGTATTTTCAGTTGAAGAATACAGTGAAGAAGATAGCAATTTATTTACCGAAATGTCAAGATAGAGTAGTTTGTTTGAAAAAAATTAAAGATTACTAGGGTTTTTCATAGTGTACAAACTTAATAATAATCAACAGTATGAAAAAAAATCAAGAAAATTAATATAATCTTAGGTTACTCTTAAAAAAGAGAGTTTGGGGGCGGCTAGGTGGTGCAGTGAATAACTGGCTCTGGAGTCGGGAGGACCTGAGTTCAAATCCAGCCTCAGACATTTAACACAAAAGACTAGCCATGTGACCTTGGGCAAGTCACTTAACCCCTATTACCCTCCCCCCCAAAAAAAAGAGTTTGATTTCTTCCCCATCTTTAAGGTGAAGGGGCTGAACTATATAACTTCTAATATCCTCTCACTTCATGTGCATTTATTTCAATTCAGCAAACATTTATTGATCACCAACTAGGTCGAAGGCTCTTCTCTGTTGTTGAGTTGTTTTTCACTCATGTCCAACTCTTCCTGACCCCATTTTGGATCTTCTTGAAACACTGGAGTGGTTTTCCATTTCCTTCTCCAGCTCATTTTATAGATGAGGAAACCAAGGCAAACAGGATTAAGATGAATCTTCCTGATTCATAAACCTGTTGGTTTGTGTAGGACATTGTCTACCCCAAGCACATGAAGACTTCTCCCTATGGAATCAGCAGATGAGAACAATTTGTCCCAACAGCTTGTTCCAACAGCTAAAGTAGGTGCTGTGGAGCACTCAGAGCTTGGTCAGACATCAAAGATATCAAGGTTATTCACTGCATCTTGGGATCTTATGAGTTGATCTGACTTTTGTCTTGCCACTGGACTTCAATGACTCTGGAGGAGAGCCTGAGGCTG
>NW_027185573.1:3125759-3162687 GCF_028583685.1 Petaurus breviceps papuanus | reverse complement strand
TATAAAGTTTGAGAGACATAATTTCTGGCTAATTTGACCATTTTATTAAAAAGGGGTCAGCATACTTATTAATAAAAGGATGGTCATTTGACCATATCTCTTAGACCAAAGATCCCTCATGGCTGTGGGCTCACAGTTCATATGCCCTTGGAAAAGCAGATATCCCTGAGGGTGGCAATCAACTCTGATTGGTTAACAATGAGAGAATGAATATTACAATAAGAGGATGGGCTTTCTTACAATAAGGATCTTGGGGTATGTGACTTGGATCACCCAAATCTTGGCTAAAGAGACATTCATTTCCATTATCATCTGTCTGATAAAAGAGAGAATCAACATTTTCCCAGACCTGAGTGATCACAATGAGTAGGAATGCACCTCTTCACCTAAATGTAGAATTGATTTACTGTCTTTGAATAGATCTTAGCTTTGTTGACTGGCTAAGTCTTTGAGAAAGATTTCTGGATGAAGAAGTAGAAAAGGAGAAAGACCTTGGTTCTGATTCAATAATTAATCATTAAATACAAGAGAAAAATAATTTCTTTCATATGAACATATATACACACACATAAATATATGTGTATATATTCACACATTCATACACATATGTGTATATATAAATACACAGTTTACAAAGAAAGTAAATAAATGCATATATACAAAGTATTTTAAATACAAGGCAACTTGGGAGGGAGGGCAATAGAATCTGGGAGAAATCAGGAAAGACTTCATGCAAAAGATTGTGCTTAAGATATTTCACACAACAAGTAAAAGATGGTCTATTGTGATGGTAAGGAAGTATTGAGGTCTAGGGGTGCTGGGACCATTAAATTGAAGGGCAAGTGGCCCAGATTCTGCCTTGAATGAATTCAACCCAAGTCTTCTTTCAGTCAGAGACAAGGTTTATTAAAACATATGTCTGGATGGGTGAGATTTTAAGAATCTGCTCTCTTGTGACAATTGTATTGACAAGTGGGCCAAATTTTATTTGAGCTTATTTATGACTACGAATGGGTCAAGACTCTTGGGGACAAGACAGACTTTATATATAGAAGGACTGTGGGAAAGATCTGGAAGTGTCCGAGTAGTCTGTGGTGACTGGGAGATAACAGTGAAGAACCTGGAAGGGCTGGGTGCTGAAGGTGAACACCAGGGACCTGGGTCACGTTTCCTTTTTGGGGTCCAGATCCCATCCTCAAAGGAAGGAGTATATTCCAGGCCCAGGGACAGCCAGTGCAAAATCACAGAGATGGGAAATGGAGTGTCATGTGTAAAGAATATAAAGAAAATCAGCTTTAATTTATTCAGTCAATATACTTTCAGGGTATAAAGAAGAGAGAAACTGGGTATCATTACACTTAATAATTTTTAGAAGTTTTATTTTCCTTCAAATAAAAAACAATTTTGAAATTACCAAATGAATTAACAAAAAAAAACCCCGGAGTATTCCCTAATTGTAGAACAGAATGAGAGGCTTGTACTGGAAACTGCCTATCTATTCCCACATGCAGTCTGCAGGTGCCAAGGGAGTGGATAGATTTTATCAATTGAGTCCAGGTGCTTGCTCCAATAGCACCTGGAGGGCCATGGAGAAGTAAGAGATGTCCCAAATGTCTGCAGTTGATGACTTGGGAGGGAAAGGACAAAGACAATTCCATTTGTCATCTGAGGAAAGAAGCTGGTACTCAGGGGGCCCTAAATAACTATCCCTCTTGAGCTAAGTTCCAGTTGTAGAATCCCAGCTGCGGGGTCCCCTATTTGGAAGAGACCATGGAGCAAATTACAGAGGCTTTGCTCATTGATATTGTCACGTCCATGAAGTAACAGATTCTTCAGAGATCTAACTAATTTACGTAAAGGTCCTTTCTTTTTTGGAGGGGGGAGCAGAGGCAAGGTCATATCTCTCATTTGTCTAGTATAAAGAGCTCCCAGGGAGGATAGTTAATTTAACTTAGACCTTAGTTAAGGAATCCCACTATAAATAATAGTAAATAAGGTAGGAAACCCAGATTTTACCCCAAGGCACAAATATAGAGGGCTTTGAAAGCAAGTAGAAAAAACAGAGTTTAGTGTCTAATTAGAGGGAATGAGAAATTAAATCACTAGTCAATAATAATGTAAATAATTAGCAAAAAAATATATAATAATGACAACAGTCAGCTTCAGAGTTCAATGAGATCTGGGTTCAAGGCCTGCCACAGACATATATGGGCTTTGTGGCCCTAGCAAGTTATTTAACCTTTCAGTGCCCTCAGGAAACTTTATAAGGCTAGAAATTGTAGAGAAGGTACTTGACCTGAAATAGTTGAAGGATTTTCCTTAACATGAATTCTTAGTAACAATGAAGTGGATGGAATGCTGGGCCTGGAATCCAGAAGACCTGAGTTTGAATCCAGCCTCAGACACTTACTAGTTATACAACCTTGAGCAAGACACATGAACTCAGTTTGCCTCAACTGTAAAGTGGGAATAATGATAACATTTACCTTTGTACATCAAATGAGATAATATTTATAAAAGTGACTACCACTACATTGTCTACTTATTTGAGACTCTTTGTGAGCCCATTTGGGCTTTCCTTGGCAAAACTACTGGAGTGGTTTGCCATTTCCTTCCCAACTCATTTTGCAGATGAGGAAACTGAGGCAAACAGGGTTAAGTGACTTGTCCAAGGTCAGTGTCTAAGACAAGCTTTGAACTCAGATCTTCCAGATTCTAGGCTCAGTGCTCTACCCATTGAGCCATCTAATGGCCTCACATAGTAGGTACTCCCGAAATGCTTATTCTCTTCTTCGCTCTTCCCAATCAGCTCACGGATCTAGTTAATAATATCAATAGCAAGCATTTACATAGTGCTTCAGGGTTTATAAAAGGCTTCATAAATATTAATTCATCTTAATCACTAACATTTATAAACATTAAAGTTTGCAAAGCCCTTTATATGTATTATTTCACTTGATTCTCACAACAACCCCATGTAGTGCCATTTTACAGATGAGAGAGTTGAGACTGGAAGGTTAAGAGACTTTTCTCAGGGTTATACAGCTAGTAAGTTTCTGAGAATGTATTTGAACTCAACTCTTTCTGACTCTAGTTCAGAATTGTATTCACTATGTCATTGTTCAATCATTTCAGTCATGTCTGGACCCCATTTGGGATTTTCTTGGCAGAGATACTGGAGTGGTTTGCCATTTCCTTCTCCAGCTCATTTTACAAATGAGGAAAATGAGGGAAGTAGGGGAAAAGTGGCTTGCTCAGGGTCACACAGCTAGTACGTGTCTGAGACTGGATTTGAACTCAGGAAGATGAGTCTTCCTGACTTGAGGCCCAACATTTTATGCATTATGGCACCACCCTTTATTCACTATACCTTCTAATAAAAGGATTGCAGACTGGGACAAATTTCTCAGGGCTTTCTATATAATGACCTCCTCAACAGGAGCCTTGTGACTAGGTGCTAGGCTCTCTTTCACTCTTTCCTCCCCCATGAATATCATTTAGCCAAGGTGGGGTTTGCTATCCTTGTCTCAAGTGCCCAAAAAGTTCCTAATTATGACTGTGCTTCCACGGTATTCCCCAAAGTGGTCATTCTGTACCTTGAGCTTGAAGATCTCCAAGAAGGGGAAATCCACAAGCAGAAGACTCTTCCATTCCTTCACACCTATTATGGTTAAGAAACATCTTCTGATTTTGACTTTCAATCTTCCTCTTTGACATTTCAGTCTTGCTTTAGAGTCATGAGGAAAAAAATATCTATTCCTTTGGATGGCTTGTTGACAGAACCTATGGAGAGGTAAGACCATCTAAGCTTCTAGCCCAGAGGAGTGCCCAAAGAAGGGTGAGGATGCCCTGCCTTCCAACACAGGACAGAAGAATAATTTTGCAAACTAGTCACAAAAAGAAAGGGATTGTCATCAAGTTAAAAAGCAAACTGACATGTGGAATACTGATACTACTGGTTTATTTTGCTCTAGTGTTAGTGACAGGGCTTATTGAAAATCCAAGCTAATCAGAATGAAAGCCTAAATGGATGTACCTCTCTAACGTAAATGATCTTTATTCTCTGTTAGGAAACATTTAGCTGGATGGAGATTGAATTCAGGCCTTGCTTATGCACTATTTAATATAATTTTCATTTAAAAACAGGAGCTGATTGCTCAGGGGGGTTATGGCAGCTAATCAGTCCAGTACTGGGTGAGAATTGTATTTATGGTACGGAGGAGGGATAGGAGAGAGGTGCTGTTGCCTCATGGTGAAAGGGCTGCCTTTGGAGTCAAGGAGACTTCAGTATCAATTTTCTCTTTATATAGACTTGCCATACCCTGAACAGGTCACTTAACTTCTCTCACTGCTCCAGACAACCCCCTATCACTATAAGTTACATAAAAGTTGCCCATCTGCATTGGTGGAGAGAGTCACCATGTAGGGCATTCATTCTCTAAATTAATGAAATCACAGTCCTGGCCCAAAAGATAAATTAAAACAAATGAAATTTATTTCAATTTCAATTACTATTTCTCTTTTTTTTATTTTTAAGTAATTGGGGTTAAGTAACTTGCTCAAGGTTACACGGCCAGTTATTTTGTGTGGGTGTCAAGTATCTGAGGCCTGAACTGATCCTGGGGCCGGCGCTCTTACTCACTGAGCCAGCCACCTGGCCGCCCCAAACAAAGTTCCCAAACAAAGCTATGGAAGATGTTATAGTCCTCTTCTTATTTTTATTGAAATCTTTTTTTTTTTGCCTTTTGGAGGGCAATTGGGGTAAAGTAACTTGCCCAATGTTACACGGCTAGTTTGTGTGTATGGGGGGGGGGGGGGGGCAGGGGAAGGGGAGGGGGATGTTAAGTGTTTTAGGCCTGAACCACAGGTGCTTTAATCACTGCACCTCCTAACTGCCCACAATCACTATTTCTTAAGTAGCTACTGTGCTAAGTTGGATAAGAAAGAAAAAAACAGTCCCTGCCCTCAAGGAGCTTACATTCAACACAAACAATATAAAGAAATACAAAGCAAATTTTCAGACTGAGTAGGCACTAATAGCAGGGACAGTAGGAAAACTTTCTATAGGAAATGGCATGTGAAAGAAGCCTTGAAATAAAGGAGGGATCCTGAGAGGCACCAAATGAGAAGGGAGTGTGTAGTTAGATTGTGCAAAGGTGATGGAAATAATAGGATGGAAGTAATAAAATGCTAAGTTTCTAGAAAAAGAAATGGATTCCTTTGGCTGAAATGGAATGTTCGCGAAAGGGTATAATGAAAGGTAGGTGGGAGTGCACTGGAAATACAAATATGACAATGAAAGACAGTCCTTGACCTCAAAGAATTTATAATCTAGTGGAAGAAGGACAACATACAAAGGGAAACTGAAAGGGGGAGGAGGAAAGTTACCTCCATGGAGAAGTCAAAAGGAGCATAGTTGGTTGGGAAGTAAAGAGATGGGTACGGGAAGTAAGTGCCATGGAGAAACTAAAATTTTTCAGGTTACAGCCACTGAGGTACTGGGTCAGGGTGTGCGGAAGGGATATTTCTACTTTGTTCTTACACTGTCTTTAAAATAAATAACCCTTTGTAAAAGCTACCTAATATGAAGAGGTTAATTGGAATTGGTGCACTAGTCTTCCCTGCCTAATGCAGAGAATGTAGCCTGTGGGGTTTGAGCCTGTGTAGCACCAGAGACTCCCACAAACCCCTCAGGGGAGATTTCAGCAAGCTTGGCCCAGAGGGAGTGAGACCAGAGCATCCATATTATGGTAACATCATAGCAGCTTAGATCTAGAGCTAGAAGGGACTTCAGAGGTCATCTTGCCTAAAATCATCATTTTACAGAAGAAGAAATAGTGAAATGATCTGCCAAGGGCACATAGGTAGTAAGGGATAGATTCTGGATTCAAACTCCAATGAAATCATGGCTGCCAGAAGTAAATATATAGGAAAATAGATAGAAATGAAGTTTCTTATGATAGTGCTTCATAGAATCTCAGCCCCAATATGGGCTTTGGAGACCATCTAATAACTTCCCCAACAAGGGGGCATGCATCCTCTGAGTTATTGTTTGTCCTTCATTCTCAAAGAGGACCAAGACATCATGGAAGTGATGCTATGACGTGCAAGTGAATTGGATTTAAGTGAGGGAGAACTGTGCAAATTCACCAGTCTCACTTTCTCCTGTGGAGCTATCTGGGTCAGGTGGCCAGATACACATTAGGACACTTCAGGATCATGCCTTATAGTACTCTCCACCTGAACATAACTAGGGAAGAGGAAATCTCTTTCCTCTAATTAGACTTTTGAAACTAATTCTTTTTAAATTTTCTGTTTCTCTGAATCCTGCCTCCATTATTCCTTGTTCTGTTCGTGGAAGCCAAGCTGAACAATCACTCTCATACATGACTGTCCTTTAAACACTTAAAGACACTTCTTGTGTCCCTCTGAAGTCCTCTCCTTCTAGGTAGGTACTAATTCCTTTAACTATACCTTGTGTTATGTGATCTCTGTACAAATCTGTGATGTGATGACTCTTTCATCCCCCCAGTCACTGTCCCAGGGATATGTTCAACTTGTCAATGTCACTTCTAAAATCTGAGATCTAGATCTGAATATAATATGCCAGCTATAGTCTGACCAGGGCAAAAGTCAGTAAAACTACTTTGACCATTGTACAAAGTGGAAACCAGAGAACCCTCCCAGAGAATAGCAATGTCTTACCAAAAGATAAACCTCTCTTCCACTCACTTCAGCCACGAAAATATTTTAGACAGATGAAAGACCATGCAGAAGTGGGGGAAAATACTCACTTTGTTTTCCTTCTGAAAGAGATGGCACAGCGGCCAAACCAATATGCTAGAAATCATCCAAATTAAAGGGCTAGATTTATGGAAGACAAAAGCCATTCACTGAATCACCTTTAATTAAGGCTGTTCTCCCTAGTGCAAAACAAGGACTGTCCTTGTAAAATAAGAAAACCCTTTAGCAATGTAGGATTCGTTTCTGATGAGAGATAATGTGGACTACCTTTGAACTTCTTAGCACAAAATAGATTCTAGTTGTTTGTTATTTGTTCTTCCTTCTCAAAGAAGACCAGCCTCACTTTCTCCTCTGGAGACGTCTGGGTCTATATAGATCAGAATGACTGGAGATGGTTCCACATAGGTTCTAATATATTTGCCGCTTTAGATGAGGACTGGCCTCTACTAATAACACGAATGAGACAATCTAAGCATTAAAAACTATTCTCATCTCCTCCAGGAACTTTGATGTTGCTCTTTAGATATCACAAGGCATTTTCTTTATACCTCTCTAATGCATTTAGCCGACACCATGGAGTGAATGTGCAGTGTTCAGAGGTTGAAATGATGATGACGATGATGACGATGATGATGATGACGATGATGGTGATGATGACGATGATGATGATGACGATGGTGATGACGATGATGACGATGATGACGATGATGATGATGACGATGATGGTGATGATGACGATGATGATGATGACGATGATGATGACGATGATGGTGATGATGACGATGATGGTGATGATGACGATGATGATGATGATAAGGGTGATGATGAGGATGATGATGATATGATGACTAACACTTACGTCGTACTTATTATGTGCCAAATACT
Organism: Petaurus breviceps papuanus; assembly: GCF_028583685.1. NCBI lineage: Eukaryota > Metazoa > Chordata > Mammalia > Diprotodontia > Petauridae > Petaurus > Petaurus breviceps. The sequence continues at coordinate 3,155,058 of NW_027185573.1, read as the reverse complement.
GTGCTAAGCAAGTTATGATTATTATTTCATTTTATGCTCACTGCAACCCTGAGAGGAATTATTATTATTCCCATTCTACAGATGAGAGAAGTGAAGCAAGAAATGCTTAAGTAACTTGTCCAAGGTCATACAGACAGTAAGTATTTGAAATGATGTTTTAACTCATGTCTTCCTGAACGTAGACCCAGAAATCTTTACACTGTCCCTCCAGCTGATGCTGGAGGCCAAGAGGGTGAAGGAAATGAAGATCATGGCATATAGAAACTGGCACAAAGAAATCCATGATGCAGTAGAAGCAGTTCTGGCTTCTGAGACATAAATATCTGAGTTTTAATCCCAACCTTGCCATTTGATACCAAGTCACTTACCTCTATCTGAGCCTCAGTTTCCTCATTTGTATATTGAAGTTGTTGAGCAAAATGACTTGTAAGGTCCATTCCAATTCTAAATCTATGATTTAATGATTTCGGATGTTTAGGTAAGAGAAGAGAAGACTCTGGCTCAATATAACTGCCATCACGTATTTGAAAATGGCAGATTTGTATGGGAAAGAAAGATGGGTGAGTGGGGATGGGGGAAAATAAGCATTTATGTAGTGCACATCACATGACAGGAACTGGAGGTGTTGCTATTGTCCCCATTTAACAGTTGAGGCAATTGAGTTTAAAGAGAAGTTTGTATCACTTGCCCAGGGACACAAAGACTTACTTGGCTTAGCTCAAAGTAGCACAAGCTGGAGAAGCGGCTGCAAGTTTCAAAGGGACAAAATTAGTCTTGATGGAAAGAGAAATGTAATACTTAAACCTATGCAAAAGATAAAGGGGCTGCTTTGTAAAGTAGATGATTTTTCAACATTTGAGGAGGATTTTTCATTTAAAAATTATGGACATTTCAATATTCATGGAAGAAAAACAGAATTATATATGAATCTATAAAATTCCGTTATTTATAGTTTTCTGAAGTGTGTTAAATTTGTCAGAATATTTATAAAACTTTTCTTCTTGTCTGTGTCACCTTCAAAACTTTTTGCTCATATATTTTTGAAGGTTTCATTGACACATTTTTCTTCTTTTTTGGGGGGGGCAATTTAGTTTATGGTTAAATTAAGTTTTATGAGAACATGCTATTTATAATTTGTATTTCTTCTTTCTGCTAATCTTGGTAATTCATATTTGGTAAATAGTCATCTATTTCATTTATTTGTTATAAAATTGGACTAAAAGTTTCTAACAAGTTCTTTAATTCCTCCTCTTCACTTGTAAATGTATTTCTATTTTTAAGTATATTAATTTGGGTTTCCTTTTTATTTTTAACTAATTGCCTAATAGTTTGTCTATTTTATTAGTTCTTATAAAAGCATCCAATTTTTGTGTTTTGTAGCTTTTCTTGCTTTTTTACTTTTGCATGCCAAATTCAATCATCTTTTCTTTTTCTCTTCTATTGATGAAAGTGTTTAAAATAGAGTTTCCCCCTAATCAATGCTTTGGCCACATTTTTCATTGTCCTTTCTTTGAAGAAATTAACACCTATTGTTCCTATAACTTATTCTTTGATCTGCATTTTTCCTTTAGGATTTTTGCTATTGATGTCTACTAAATTTTTGTTAAGTTTAAAGTCTTTCTTCAAAGATTCCTTATTGATCATAATTTTTATTGTGCTGTGGTCATTAAAAGAGGTATTAAACATATATGATTTTCTATTTGTTCATGAGTTTTTCATGCTGTAACACATGGTGATTTTTTTTGTGATATTTCACACGAAACAGAGAAATATGTATATCCATCTTGGTTCCAATATAGTAATCATCAGAAATTTATCAAATCTAAATTTGCTAGCATTTTATTCAGGTTGCTTACTCCACTCTGCATCTGTTGCCCTGCAATTTGTCACAATAAAAGCTGTGATAAAGAAGAACTAAGGACAAAGTTCAAAACATGATAAATTTATTAGTTTGCCTAGCAAAAGCTAGTAAATTGGAATCAAGACCTCTCAGCATTTAAGGATGAATTTTAAAGTTAGGGTAACTTTTTTATTGTATTTACACATTGACTATATAGTATTTCATCCCTGATTGGTTGGTGCAGTTCATATTGTTATAGCTGGCCCCATTCTTTCCCCTCCCCCAGCCGCAGCTCTCCTTCACAGAGGTGAGTAGGCTGCTGGGTTAATCTTGTACATGACCCCATTCTGGGTTCCCTGTCTCCTCCCCAGCCAGCTCTCCTTCACAGGGGTGGGCAGGCTGCTAGGTTTAGCCATGCCTAGGGAGACTTGGCAGTCATGGGAATTTCAAAATGTGTTCTGACCAATCACTGATTAGCCTCTGCATGTTCCTGCTTATGTAATACCTAAACATTGGCAGAGCAGCATCCCTTTAAATATGAGGCTTGGCCTGGGATCTCTGTGTAAGATTTGGGGAGGGGCCCCATCACCCAAAATGGCGCCAATTAAGAGTTCACTCCTAAATTGTTACTTGGGTGTTGCTTGTGTTTTGGATACAACAATATCAGTTCCTCACCAGGTAGACCAACATCCCATGAGTGACATCCTCTGGAAAATCTTGTAGTGGGTAAACATCTACAATCAGATTGACTCATCTTCCACCAAGGTCAGCAAACTTCACAGATTTGAGTCTTTGTGGTTGGACTTTGACCCATAGCAAAGCAATACTCTTACAAATTTTATGAATATAACAGTCAAATCTAAGTTTTATTCACAAATATTGATTCTCATTAGATATACTGTTTAGATACAATTATCAATCAATAATTAATCATGGAATATTAATTTCAAAATTTAACAATAGGCAAGTTACACGCTTATGGTAGCTCAAATTCACATAAGGAGGGGTTCAACCAATACACAGTGTATTGATCACTAATACATACAAAGTAAAGTGGGGTATCAATTTTCAGTTTCACAAACTAATAAAAAAACGATTCCCCCAAAATGGGTACACCTGGTGTCCTCCCCTTTCTAGGTTCTTTTTTTGTGTTGTCTTCTCCCACTAGACTATGAACTCCTTAAGGAAAGGACTGTCTTTCCTTTTGTTAATTGTATCCCCAATGTTTAGCAGAATTCCTGAAAAATATTAGGTGCTTAATAAATGTTTATTAGATTGTATTGTTATGTTAGTATGATGGTGCTTCCTCTTTTCATTTTTATCTTTTTGGTTATAACTGCCTAGATCTGAAAGGAAAACAGCAAAGTTCTCAACTATTATAATTTTTGTCTACTTCTCCCTGTAATTTGACTGACTTTCACCAATATGCTTCATCAACATACCATTTGACATATACATATTAAATAGTAGTATTATTGTATCTTTTCCACCTTCAAACAAAATGTAGTTTCAATTCTTATTGCTTCTAATCATAGTCTAAGATTATAATTACATCACTGAACTTCTGGGATTTATTTGGAGAACAAATTCTGATTTAACTTTTCATTTTAGGTTTGGGAGATCTCCCTGGTATGTGGTAACCCTGTATACTGTGAAGTCTCCCATCCTGGGCAGACACCCAACAAGATATGGTTCAGTCTCCTGATACAGTTCCAACAGGAATCCAAGTTTCAGTAATCTGGGACAATATTATCATCCCATTTTGCAGACTGAATCTCAGAGAAGTGAAATGGTTTTCAAGGTCACATAGCCAGTGCAGACTCAGATCTCCCAAGTCCAAAGCCAGAGTTATTTTCAGTATACTATGACTATAACATTCAGTGTGCCTCTTTCTTTCTTCCCCCTGCTCCCTGCACCCTTGTCTACATTTCCCTATGAAGTCAACTATGGGGGACTGTTTCTACCCCCTACTGCATCTCCCATAGACCATGACCTAGGTTCTGCTGGCTTTAGCCTCATTCACTCTAACTCCTATTGACTTTGATAAGCCTTCCTGCTCTGAGTGCCTCCAGGATTTTGAGACTACATTCTTTGGAAGTCTTGAACTGGATGAAAGAGCTTTTCCTTTTTTTTTTTTTCTCATTTACTGTTTCTTTTGGGGAATTTAAACACCTTTTCTGAGGTATCTCTTGATGGGAGCTGGGCTAGCTAGAATCTTTCACATTATCATTTTAACCAGAGAATTCTGTGTGGTGAAAGAGACACTTTTTCAAGCTTCTTTTAGACTAGATGGACACTGGATGACCAACTCAGGAATTCTCTCATTCCACAATAACTCTATGTTTGTGTTTTATCTTTCCATTAAGGCAGGCAATCAGTCTTATCTAAACTTTGCATTTCCTCTAGCACTGAGCACAGGGATTGGCATGCAGTAAGTGCTTAAAACTTTTGTTCTCTCTTCTGCAAAAATCCTACTCATGCCTCATGTTATATTGGTGACCCTGAGCTCCTAAAGACTCCATCAGCGGAATCCCAGGTATATCAAGTGATATTAATCTGGAATAGCTTCAAGTAAGTTTGAGTGCTAGAACTGTATGCATTCCATCTATGGATCAACCTAAGGGAGTCTGGGAAAGCCCATCACCAGCTTGGCTGCAATGGCAGTCAGTGCATCTAGTGAAGACTGTCCATGAAGATGAAGATACTGAAATCTGTGTTAATGAATTCTGGAGTCCACATGAATGAACTCAATGAATGAGTGATAAAATCTTCCAGACTTCCCAGAAACTTAAAATAGTCAACATTGCTTCTCTAGACTCTCTAGATCAGACTTTCTCCATTTCTTTTACACACTGAACAACAATTTAAATTGATTCCAAACTTCTAAAATTGACTACTACATCAGCCAAAATTTTTGAGCATATAGAAACACATTTAATAAACATATATATGTATACATATATATATATATATATATATATAAACATATATAATGAAAGCATAAAACATATCTGAAGTAGCAATTAAATGATAACATCATTGCAACATCTTCAAAAGAACCATTCCTTTATAAGAGCTACCCAATATTAAGAAGTTGATTGGAATTGGGTCACTAGTATTAAGACCCTTTCAAACGTAGCCTTTGGGGGGTTGAGTCAATGGCATTAGAGAGACATCCACAACCCCTCACGGTACTCTAACATTTGGTGGGCACATGTAGTCAACCTGACCCAGAGAGAGTGGGATCAGAGCATTCTTATTACAGTAACATCATATGAACTTAAGTCAAATAATAATATAAATATTATTAATAATACAAAGAGAAATAGTTTTAAAATAATGCTGGTTTTATTTGTTAATGGTACAATGGCCCTTTTTGTTCCCAATAACGATGATAATGGTGAAGAGGAGTGTGATGACAGAAGCAGAAACAGCATTGACAACAATGAAAATAACAATACTAATAATAATCCACACAAGTTCAGGAAGATCTAATTTCAGATTGTGACTCTAAAAAATATTTACTGTGTGACCCTTGGTAAGTCACTTCACCTCTGAAGGCACCAGAGAACTTTCTAAGATTCTAAATTGCCAAAAATGTGCTGACAAACATTGATAGAGGTAATTTTCTCACACGGGAGCTCCCTTATCCCAAAGAATTCCCAGGTATAGTTTCTATTCCTAACAATTGTTTTTCTTCAGTCATTTCAGTCTTTGTGATCCCATTTAGAGTATTCTTGGCAAAATCCTGGAGTGATTTGCCATTTCCTTCTCCAGCTCATTTTACAGATGAGAAAACTGAGTTAAAAGACTTGTCCAGGATCCTGTAAGTGTCTGAGGCCAGATTTGAACCCAGGGAGATGAGTCTTCCTGACTCCAACACCAGAACCCTATGCACTGTGCCATCTAGATTCTGTTGCTCATAAACTTGACAAAAATAATATTTTTGTGAGAATAATATGATTAAATATGCTTCATTCCTTCTTAAAACTTTAGTTTATGACTTTGTAATTCAGTATTCCAGTATCTGGTTCTAAGTTCAGTTTATTTCCATACTTGGTTTTAATGGCTGTCTTAGCTTCAAAAGCCACCTCACAAAGATATAACGATCCAGTTGGAAGAAGTGCATCGCTGGGTGTGCAAATGAGACCATGTTCCTCATTTTTCATTCTCACTTACCAATTATGCAAAAGTTGCTTTTTTGTGGTTGTTGTTAAAATTTGACTAGTAAATTTCCATTTTCCCCGTTGTTAATCATCTGTTCTTGCAAATTAATCAGAAGGTGTTGCTTCTTTTTTTAAGCAAATGGTCTCAAAAACAACGGAAAGTCTTCTTTTGGAAGGTTTTTTAAAGGTTAGAAAATTCATTTTTAAGTTTTATAATCTTACAGACAGAGTTTTATAGATGCCATACTTAAGAAACTTTCAGTGATAAGAGCTTAGGGTGTTTTTGGTTTGTTTTTTGTTAGGATGATGATATCATCATCAGCTAATATCTCTAGGCACAACATACCCTTAGGGTGAAGTTTATCTTTATGATATTGGATGCATGTCCTTATTCAAATCTAATCAGCTCAAGTTAAGGCAGTGAGCATTCATTAGGCTGTCCTGGGAAAATGAATACAAACAGAAGGAAATACCATCCCTATCCTTAAGCTTTTACCTTCTGATGGAGGAAGTCCACAGTAAAAGGAAGTTGAACTTTTTGGGGGGGAAGCGGGGCGGGGGCTTGGTGGAGAAAGTTCAGATAGTCAGGGATGTACCTGGAGAGAAAAAGATGACTTGAACACTTTCCTTAAAATGGAGATAGTGGGAGGAAGGAAGAAAGTAAACCATTGTTAAGTGCTTACTTACTCCGTACCAGGCACTTTGCTAAGAACTTTATGAATATTATCTCATTTTAAAAAACCCTCAGAGATAGGTACTATTATTATACCCATTTTGCAGTTGAGAAAATTGAGGTAGATAGAGGTTAAGTGATGTGCCCAAGGTTACACAGCTAGTCAATGTCTGAAGAGGCCTCAGGTATAGAGTGAACTTCTGTTTTGAGAAGGGTAGAAGTGTATTAAATTTCCAGGGTGAGAAGGCTGCCGTGGTATTGTAGAAAAGTCTTGAGTTAGAGAATGGAGTCTGGAGAGGAATGAGAATAATATTTTCAATCATCTTGGTTGATGAGGTATGGGCTCTGGGAACCTCCCTTGGACTCTTGATTAAATTGTCTCATTTGATGAGGCTTTGCATGAGTCAATAAGCCTTACATTGTGGAGGGGCCCAGACCTCTAGCCTAGTTACTAACTGTTAACTGCTAGCCTAGTTACTAGCCTAGCCCTCCATTGTTCATCTACTTCCCACCCCTGAGCCTATCAAAACATCAATCCACCCTTGAACTGGCCTAGCCCACCATTGTGGTAGCCTCCAGCTACTTCCCACCCTTAATCACTCATTGACCTCATCTGACTCCTCCTGAAGACCCTCCCCAAACTCCTTCTCTAGACCACCTCTAGATTCCTCCCACAACCTGCTGTATATAAGACTCCCATCTCATTATGTGGTGTGAGAGTTCCATAGAGTAGTGAGAGTGCCATAGAATGACCTAGTACACACTTACTCTGTGTCTAATGCAAGGGCACTTTTAATAAATTTTACTTTTCTTTGACTGAGAAGACTCGAGTCAAATTCATTCCGCAGGACCCAGTGTGTTGGTATTTTGGGGTCTCCAGAGCAACCCTAACCCTCTTAGGGGGGACCCTCTTCATTGGTCATTTTCCATTATTTAGACTGAATAGGCAGATCTGATTAGATAGCCATTGTTTTTAGTTTTTAATATAGTTGATGGAGGGCTATGACATGGAGTAAAAACATATATATATATATATATATATATATAGTGGACCTCCCACTTATTTATCCCTCAGGTTCATGCATGTTCTATATATGACATATGGTCATCTGACATACAGACAAACACCAATGTCAATCTCATTATTAAGTACTAATAAAGATTTTTAAAAATAAGGATAAAATGGATAAAATTGGAAGTTTTAATATATCTTTCTACATCCTATGGAGCCATTATGGTACAATAGAAAGAGCAGTGACCCTTTGTTCAAATCCTGCCTGTTGTTCTAACTTCCTGTGTGAATTTGGCTAAATCATTTAATTTCCTTGGTTTTCAGTTTCCTCCTCTCTCCAGTAGGAGGCAGAGTGGGACAGTAGAAACTGACTGCACAGTAAGAAAACCTGGGTTCAAATCCTGGTTCGTTTTCCACCCCTATGACTCCCTTAAATTTCTGGGCCTCATTATCTTTAACTGTAAAGTAAAGACTAGCCTCTAAGGTACTCTCCCCTCATCTCTAAATGCCTGACCTCCAGGTTAAGCCACTGTAGAGAATATAACACTTTGGGAACCACTGCTCTAGAGTCCAGTGACCCATTTAATTTATCATGACCTCTCGCACATGGGTGGCTTTGCCCAGGCTTTTCCCCTGTGCCTGGAATGCTTTCCATCCTCCTCTGTTTCAACTTGACTTCACCCCTTTGAAGGCTTCACAGAAATGCTGCCTCCCATGGTAGTCCATGCCTGATTTGCCAAGTTCTTAGTCCCTGTTCCCCCCCCCCTTAACAAAAACACTCCTTTCATCCTTGCTCCATTTTCTTGATTTTCTTTTCCTTGCCCTTGTATGTGTATATGTATGTGAGTGTCTCCCCAATCTCAGCTTCTTTAGTGAAATGACCTTTTGTTGTTACTGTTATTATTTATTTTGTATCTCTAGGGCTTAGAACATTTCTTTCAAGGAGCCGCTAGGTGGTACAGTGAATAGGGAAGCTAGGTGGCACAGTGAGTAGATCACTGGCCCTGGAGTCAGGAGGATCTGGGTTCCGATCCAGCTTCAGAAACTTAACACAAAAAGCAGCCGTGTGACTTTGGGCAGTCACTTAACTCCAATTGCCCTCCAAAAAGGGAAAAAAAAAGAAAGCCCTTGTCATCCTCTCCTAGTTTCTAATTGAACTTGGAACCCCCTGTCGTGGGGAATCCCACTCAAAAACAGTCTGGTTTACTTCATACTCTCTCAACCTGCCTTCTACCCCATCTTGGTCAGCAACATGGTGTAGTCAATAAAGCCCTGGGCCTGGAGTCAAGAAGGCCTAAGTTCAAATTTAGCCTCAGACACATACTAGCTGTGTGACCCTGGGCAAGTCACTTAACCCTGTTTGCCTCAATTTCCTCATCTATAAAAATTTGCTGTAAAAGGAAATGAAAAACCACTCAAGTATCTTTGCTAAAAAAAAAAAAAAAAAAAAAAAGAAATAACCAAAAAAACTAGATGGGGTCACAAAAAGCCAGACATGACTCAGATGGCTAAACAAATACCTCCTCTAAAAGGAAGGATGATAGAGGAGAGAAAGCTGTATAAATACTAGAACAAGTCCAGGAAAACACAAACACAGACACACTGGGGTCAAAAGCAGGATGGCTTGGCCTCTCCAGCTAGCTCTCAAAATTAACCATCTTTAAATATCTTACCAAATGGAAAACCATAAATAATAGCTGCTATTTCTCTAACTCTTAAAGAGTTGTAAAGTACTTTGCTCACAGCAAGCATGCAGGGATGGTAGTAATAGTATCAGTCTAAATAGGAAACTGAGGCTCAGGGAAGGACAGTGATTTATCTAGGTTCATACAACTGCATGAGTCAGAAAACCACTTGCTCAAAATAACTTAGAGACTTCTCAAGATAGAAGGAAAAAAGGAGTGTATTCTGATCTCATGAGAAAGGGCATCTCCAACGCAACAAAAAATCAGAAGGGAAAAAAACAAGCTACAGAAAGCAAAAGCATGATTTTATAGCCCTAACACAAAAATTCTCCCACCCTCCCAACTGACCATTCTCCCATTGGCTGGGAATTGGACTCACAGTCTAAGCATGAACATTTACCCCGGAGACAAGGAATAAGGTGATATAGAATTAGCCAGTGTAAACTAGAGAAAATATTTTTATCCTTATTTAGCTTATCTTATAGAAAAAGAGGCGGCTTCCTGTTGCTGGAAGTTTTGGGTTCTCATAAACCTTGTGTTTTCTAGTAAACAGAAATTCAGGCCTAGTGGATGCCGAAGCCACCCTAAATTTGAGAAGTATTCACTTAGATTTTACTTATCCCACTCATGACTATTAATTGTTAGAGACAGGGTTTGGAACTAGGGTTCTCCTGAATCCAAATCAATCAGGCTTTCCACTAGAATACAACAGGAGCGGGTCCTGCCCAGATATTACAGGAATCAGGACTATTCCTCATTTCAGAGAATTTCTATGGGTTTTTATGTTATGATGCTTCTAAATGGGCGTGGTTTGTTCTTTGTTCTCCAAGAGGACTATGACATCAGGAAAGTGATGCCATTATTTGCAAGTGAATTGGATTTAAGTGAGGGAAGCTATACAAAGTCAGGAGCCTCATTTTCTCAAGAGTCCTTTGGTTCCAGTATATGTTATATGTATAGAATATAAGGTCCTTAAAGGCAAGTATTCTTTTATACTTTTCTGATCCCCAGTGCCGAGTACAGTATTTGGAGTATAATAGATGCTTAATAATTGTTTCTTGGTTTATTGACTAATATGTATCCCCAACATTTAAAGTGATTTGTCGAAGAAACTGGGGTTGGTTAGCCTAGAGAAGAGCAGATTTAAGAGGGATGTGATCAAAATCATCATATATATGTATGTGTAATGTGTATATATGTATATCTGTGTGTATGTATATATATGTATGTGTGTGTGTGTATATATATATGTGTGTGTGTGTGTGTGTGTGTGTGTGTCTATCTATCCATCTATCCATCCATCCATCCATCCATCCATCTATGGATGTCATACTAAAGAGAGATTTGATCTGTGCTCCTTGGCCCCAGAGGTACAACCAGAGACAATAGGTACAAATTGCAAAGAAGGAAATTTTGGCTTGATACCAGGAAATGTTCCCCCAAACTAGAACTATCCAGTGGTGTCACATGTATATGCTATCCTTCTTATTGCCATGCCTTTGTACTGACTGATTCCCATGCCTGGGATGCTTTCTCTCCTCACATCCTTTGAACCCCCAATTCCCTTCAAGACTTAGCTCAAGCATTATTTTCTTCAGGAGTCATTTCCTGGTCCTTTCAACCATCCAACAATTGCTGCATAGCCTCCCCAAGCTACTCTGTATTCATTATACATGTTTTCCATATATTTTTATTTTACATATTTTCCCCATTCAAATGTAAATGTAGCATACATAGACTCTGGAGTTATTCTCCCCTGCACAGGTAGGGAGACCATCAGTCCTCAGCACAAGACTACTTTTCTCAGAATTTTTGGGATAACCTGAGGGGTTTGATAGTATCTTTCTTCTCCTATCACTCATGAGGCCCTATCTTGTATATTCCCCCTAAAATTCATCAATTAACATCTCTCCACTATCAATCGACCAATTACTGTTTTCTCAACATCATATAACCAATTAGTACTTCCAAATTTCATTTGGACCATTTGGTCTTCCTCAATATCAGTTGACCAATTAATGTCAATTAGCTTTAAGAAAAGGATATTTACTGAGAAGATATAACAAGAATCAATCTGCAAAGTCCTCTGATCCTGGGAGTATATTCTCCTCTACCACCTTGGCTCCTAAAATGAATCAACTCAAACTTCAAGTGCCTGATACTAATTATTTCCCCGTTCACCTACGTAACCTCACTTATAGGTATGGCACAACAGATAGAAAAATCTCTCCCTTGCATATTGGAAATGATATTCCAGTTGTTAGCATGATTCACATCAGGGCTGGGCTAAGTGAATCATTTCTTCAAGTGATACAGCTGCTATAGCCACCAGTGAATTTTGCTACGGATTCTAGTTGCTGGTCCTCTTATGGCTCTTTTTTCTTTTATATCTCACATGGTATGACCTTATCCATTCTGTTTCTGTTACTCATTCATCTAAGATAGAGAATGAAGTAACATAGCAGAGACAGGAGAAAAAAAAGTTCCAAAACCATTATATTCATGAACCATCCTCTTCTCAGATGCTTACAGCATTTCTTTCTCCTCACTCAAAAGTTACCATGGAAGAGATTTCTGTCTGTTGATGACTTTTGTATGCATGTTCAGTTCTGACTTGGCAGCCAATTAAAAGGATTTTCATCACCATACAGTATGCTGTCAGGAAACACTCAGCAAATATTTATCCATGCTCTGAATCAGAGAGATACAGGGTCATCCATCCATCACATACTTCTGAAAGTAGGCTTACCTATTCGCTCAATGGGTTCATGCCAGGCAAAGCCGACTGTGCATGCTCCAAAGACCAGGAGTCCATGAAGCAGTTTCCTTACTGCTGCTGCCCTCACTACTATTCCCCACCCCTTTACACAAGGTCCTTGAGGACTAGGATTATTTCATTTTTCTCTGTATCCCAAGCACTTAACATAGTAGCAGGTACAGAGGAGGTACTTAGTAATGCTTGTTAGGTAATTGATCAATAGTTAGACCTATTTCACTGGAGAATTTCAAGGAAAGACAACCATCTATTGAATGTGTTGTGGAATTATTTTTAGGCATATGTTATGATACATAGCCAATGAATTTCACTCTTTAAAATTCTTTGTTTTCTTGATAATTATGTATAAAAGGCTACCACTTCAATATTTTGTTTCCTGAACAGGGATCCTGAGATGAAGATTTCCAATCTTAGAGGCCCCCTTTTAAATCAAAGAAGACTAGAGTTCCTAGTTAATCACTTCCTGCTGTACTTGTGAAGTAGTCCTCAAAAACTACTTCAAAACTCAGAGAATATGGCCACTGGCTGGAGAAGGAATCCAACTCTTGCCTGCACTGGCCTTACCAGAAGACCTGAACCTGTTGGGACTTGTTCAGACATTGTGGAGCTAAGCTGAAAAGTACAATGCCTATTCAGTGATCCTATAAAGTGCTTTATGATGTGAAGGTTAAGTGTCAATATCCCAAGAGAGAGTAAAGTAGGTATTTTACAGGTGTCACTACTTTAAGTGTTTCTATCAATGCACGCTCTTGGATTTTCTGTATGTTAAACATTTGTGGAGAGGAAATGAAAAAACTATTCTACATCTCATACAGATTGTAAACTGAGTACATTTCCACTGTTGTCTTTGAGCATGCATGCAGATCACCCGGATTAAGTCTGTTGTTCAGTCATTTCAGTTGTGTCCAACTCTTCATGACCAATTTGGGATTTTCTTGGCAAAGATACTGGAGTGATTTGCCATTTTCTTTTCCTCTCATTTTATAGATGAGGAAACTGAGGCAAACAGAATTAAGTGACTTGCCCAAGGTCACACAGCTACTAAGTGTCTGAGGACAAATTTGAATTCAGGAAGATCTGTTTCCAGGCCCAGCACTCTATCCACTTAGCTGCCCATTAAGTCTAGGGGAAACTTAACCAATAAAAGAATAGTCATATGTTTTGTTTTCTCATGCTCTGTCTTTTTCATCAATTTGTTTTCTCATGCTGTGTCTGAATCTTTCACCAGAGTCACAGATAAAATTAACTTAAAACTTAGGTTTGGGCTTATGCATACCATCATAGTAGGGAGATTCAATATGCATGTGGATTCTTCATCAAAAAAACCCTAACCACTCCATTCCTTAACCTATTGCCTCTGGAAAACAAGGTATCTCTTAATAATAAAAAGAAAGGAGTAAAAAGGGGGGAGTGGTCTTGGCATGGGGATCCTGACTCTACTCGCTTCCTACCAACCACTTCTCTACCCTGTGTCAGTCACTCACAAAGATGATTTTGATCTTGCTATCACAAACGTGCCACCTCCAGATTGGAGAATTCTGAAATCTCCTTATCTGCCCGTAAACTATTGGTTTTTCACTTCTCCCTCTGACCTCCCTTACAAACACCCTACTCTTCATCTGGACCATGACCTCCAATCTCTTGACCTCTCAAGAGATTGTTTTCATGTTATCCCCCCCCATTAGACTGAAAGCTCCCTGAAGGCAGGGACTATGTTTCATCTCTTTTTGGCCCTAGTGCTTAGCAGGTACATAGTAGGTCTTTAATAAATTTTTATTGGTGGATTGATTGAACGTATGCCCAAGAAAATCCTACTCTGGAGCCTCATTGTGGCAAGGATGGTGTTTCTTAGGTCTTGTGATCTGTGCCAGGGAAACACGAGCTCTGTCAGGTCACACCAGCCCCTCCTTCCAAATCGATCATATTTCCTTCCTTCCCCATCCTTTGAGGCACTCAGGTTAACAACCCTGAAGTCATCCTTGCCTTGTCACTTCCACCCACCACCTACATCTGGTCAGTTGTCAAGTTTCTGTGATTCTATCTTCACAACATTCCTTCTATGCCTTTTCTTCTCTTTACCAATATGGCCACTACCCTAATTTATTCTTCATCACTTCTTACTAGGACTTTTGTAATAGTTTCCTAATTGGTCTTTCTGCTTCTAGTTTCTCCCCTTCTAACCCATAGCAAAAGTACTTCTCAACACAAATCTTTCCTTACAGATAACCTTGTGTTGTTCAAATTCTTGTGGTAATAAATCGGGGTCCTGATTCATAGGATCAGACATTTAGAGTTGGAAAGAATTTCAAAGTTCACTAGGTTCAACTTTCGCAGTTTATAGATGAGGAGACTGAGTCCCAGTGATGTGAAAAAATTCATTCACACAGGTTGGAAATAACAGAAGCAGAATTTGAACCCAGACCACCTGTAGCCCATGTTCTTTCCACTTTACTATACACTCACTCTTTCTGCTTTTAAGTCAATGGTTCTATCATTCTATCCCCTCTATGATGCTTTCTTTTTCTTTATATTATTTGTATGATTTTGAGCAAATCACGTCACCTCTCTGGGCTTGAGTTTCCTCATCTACAAAACAAATATCTTGGACAACCTGTAAGGTTCCTTCTAACTTCAAATTTATGCTCCAAAGAGTTAGGACTCAACCTCATGTTATTATGAGAATTTGACCAACAGAAGAGAAAGTATCTTTCAAGAAAGAGCTGTATTTATAAGTGCTTTGCTGATAACTCCTATGACTGAGAAAATCATCGTACTGGATTCAGAACAACTGGGTTTGGATTTGACGCAGTGTATTTTCCACACACTCACTCTTCTGCCTAGCACCTGAATAACCACGGGGGAATCACTTGCCCTCCCTCAGGTTCACTCTACCCATCTCTAATATATAATAGATCTCTGTGGTACCTGCCATCTCCAAATCCTGTTTTCCTTCATGATGCTGGAACTAACAAGACAGGGGTGGATAATTCGGTATTCCTCCAAGCAATATCTTATAATCCCATACAATGTCTAAAAGAATTTTTTCAATCCCCTTAAAAAGAAAACTGTTTCTCCTAAGTTGTCATTCAGTAGAGCACACTTGTAGCTTTTGCAGATATGTGAGTCTGTAAGGCAGAAGGAAGAAGGCTGATTTGGGGTAAAATAAGGCAGTGAGAAGGCATGCATTTTATATTGGAAAGAAGCCTCTTCCTCATTCTATGCCTGCAAAATGCTGCTCACAGTAAGCAGGCCATCCCAACCAGCTGGCACATGGCACTTCAGAGAGGGCTGCACCCTGGCAAGGGGCAGATTGACAGTGTGTATAATGCCTTTCAAAGAGGTGAGCTGAGAACCATTAGAAGAGAGATCCCTGGACATACATTGAGGTTCAATAAACAAAGGCATGTTGGAAGACCCTTGAGCTAATAAGGGGATATGAGAGAACCCAAAGGTGGATTTTCTCTCTTTAGTAAACATGTGCTTGCCAACATAAGATGCCAATTCTTTCTCACGTCTTCTAGTATTCAGTCTTTCAAGCCTCTAAAAGAGCTTGAGGATTGGGAAAAAGGGTAAAGGAATAAGACAGAGGAAAAGGAGGAAAATGTAGATGGAGACCAGGTATTTGTGAAGAAGGGAAGTATTTCAGACCAAAAATAATGAAAACCACATCCAATGATGTTCTGAGCTATCACCAAAAGGGCTAGGAAAGAGTCCATTGCTAAATGTTAATTGCAAGCATTTGCACCTGGGAAATCTTCAGATACCACCAATCAGGACTTGATTTATTGTTTTGTTAATTGGACAGACTTTTTAAAAAGTGATGGAGAAGATGTTAATAATGCAAATTAAATTTAAAAGTTTATAATGCATATATTTTCTTTCACAGAGACATTTGTTAAATATTTATCCGCATATGCCTATAACATATCCCATTCTCTGGTGTTAGTAAATTAAGTTCCAGGATAACTTTTATAGCCCTGATGCTAGCTACAGAGAATGAAGAGAGACAAAGAAAATATACTCACCACAACTTAAATATTCTACATAGAAAAAAAGATCTCAGGTCAAGTTTTATCTTTTTTGTTGACTGCCTTTCCCCTTCAGTAAGTGCCCTCCCTCTCAGACCCATTTGATATTAGGGCCCAAAGCATGCATTAACCATTTATTTAGGGCACCCCTAAATAAAGAGTCAGTCAAGGATGAAACAAGCATGTATTAATCTCCTTATATGTGCTAGGAACTATGTTAAGCTCTGGAGTTATTTTTTAAAAATGCCAAAAAATGGTCCCTACTTTCAAGAAAGGCAACTAGGTGGAGAAGTTGATAGAGTGCTGGGCCTAAGGCCAAGAAAACTAATTTTCATGAGTTCATATGTGGCCTTAGACACTTACTAGCTGTGTGACCTTGGGCAAGTCACTTAACTCTGTTTGCCTTAATTTCTTCATCTGTACAATGAGCCAGAGAAGGAAATGGCAAAAACACTCCAACATTTTTGCTAAGAAAATCCCCTAAGGTGTCACAAAGAGTCAGATTCGACTGAAACAAGTGGAAAATAACAACCAAACCTTCAGTGAGTTCACAATCTAAGGAGGACACAACATATCCATATATACATATGTATACACAGAGACACACAGAAACATATACATGAATATGTACAAAAACGTCATGTACAATGTATGTAGAAGAGATTTATCATACTTGCTCAGCTCGATAATCCCCAATGCCTTGCAAAAGTCTCCCCACCTTCATGCTGTTCGGAGAGAAAATCCTTGTAATCTTCATAGTTTGCTAAACGTGCTTCTCCAGTAATTTTGGCCTTCTATACAGAAAGGAATAAGGAACTTCTGCAAGACTATAAAATTATTTTTAAACGGAAACTCATATTTAACAATAGATTATAAAATTTCTGTCCTATAACCACAAAAATAGCTAGCATTTATATAGTGTTTTTAGGTTTGAATAATGCTTCACATATATCTCATTTTATCCTCATAACAGACCTTGGAGGTAGATGTTATTATTATTCCCATTTTAAAAACGGGGAAGCTGAGTCAGAAGTGAAATGACTTATTCAAGGTCATATACCTAGTAAGTATCTGATATCAAATTTGAGCTCAGGTTTTCCTGACTCCAGGTCCAAATGTCTATCCACTGAGTAAGCCAGTTGCCTTTTAGAATGATTTTAGATTTCACAATTGAGACAAGAATGTAACAGCAGTTCATGTAGACATGGACATGAATACATAATAGTTCTTTTGATTCTCCATCAAATGTTTAATAGATGCTTTGTTTCCTTTTGCTGTCTATTACATTCCTGAGATCTATGTGAGTCTTCCTGTCAAGATCTCCCAGTCCCAAAGAATTATGGGCATATAGATCATGGCCATTTATAGGTCCATGGAAGGGAGGCAGCCAAAGAATGGTGTATAAAGCATAGATAAGGAAAA
Organism: Petaurus breviceps papuanus; assembly: GCF_028583685.1. Taxonomy (NCBI): domain Eukaryota; kingdom Metazoa; phylum Chordata; class Mammalia; order Diprotodontia; family Petauridae; genus Petaurus; species Petaurus breviceps. Next base: position 3,137,456 of record NW_027185573.1, on the reverse strand, counting down.
CCTCTCAGACCTGGTCCCAACGCTATTGTTTATAATGCAAGCCAGCCCCTGCTCAACCTGCCTCCCTCCTACCTTTCCAGCCTTCTTAACTCCTCATGGACTCGGTGGTTCAGTGACACCGAATGCTTTGCTTTCTCTCACACAGGGCATTCTGTCTCTCAACTCTGGACTCTTTCACTGACTGTCCTACATTCTTGGAATTCTCTCCCTCCTCATGGCTACCTCCTAGCATCCCTGGCTTCCCCGCAATGACAGCTGAATTTCACTCTACTGCAAGAAGCATCTCCCAAACCTGTTAATGTGAGGGCCATCCCTATGTTGATTATCTCCAACTCGTCTTCCATCTACCTTGTTTATACATAGTTCTTTACAAGTTTTCTCCCCCTTCGTTTGTGAGTTCCTTGGGAACAGGGATGCTTTTTTGCCTTTATGTCTCCAGTGTTTAGCACAGTTCCTGGCACATAGTAGGGGCTTAATAAATACTTGCTTACTGATTAACCAAGCATTCTCAGCAAACTGATTTTGAGTCAAGTTGACTTTCTCTTGGGTAGCTAGGTGGCAAAGTGGATACGATGCTGGGCCTGAAGTTAGGAAGACTCGTTTTCCTGAGTTCAATCCATCCTCAAACACTCACTAGCTGTGGGACCCTAGGCAAGTCACTTAATTCTGTTTGCCTCAGTTTCTCCATCTGTGAAATGAGCTGGAGAAGGAAATGGCAAAGCACTCCAGTATCTTTGCCAATAATACTACAAATGGGTTCATGAAGAATCAGATGTAACTGAATAACCATAACAAAGTCTCCCTCTTAGCCCACTGATGTCTCAAGTTTCCCAGAGCATAGAATAGGAGTGAAGTATAGTGATTGAATAATAGAGATGAGGCTTTTTCTGTATAAGCAGAAGTCCTGAGTCATCTGAGATTACATTGGTGTATATGTAGATGTACTGGCAGTCTCTCATCTAGAAACATTTGAGCAGATTCATCAGTAAATCTATACTCTACAGCCACTGCTATCAGAGGACCATACTCTTAAATAACCCTGGATAATTCTTAAATAACCTGCTCGGAGGTGATAACACTCATTGTACATGGGGTGGCACTTTATATATAACACAACCATTAACTTAGAAAGATTTTGCTAGTAATTAATCCATCAGTGAACAAGCATTTATACCTACTATGTACCAGACATTGTGCCAAGTCCTGGGGGATACAAAGAAGACAAAAAACGTCCCTGCCCTGAAAGCATTTATATTCTTATGAAGGAGACAACAGGTGAAAACATAGGTTCATACATGGTACAGAGTAGGAGGAGACTCAGGTAACTGGGGCTATTAGAAAGGCCTGCTATAGAATGTGACATCTGAACTGAGTCTTAGAAGCAGTCAGTGATGTCAAAAGGCAGGGATGAGGACAGAGGGATCCCAGGCACATGGAAAAATCAGTACAAGAATATGGCCACCAAAGGTGGAGTGCCATGTTTGAGGAACATCAAGAAATTCATTATCAATGAACCATGGAATACACGGAAGGGATCAGACTGTTCAGAGCTTTAAATGCCACAGGACTTTCTATTTTATATTTATATTTGAGTCCCTAAACGGTGCCAGGCACATAGTAGGTTTCCCTTCCCCTCCCCCCTTATATTTGATCTTGAAGGCTCAAGGGAGCCATTGGAGATAACTGAGCAGGACAGGAACATGGTCAGACCTGTGCTTTAGAGAAATCACATTGACAAGCTGAAGGAGCATGGATTAGAGAGGGGAGAGACATGAAGAAAGGAGACCAGTTAAAAAGCTACTGTAATATTCCAAGTGAGAGTTGATGAAGGCCTGAAATAGGGCTATTTCTCTGTGAGAACAAATTAATGTATATTAGAGACATCTTGAAGGTAGACACCACAAGAATTGTCAACAAATTGAACATGTTGGGTAATTGAGAATGAAGAGTGCAAAAAGACTTTGATGTTGGGAACCTGAGAGCCTGGGAGTATAGTACTACCCTAAACAGTAATGGAGACATTAGGCAGAAGGGAGAATAATGAGATACATGTTGGACATGTTTCATTTGCCTCTGGGACATCCAACTTGAAATATCCGAAAGACAAAACATTGAATAATTTTGGAACAGACTGATCACCTCTACATGTCTAAAAGAAAATCCTTCAAACACAGGAACCTCCAATGTACCGCCCTCCATTCATTCCTGCCTTCACATGCTATGGGCTATTTCTCTGCATTGTTTTCCCTTCTCACCTCCATTAGACTCCTTTACAGCAGGGACTATCCTTTACCTTTGAATCCCTAGTGGTTAGCACAGTTACTAGCATGTAGTAGGTACTTAAGAAATGCTTGTTGACTGATTGACTTGTCTTAGTTTCTTTTGGAACTTCTATCACTTCTTAAGGATCAACTCAAGGAAATGTCACCTGTTTTAAGAGAACATGCTAATTCTCCAATTGGATGTGATCCCTATCTCATTTTCAAATTTGTATTCCTAATGCCCAGCCTATAGTGGGCAGGGAAAAAATGATTGGTTTCTTGATGAATTGAGTCTAAAATTCTCTTTAATATAGCATTTTCCAGAGAACATTTTTGTTTAAAAGATGTAACTTTACAAAAGGGAATATTTAGAAATTATTAAAAGCCACTGTCCAATTTCTGAAATAGAATCTATTCCTTTTTCTCCCTTCTATTAGATTTTGGGTCCAAATTTTTGACCTTATACTATGGAAATACCTGTAAAGTAGCTTATAAGAACACATAAGGTATTTGTAAAGCATTTAACTCAGTGTCTGACACATAGTAGGCTCTTAATAAAGATCATCTGTAGACCATGGTAATCAGGGAAGACTTCCTAGAGGAATTATGACTTGGTTTAACTTTGGAAGATGGAAAGAATTTGGATAGGTGAAGAAGGGGAAAAGCATTCCAAATGAGAGGCATACCAAAATGAATATATATTTTTTTAAAGCTTGGATTGGGACAGCTAGGTGGCTCAGTGAGTAGAGTACTGGCTCCGGAGTCAATAGGACCTGAGTTTGGATCCGGCCTCAGACACTTAACACACACACACACACACACACACACACACACACACACACACACACAAACCTAGCCATGTGGCCTTGGGCAAGTTACTTAACCCCAGATGCTCTCCAAAAAGCAATCAATCAATCAATCAATCAATAAATAAATGAATGAATAAATAAATAAATAAATAATAAATAAATAAATGAATGAATGAATGAATAAATAAATGAATGAATGAATGAATAAATAAATAAATGAATGAATGAATAAATAAATAAATAGGTAGATAGATAAATAGATAAACAGATAGATAAATAAATAAATAAATGAATGAATGGATGAATAAATAAATAAATAGATAAATAAATAAATGAAAAGCTTGGATTTCCATAGTGCCTTAGTCAGTTAATTCATATTTATTAGATATCTACAATGTGAGGAGAACTTTGCTAAGCCCTGGGAATGTGCACACACACACACACACACTCACACTCACGCACACACGCATACATACACACCCAGAAACACATACATATCACACATAAAGGCAAAAGGCAATACTTGTTTTCGAGGATCTAGCAGTCTAATAAGAGAGACAATATGCCAACCACCCTGTACAAATGAGCTATAAACAGGATAAATTGAAGATAATCAAAATAGGGTTTATAGTGTTTGCCTCCAAACAACCGTGAAGTTGGTAGGTCCAGCATTATCATGAGTATGAGAGATCAAGTGATAACTTGCCCAAATCCTTAAAGCAAATGGGAGGCACACTGGGGATTTGCACCAAGCCCAGGTCCTCTTACTCCAGATCCTATCCCACAAGGCTGCTTTGACATAGAAAAAAAGAAATGCAGAATAAAGGTGACAGAAAGGATTACAGATTTGAAGCTAAAAAGGGAGCTTAACAGTGTGGTAGAGAGGAAAGAGGGTTGATTTAGTTAGGGGACTTGGATCCTAGTCCCAACTCGGATACTCAATAAGTACTGTATGACTTTGGGCAATCACTTAACCTCTCAGAGACTCAGTTTTTTCCTCTGTAAAATGGGCAATTTGGACATGATGACCTCTAAGTTCTCTTGCAGGACTAAATTATGAAATCTCTTGTTTTACAATTTTACAAGGAGGAAATTGAGGCTTAGAAAGGTTATGTGACTATCCAGGGTCAAGTTCTAGTAAGTAGTAGAGGTAGGATTTGAACTCAGGTCCTCTGACCTAAATCTAACTCTCTTTCCATTCCATTCCACTGCATAGTGTTCAAGTAACTGGAAGGGGACACAAAATTCATCTACATTTTGAAGAGGAAGAAACTAGAGGCCACAGAATGTAAGTGAGATACCCAAAGTTACTGTACAAGCCCACCTGGGAGATAGTGAGAAGGGCAACCTTGCTGAAGGGGAAAGTTTGTTTTTGTCAATACAGGAAGGAGAGTAGGGGGAAAGGTAGAGAGTTCTTGAATATAGGGATGAAGAGTTTGCACTTAATCCTCTGGATAAAAGAGCGCCATTGAAGGACCAAGGATCAGATAAATGAGGAAGCCTGGTGGGTCATGGGCCAAAACCACTAGAGGCAGGAGGAAGGGGCAGCTCAGGAAGGCCTTCAGAAGCATGCAAAAGAAAAGGGTGCTCCCAGTCAGAGCCAAAGACTGGGTCAAACAGTTCATTTCTTGAAGAAGTTTTCTTCCTTTGGCTCCCTGCCCTGGAGGGGCAGGATGCTGGAAAGTAAGTCAGGAATGGAGCTCACCCTTCACTTGCTGCTCCCTCCCATTTACAGCAGCCTGGGCCTGATACCAGCCTCACCGCCCCTGTGAAATGAAGTCGAATATATTTATGAGTGCCATCAGCACTTGAGCTCCAGCTCATTCAATATTTATTTTCCCTCCGCACCATGTCTTTCTCTGATGAAAGTTAATTGTTTTGCTCTGAATTACTGGGATTTAAAAACTCAATGAGATGGAAAGGGGGTGGAACACAGAGAGACAGAGAGAGACTTATCTTATCCTGCACATCATGGCTTCCATGTTCCTGTAGGTAAATGAGAGCCATCCATAGAGCTCTTGGACTAAAGTTCCAGAAAGTTCCAAGAGCTAGCTGGGTCAGAAAGTACAGCCCTATGCATACCGGGGACACAGAGAGAGAGAGAGAGAGACAGACAGACAGACAAACAGACAGAGGAGAGTAGACAGAGAGAGACAGAGAAACAGAGAGAGACAGAAAGAGAGAGACAGACAGAGAGAGAGAGAAGGAGGAGGAGGAGGAGGAGAAGCAAGAGGAGGAGAAAAGGAAAGAAGGGAGGGAGGAAGGAAGGCTATCTCTGGTTCTATATTTCCTCCTCTGTTTTTAAAAGTAGTGGATTCTCTAGGCACTGTGTTAGAATGTGTGTGTCTCCTAGGATTTTGTACTGGACCCTCTCCTCTTTTCAGTCTGCAGTATTTCACTTGCTGATTTCATCAGCTGCAAAAATTCAATTATCATCTCTATGCAGATGAATCTCAGTTCAATTTATCCAGCCCCAATCTCTCTCTGACCTGACTATTAGATATTTTGAACTAGATGACTTGCAGACATCTTAAACTGAGCAAGTCTCTGCAAAGACTTCCCTCCCTACTTTTCCCTCTTCCTGAATTCTCCATTGTTGTCAAGAGAACCACCATCCCCCAGTCACCCAGATTTGCAACCTAGGTTATCATCCTTGACTGCTCACTCTACTGCACTCATCAATATCCAAATAGTTGCCACGTATGCCATTTATACCTTAGAAACATCTCTAGTATATTTGCATATGCCCCCTTCTCTACTCTTATGCTACTATAGCCTTGGCACAGGCCTTGACCTCTTCACATCTGAACTATTGCAATAGCCTTCTCATTGGTCTCTGTGTCCCTCTGTCCACTCTGTCCATCCTTCACTCAACTGCTGAAGTGATCTTCCTAAAGCGCCAGTGTGCCCATTTCAGCCATCTACATAAATTCCAGATAAAATTCTCCTTTTGGTCTTCAAAACCCTTCAGCCCTTGCCAGCTCACTGCCCTCCCTACTCTATGATCCAGTGACATTGGCCTCCTTGCTAGTCTTCTAACAATACAATATATGCCTTGACTCTGGGCATTGTCACTAGACAGTCCCTATGCCTGGAACTGGCTCCCTCCTCATCTTGGCCACCTGGATTACTTGACTTCCTTCATGTCTTAGCTAGCATCCTGTCTTCTCCAAGACCCATGACCCCCTTAATCTTAGTGCCTTCCCTTTCTTTATTATCACCTCCAATTTATCCTATCTATGTCTTGCCTGTACATAGGTTCGCTTGCTTTTTTCATGTTGATTCTATATTAGACTGAACTCCTTGAGAATAAGAGCAGGTTTTGTTGCTGTTCTTTTTGCTTTTCTTTGCATTTGTAATCCTTAGCACCGTGCCTGGCACATAGTGAGTACTAAATAAATGCTGGTTGATTTGACTTGAGTGATTGACTTTGAGTCAGAAAGAGATGAATTCAAATGCTGTCTATGCCACTTATTAGTTGTATGAACTTGGGACTTTCTGAGGCTCAATTTGTCCATCTGTAAAATGGCGATATTAACAACACCTACTTTACAGAGTTGTTTTGAGGATCAGATGTCGTAGCACATGAAAATCATTATAAACTTCTAAATACTACATACATATTGGTTATAATTATTATACTTTCTTTAGCACAATGGGATAGGATTGAGGGGCAGTTATTTATTCAATGTTCTGAGCTCCTGAGAAGTCAATTCTTCCTTCTCCAACTGACCAGAGAAAACAAGTGATGGGAGTATCTACTGCTAATGAAATATGCTTTTTGTATGACCCAGGTCTGGAAGGTACTTAATGGAGGGCAGAGGAGATGTCATGGGCTCACCTTGCTCTATCTTCCATAAAAGAGTCCATTGAACATAGGTTTATTCCCCCTCACGAGGTGAGAAGGAGAATAGTGAAGTAGAAAAGTTGTTCTCAGAGACAGGAAGACCTGAGTTCAAGTTTCCCTGAATGCCTCCCTCTCACTACACACACACACACACACACACACACACACACACACACACTCATACACACACATGCACACACACACTCACACACACACTCATACACACACACACTGTCTGAGGACAAGTCACTTAATTTCTCTCTAGGCAATTCTCTGAGACCATGTGTTGCAGAGAAAGGGGTTGATTGGCATTGGCAGAAGGGGTTATGTATTAGGAGTTCCCATGCCAATCACAGTTCCATTTCCTAATCCTAATACAAATATTGTGGAAGATACTTGCTTATTCAATCTACGGAAGGTATGCTTGTCCAGTACCTTTAATACAATTCAACAGATATTTATAAAGAATATAACATAGGTTAAGTATAAATAGAGGACAAGCAAAAGGTCCATTCTCCTGAAACTTATGTGGCAGGGTTGGATATGACATAAAAATCATATGTAAATACCAAGCAATTTCTTGTAATTTCAAGAGGGAGGAAGGAATAACAATTCATGGCATCCAAAAAGGCCTTAATGTCACATTTAGGGATTCTAAGATGTTGACTTGAAGGGAACCACTTGTGCAAAGTAATGGAGGGGAGAGATGCAATATTCTATATGGAGAACACCAAGAAGGTCAATTTCACTGGAAGAGGGAATGAAGGCTGGGGCAAATTAGGAGGTGGGGAAAATATGGCTGTGAGAGGTGATGGGACCTGCCTGTCATTTCACAAGTTATATGTAGCAGAGCCAAAACCAAATTCTGCCTTCTATCACTATAAATCTGGTATGTTTCTACTCTAAGATGACTCCGTGAGGCATGGCCAGGTCCACTTTCTAGAGAACCAAAGCAACACAATGAAGGTTAAGGAAGCAGAGCTGTTTGGCAGTAATAGGAGAACTGCAGTTAATGACATTAGGGATTGATCTCTCTCTTCTTTCTCCTCTCTCTCTCATATGCAGGCAGATAGATGGACAAGATAGATATAGATATATATGGATGGATAATAGATTTATTAAATGGATGAATGGGTAGAGATAGATGATATATGGATGGGAGAGAGAGAGAGGAGAAGAGAGAGGGAGAGAGAAAGAAAAGAGAGAGAGAGGGAGAGGGGGGAGAGAGAGAGAGAGAGAGAGAGAGAGAGAGAGAGAGAGAGAGAGAGAGAGAGAGAGAGAGAGAGAGAGAGAGAGAAAACAGATGAATTGGTAGCCAGATAGATCAGTGGTGGATGGCAGACATAGATGATAGATAATGGATAGATAGTTCTTACTATGTACCAGTACTAAGAACTGGGGATATTAATATAAACAATACAGTCCTTGATCTCAAGGCGATTATATTTTGAAAGATACCTGGAAAGGGGGAAGGTAGGTATAATCATTCTGTGAAGATGGCTGAGAAGTGACTTGAAGACCTCACTGGGGCAATGCAAAATAAAACCTACCTATAGAGCCTGGCCTCCCAAGGGCACTTCATTTCAGAAGGATGGAGATGGGGGTGAGTGGAGGCAGCATGCTGTGGAAATTTTCTCAGCGAAAGGCTCTCCTATGGATCCTTACCAGACATGTCCAAGAGTAATCCAAATGTGTAATAAGTAGGTAACATACAAGAATGCAAACCCTCTCCATCCCCCACTCCATGATGTGTCTGCAGCCTGACTTATCTGCTCATGGGGAAGATCAGGGGCTACAGTAAGATGAAAAGATTCCATTCCTGGATGCATTCATTTTCCTCACTCTGTCTTGGCATTTGTCACAGCCCTTCTGCTGTGGTGAGTGAGCAGCAGACCTGTGTCTGAGAGTAGCCTCTGATGAATGAGGGCATTATTTTTCTCCTTTTGCTATCATGTAAGCCTCCCACGGGCTGCTAGATGCTCAGTGATGCAATGATGCAAAGAAAATAAATATTATCATAATGGCTTATGTTTATAGATTGTTTTTGGGAAGTCTGATGTGCAATATTCAGAGTGCTGGAATTGGAGTCACAAAGTCCTTGGTTCTGATGCCTCCTCTGGTACACAGAAGCTTTGTGACTTTGGTTGAGTCACTCACATCCTTTGAAATAGTTTCGTCTTCTGGAAAATAGGGATAAGAGGAGAATTTATGCTATAATACGTGAGAGTCACCATGGCATAAAGGATAGAGGCCAGCACCTTAGAAAGAGAAAGATCTGGGTTCAAATCCTAAAGGTGGTAGATACTCAGTGCCAGTCACAGGTCTCTTGTGCCACTCTGTGCTTCACAAAGTGGCCAGGAGTAGAGACATCAATGGGGAAGGAGCACAGTGCCTGGCATGTCATAAACAATCAGCAAATGCTCTACCATTCATTCATTCACTCATTCATTCATTTTATTCTCATTTTATAGGTAAAGAAATAAATGTTCAGAGAGGTTGTTTATTTGCTTATCCCTGGCCACCCAACAAGTAAGTGCCATAGATAGGATTTGAACTCAGATCTCTCAACTGTGCTAGTGAGTAGAGATGAGCACATCCAAACCAAAATAATAAATTATTAGCTCAAATCATTAGGAAGCATCTCCCTAGAGCAGCCACTCAGATATGCTAAAGATTAGCTCATCCAGGGCTTGGGGTGGGAGTGTCAGAAGCATGCCAGTGGGAACCCTATCAGTGTTGGCTAAATTGAAGAGATAGTAGGGGGAAGGCTGTCAAATTTAATGTGGGTTTCTTGGTGACATTTTTCATTGAGGCAAATATGATATATTTGGAAAGCTGTTTGTGCATATGGAAGACTCGGCATAGTGAATACAGTGCAGAACTGGGGATCAGGAAGAACTAGGTTTGAATCCTAACTTGGAAACTTACTTCTATGTCATTGAGAGCAAACCCTTTAACTGATCAAACAAATCAATCAATAATTCTTTATTAAGCACCTACTATGTGCTATATGGGCAGCAGGGTGACCCAGTGGATAGAGTACAAGAGCTGGAGTCAGGAAGACTAATCTTCCTGAGTTTTAATTTGATCTCAGGAACTTACTAGCTATGTGACCCTGGGCAAGTCACTTTACCCTGTTTGCCTCAGTTTCCTCATCTATAAAATGAACCAGAGAAGGAAATGGCAAACCACTCCAGTATCTCTGTCAAGAAAACCCAAAATTAGGGGCGGCCAGGTAGCACAGTGAGTAAGAGCACAGGCTCCAGTGTCAAGACAACTTGGAGATCGAATCCCGGGCTCAGACACTTAGCACCCACCCAGAAACACCTGGCCGTGTAACCTTGAGCAAGTTACTTAACCCCAATTGCTTAAAAAAAAAAAAAGAAAACCCAAAATTGGGTCACGGCTAGAGACAGGAAGATAAAAATAAGAGCCCTTCATGGAGCTTCCATTTTAATGGCTCACACTGTGAGTACTTCTGTGTGTTGTGGAAGAAGGAAGAGCCCAGTCCACTTACTCCTTCTCTCTTTAGTCTACACATTGCAAAATAACCTTAGGACAATATATTTGTCTGAAGTCCTTGGTCCTACCTGAATGAGAAACCTTATTTGTTTTTCTTTAACCACAGATTCTGAAATGTCTTGCACTGAAATCTTTGTACATCATTTTTATCACAGACCTGTACAGTTTCTAAAGGGAAAGGCCAGCTCAGCCCCAGAAGAACTCTTCCCTAATGGCATTAGGGGAATAATCAGATTAAGAGAAGGAAGAAATCTCTGATTAATTCAAAAGACAGACCAATTTCGTGAGTTCACCTTTGACTAGGATAAAAGGAGAATTTTTAGAGGAAGTGGTTAAAGAGGTATTTAATTGTTTCAGGACAATACTTCTGTCAGTCAATCCATAAACATTTATTAAGCACTTACTATATTGCACTCAATGTCCCAAATATCAAGTGACTATTCTGTGAATCAAATCTGGTTACTGAGTTTTAACCTGAGCTCTGTAACTATATTTTATTTTACTGTGGGATTTTGTCTTTATTTGGCAATACTATTAATTGTAACTTGAAACTGGCTTATGTCAAAGAGGTTTCCAAAATCATGGAAAATTGAATGTTCTTTGCTCTTTCTCTCTCTCCCTGTATCTTTCCTCATTCTCCCTCTTTGTCCTCTCTCTCTGTCTTTCTGTCTCTCTCTATTTCTCTCTCTTTTTTTGCTTTTTAGAGGTGGGGAAGGTAGGGCAATTGGGGTCCAGTGACTTGCCCAAGGTCACATGGCTAGTTTTTTTGTGTTAAGTGTCTGAGGCTGGATTTGAACTCAGGTTCTCCTGACTCTAGGGCCAGTGTTCTATTCACTGAGCCACCTAGCCGCCCCTGTCTTTCTGTTTCTTTATGTGTGTGTCTAACTCTCTTTATAATGATAATTAGAATTATAATAATTTATTTAATTAGAATGAAAACTAGCAGGCTTATATTTAAACCATGGAGTACTATACTTTTCTATAGAAATTACATCCAACATTAATATGAAGTTGGGGAAGCTAGGGGGTACAGTGGATAGAGCACTGGGTTTGGAACCAGGAAGATTCATCCTCATGTGTTCAAATCTGACCTTAGACACTTCCTAGCTATGTGACTCTGAGCAAGTCACTTCACCTTTTTGCCTCAATTTCCCCATATGTAAAATGAGCTGGAGAAGGAAATGGCATATCACTCCAGTATCTCTGCCAAGAAAACCCCAAATGAAGAGTTGAACATGACTGAAAAATGACTAAACAA
>NW_027185573.1:3083504-3125749 GCF_028583685.1 Petaurus breviceps papuanus | reverse complement strand
TGTGCTTTATAAGACTTAAATGTCTTTAAAAATATTTTCAAATATCATTACTTTTCCCAAGAAGGTGAGGGTCCTTTGGGGTTATTTTCCAACATAAATCCCCTATTTGAACTTTCTTTGGGGCCAACCTGGGAGGGGAACATTCCTATGGACTTGTTTTCCCTCTGCAAACAAACTCACATCATTCAGTGACGGCTAAGTTCAAGCTTTTGTCATCTTTTCAGCCCCCCTCCCCCATGCCAGTCAAGAACTCTCATTTTATTTTTAATGGGATGGGGAAAAGAGAGAGAAAGAAGTCAGTTTTGGTGACAAGAGAAAAGTGACAGCCAGCCCAGTTTCCAGAAAACCTCAGCAACAGCAGAATTCTCAAAATGTGAAAACAGGGCTGGCAGTCACTTATGCTACAGAGTTAGTTAATATCCTCTGAGATGAACAGGACCAATCCAGCCCTGGCACTTTGATGATGTAGTTTGAGCCTGAGTTCTGTTCAGTCTTAGAACTAGAACATAGAGTCAGAGAACTGTGGTTCTAGAACTAGAAGAAATCTCAGCAGTCACCTCATACAATCACTTCAGTTTTCACTATAGGCTGGGGCCCAGGTCATTCATCGAATCTTTATTTCCAACTTAAAGGAACCATAGAGATGAGTTAGTTGAACTCCCATATTTTTAAAACAACGTATTAAATGTTGATTTTTGTTCCAATTAGTGTTGATTTTCTCTCCTTCCTAACTTCAGGAAATGAAAAAACAAAAAAAAAATCAAAAGTCTTATAAGAAATATGCATAGTTAAGCAAAACAAATTCCAGTGTTGGACTAAAGCAGAAATGTCTGTGTTTTATTCTATATTGCCAACACCTTCCTTTTATACAAGATGAAGATGAGACTCAGAGAGTTAAAATAACTTACCCAAGGCTATGTTGCTCATAAGTGGTGAACTGAATTCCTCTGACTATAAAGTCAGTGATCTTTTCCCTGTACTCTGCTAGCTCAGGATCAGACAGAAGCCCACCCCAGATCCCCTATTCATTACAAAATTCCAAGCAGATGTTTGACTTCTAAAGAGGGCCCCCATTTGGGTGTCAGGGGCACTGAAATGATTCCCAGGTCAAAAATCCCTTCTAAAGGTGGCTAGGTGGTGCAGTGAATAGAGCACTGGCCCTGGAGTCAGGTGGTCTTGAGTTCAAATCCAGCCTTAGACACTTAACACAAAAAACTAGTCGTATGACCTTGGGCAAGTTACTTAACCGCAATTGCCTTCCAAAAAGGAAAAAAAAAATCCCTTCTAAAATACAGTTCTTTTTATATTTAACTAGTGAATTTTATTTTGACATCACAGTCATTTCCATATACTATGGTTCTAATTAAGCAAAACTATCTGACAAACCAAATTGTCCTCATTCAATGGTGGTACCACCTTTGGAGAGGAGCAGTGTGTTTTGCATTTGGAAGGATCCTCAGAAACAGTATAGTAGAGGGAAAAGGTATTTGTTACATTTGGGGTCAGAGAACTTGAGTTTAAATCCCTGATCAGATACTAGTTTCTGCCTGTATAACACTAAGTCAAATCCCTTAGGGAGGCAATTTAATGGTGTTCATGTTGGTGGTGATCATATTGTTGTTAGTGTTAGTGGTATTGGTGGCAGAGGTGATAGTATTGTTGTTAGTGGTGGGTGGAAGTGGTGAGGTTGGATGTTGGTGATAATGGTTTGGATGGTGGTAGTAGTGGTGGTGTTGATTACTGGTGTTGGTGTTCATGTTAATGTTGGTGGTGGTAATGGTAGCATTGTTGGAACTTCAAGTGTTTGATGGTGATGGTGGTGATATGTCAAAATCCTAATACAACAAACATTTTACAAAGACAAGAAGAAATGTAGCCTCAGTCTTTAAGTACCTTACAACTATTTTTTTTTTAAGTATTTGGGGTTAAGTAACTTCCTCAAGATTACATGGCCAGGTGTTTCTGGGTGGGTGCTAAGTGTCTGAGCCCGGATTCGATCCCAGGTTATCCCGACTCTGGGGCCAGTGCTCTTACTCGCTGTGCTACCTGCCCCCCCCCCCCTTACAACTATTGTATTGGTTAGGAAAAAGAGGGTTTCATTGCTTACGTCTGACACTGGCTAGGTGACTATAGACAAATCAATCACCATACCAAGTCTCAGTTTCTTTATTGGTAAAATGGGAATAAAACCTATAGTAGCTACTCCACAGAGTCGTTGTGAGGCTCAAATGAGATGATATATGTAAAACACTATGCAAACCTTGAAACACTGTAAAACTGTCAGCTCTGTGAGGCTCAGTTTCTTCCTTTGTAAAATGAGAGATCTGGATTGGATGACCTCTAAAATTTACTCAAGCTTTAAACCTAGATCCTAGTAAAATGATTCACAGGTCAAGAATCCCTTCTGAAATACAGGCTTGTTCGTTTTTTAATGTTGAACTAATGTCTTATTTGAACATAATAGTCATTTCCAGATATACCCCATGGTTCTAATTAAGTGATAAAGTGATTCCATCTGATGATCATGAATTCATACCCCCCCCTCCCCATCCAATCCAAAGGAAGAAAGGTGATACAAGTTACTAATTCAGTGTCTTGGTGAATAGAGCACTAAACCAGGATTCAGGAAGACCTGAGTTCAAATCCAGCCTCAAACACTTACTAGCTGTGTGACTGTGGTCAAATCACTCACCCTGTGACCCTGGAAACTTCCTGCCTTAGTTTCCTCATCTGTAAAAATAAGAATGATTATAATAGCACCTACTTTTTAAGATTGATGCAAAGATAAAACAAGAGAGCATATGCACAGAACTTAGCAAACATTAAAGTGTTATTTAAATGTTAGTTGATATTGCTGTCATTGTTATTTCCTGAGACTCTCCATTCCATTTTCCAAGTTGCAATCAAGAAGTTGGTAGATTTTTTTTTCCTCCTTAAACCAATTTGACATTTGATATTTTGCAGTAGCTACCCTGTGCTTTTGAGATCTCCAGCCTCAGGGCTAATATCTGAGGTGTGAAATGTTAACATCTTCACCCTGGTCACATTTCTTCCCAAAGGATCCTTCCAGCTTTCCCCTTTTCATTACTATTTGCTTCAGGGAGCCCATCTCTATCTAGCCTATGGACCTCATTGGAATGAGGAGTTTAGTTTCTCATCGCTGGCTCCCATCTAAGATTTTCCATGGAGATTGTCAATTTCTGTTGATGTTGTATGATTGATTCTCTTACTGAGGTCATGAGTGGTCCAGAGTCTGGTTATTAACAGGCTAGATTTCTTTTTTGTTGACGATGCTTTAAACGCAGGGGTGCTGCCTCAGTCAAATTGAGACCTGTTAAAGACCGTAGCTTAAAAAGGTCAAGGTCTCCCACTGCATCTAGGGCCATTTCCAGTCATCCTGATCTATATCTCACCACTGGACTTAGCCTTACCTCACTTAAATCCAATTCACTTGCTTGTCATGGCATCACCTCCCTGATGTCATGGTCCTCTTTGAGAACAAAGGACAAACAACAATGAAAACAACAACCTTAAACCCAAATCACTCTGGCTTTCATTGATTGCCTGACAAGCCTCCCTTGGTCATTGTTTGGGCCCTGATGGCTCAGAATGTGTTTTAATAACAATTGTTTCTGTTTTGGCCAGAAACCCTAAGAATCTTCCATTCTCTGATGTATTTTATTTTATTTTTTGAATAGAAAAAAGAATACTTTTTTTACCTCATTTTTACCTAACCTTAATTATGGAATGGACATTACCTCAGATGAACTGAGATCTGGGAATGACCTTAGCTTTAAAAGACCAAGGTCTCTCGGGGACATCTCTAATTGTTCTGATCTATATCTTGCCACTGGACCCAAATGACTCTGGAGGAGACGCTGGTAGTTACCCACCCTCACTTAAATCCAATTTACTTTCAAGTCATAACATCACCTTCTAGATGTCAAGGTCCTCTTCAAGAAAGAAGGACAGGTCTGGCTAGGTGGTACAGTGAATAGAGCACTGACCCTGGAGTCAGGAGGACCTGAGTTCATATCTGGCCTCAGACACTTAACACAAAAAACTAGTCATGTGACCTTGGGCAAGTCACTTAACCTCAATGGCCCTACCTTACCCCCTCAAAAAAAAAAAGCAAAGAAAGAAAGAAGGACAAACAACTACATTAACCCTAGTTGGAAAACTTGGCAAAGATGGGCTTTTCTTTGCTCAGTCAAAAAAGGTCTAGCTCTGGAGTCAGAGGTTTCAGATGTATGCTGCCCATATCCCCTTGGAAAAGGCATGCAGTCTCTCTAAGTTTCAGTTTCCTTTTCTGTAAAATGAGGGGGTTGATTGTACATAGTTATGTGCATATTATCTCCGCCATTGGAATGTGAGTTCCTTGAGAATAAAAGCTGATTCTTTTTATCCTTCTTTATATCCCTAATGCTTAGTACAGTCACCAGCACATAGTTAACTCTTAATAATAATAGATAGCAAATATATATATACATATCACTTTGAATTTTTCCAAGTGTTTTGCAAATATAATTCCATTTATCCTCACAATAACCCTGGTGTGTGACATGAAAGAGCTCAGAGTCTGTGTCTGAAATCAGAAAAGGTCTTTATGGGGAGGCCAGGTGGCACAGTGAGTAAGAGCACTGGCCCCAGAGTCAAGAGACCTGGGTTCAGTTCCAGCCTCAGATACTTAACACCCACACAAAATAACTGGCCATGTAACCTTGAGCAAGTTACTTAACCCCAATTGCTTTAAAAAAAAAAAAAAAAGGTCTTTATTCTTTCTCATGAGAAAGGACCCTGCCCCTGTCACTCAAATGGGCTCTGCCAGGGAGAAAGCAACATGTGGAAGCAAGCCCATGGTTATATACCCCCTATTGCAGAAACCTCAACCCCCAACTGGCCTTCCCTCCCATTGGTTGGGAGGCCAGCTCACAATCTAAGCATGGGAATCTATCTTGGAGACAAAGGACAGGGAAACATGTGGGTGTCCAATGAAAGACAAGAAAAGCAGTTTTGTCCTTATTTGGCATATCTTGTGCTGAGGTGACTCTGGGGAGGGTCTCCATTGCTCTAAGTCCCAGATTCCTGTAAGGTCAGGTGACTACTAAATTTAGGCCTAGTGGATTGATGTTTCAGAATGGGGAAACTTCACTGCAAGTTATCCCTCACACTGGGAAATAGGTACTATTACCATCATCCAAATTTACAAATGAGGAAACTAAGAAAGGCAGAACTTGAGGGATCTGCCCAAGGTCCCACATCTAATATGTATGAATTTTAATATGGCTGGATTTGAACTCAGATCTTAATACTGGGTCTAGTGTTCAATGCATTGCACCATCTTAATCAAGTCTTAATTAATGCCAATCTGACTATTTGACTGACTGTTCTAGATGGTGCTTGGGGTGCTTTCTAACTCTTGATATATGGTCCTATGAAGAAAATGACCGTAGGAATTTTAGATGCAAAAAAAAAAATAAGTTTGAATCTGAGAGGCTACAGCTTTCCAAGTAAACAGAGATATGGTTACCCACAAGAGAAAAAGAGATTAGACTCTTCAGACATTTCTGCCTCCTCATTGAAAGATTATACATGCCACCCTGCATTCAAGGATTTGAGTTGGATGGGTAGGAGATGGAAGGAGAATTAAACTTTGCCATTATTTCTCTAAAAACTTTCTCCCTTCTAGAATTAAATTTTTTTTCAATGTACTGCAGGTTTAAAGAACACTTCTGACACCTTCCACATCTAGCAAGGTAGAAGGTGTTAGGTCTGACCACAATTACCATCTCTTTGGTCACAAAGCCAACCTCAACCTGCCCCTTCACTCATTGATATATGTTTTATTTTGTCCATTCAAGTTGCATAATGATCTAGAATTGTGTTGTAAAAATATATTTCTCATAGATGAATAAAATTGTGATTTCTATCAACAAGGTGGTGCAGTGGATAATAAGTTAAATTTCGAATTAGGAAGATCCAAGTTTAAATCCTGCCTTAGATAGTCACTATTTAACCTCTATAAATATCAATTTCCTCATCTATAAAATGGGGATATTTACCATCACCTTGCATGGCTATTGGAGGATCAAATGAGGACACATGTAAAGCACTATGCAAACTCTAATGCCTTATATAAACACTAGCTAATATTAATTATTCATGTTAATAATGTCATATAAATAAATGCAATATATATCATTTGTGTTTCTATACTATTTGTATTATAGAATTATAATAATAATATTTTATTAACTGATTATTAACAATAATTAGTTAGAGCCCCCAAATCATTCATGATCAATTATTGAATGAACTTAAGAAATTTCCTTTACTAATAATTACTCTTACTTATATTTTAATCAATGATAAAATTACTGAATATGTGTGATTTATAATTAAATGTAAAAACAATAAACATAAAGACAAATAGAATTATTTCCAGCATTTTAGTTATGACCAAAGTCATAGCTTAACTTACCTCAAACTCTCAATGTTACAGTAATCGATTCTTCTTCACTTTCCTGGTCTTATTCCATTTGGTTCAAAAGTTACTGATTAAAATCTCTAAAAATCTTACTATTATCCTTAAAGATTAATCCTTTCTGTCTTTGTCTTCTCTTCAGTAATTACAGGAAACAGACTTTCCAAAATACACTGTACTTGTAAGTTCCTTGCAGACTCATCATAAAATTCTCTTTATAAACTTCCTTTTTTTTAAACAACACCATAGTTAAAATAGTCCCAACAAGAAACACATCTCTTCTCACTTCCTTCCCATCTGTATTCTCCAGAGTTTCTTCAAAGTTTTGCAAATCACTGATAATACATACACATTCTCCTTGACTCCACAGAGAGTACTTCTCATTGAACCATTTTCTTACCTGACCTTTAAACTGCAAGCACAAATTATTTCTCTTAAGTTATTTTTTTTTAGTTACCTTAGAAGTACAGGAACACAGTTGACAAACTGTGATGTACATATCTATATATTTAGATATAGATAAAGATATTTGAAATGGGGATTATAAACATTTTCTCAATGTCATCTTTAACATCCTGGGGATAGTGGTTCTTTCCATTGTGGGGCCACCTTTTCAGATTCATTATTTGGAATCTATGTTTCCAATGGAACAGAAATGCTTGCATAAAATGAATAATTTTCATCCAGGTCACTTTATTGGCAAAATTGCCTTCCCTCTCTCATCATTCTCATGGTAATAGTCTGCAAGCATATTATAAACACCTACTATGTGAAAGGTACCATATTAGACCCTGGGGCAGAGACAAAGAGAAAAATGGGGGGGGGGGAGGATTCATGTAATTTATATTCTACTAAGTGTAGTAATGGTTCATTTACATTCTGGTCAGAAGATATGTAAAACAGTTGCTAAATTGCTCATAACATTTGACCCAGCTATCTTACTGCTTGCATATGTCCTCAGGGAGTCAAAGAAAGAAAGAACACTTCCATGTATATCAAAATTTTCATAGCATCACATTTTTTTTAGTTTGAAAAGAAAAAATAAAAGGAAAACAAAACTGGTTCCCAATTAATTGGAAAATGAATAAACAAAATATTTTTGTTGCTGTTGTTATTGTGTTTTCTGGTGTATTTTTTGTATACCTTTTTCTTATCATAATATTTGGTACAAGATAGGCACTTAATAAGTGTTGTTTTCTTGATGTGATAGTATATTTATATAATCTGACATAATTGTGCTATAGGAAATAACACATGTGAAGAATTCAGGGAAACATAAGAAGATTTGTATGAGCTGATACAAAGTGAAATATGTAGTCCAGGAAAGCCTCATGCAGACTGACACTGACATAAGTGTAAACAATGCTAAAAGGCAGGTGAAATCAGATAAAATGTGCTAATCAATGTAAATTGCATGGTGGAAAAAATATTTCCCTCATTTGGGAAGGCAGGTGGTGCACTACAGGTATATAATATAGAGTATGTGATAGTTTGAACAAACTTTTTCTTTGTTATAAGAGAATAATTATTTTGGAAGGGGGACAAATGAGAAATGAGTATGGTAATAAATAAAAGGCTTTGATAAAACACTTCCCCCCCCATAAAGGAAAAAAAAATGTTACAGTAATGGCAAAGTCAGAACAAGGGAGGAATACTAAACATATCCCCAGTGGCTCATCAAGCATCTCAATTGATCAAAACTTTTTCACACTTTGTTGGAATGCCTTTGATTGATTTGGTTCAATTGAGACATGTTCTCATCTGGTTAACGTGTCAGGACATTGTACCACTTACCTTATAGAGTACAAGGGTGATTTTACAGATTTATTCTAATATTCCCTGACTTCTTAAAGACTCAAATCAAATATCACCTATGACAAGAGGGCCCTTCTAGCTCTTTCCCCCAGCTTTTAATACCTTCTCTTCTGACATTACCTTCCATTTATTCTGGATATAGCTGCATATCCATTGTGATTTGCATTTTAATTTCTCCATTAGAATATAAGCTTCCTGAGAGTCAGAACTATTTATGTTTCTTTGTATCTCTCACTTATTACAATGTGTGGCACATAGTAGGTGCTTAATAAATACTAGTGATTGACTCATTGCCTAGAGGTGCCAGCAGCAATAGGAGACAGAAGTGGCTAGTATTGTTGTTGTGGAATAATGATTCTATAAAACAAAGTTACATATTTTCCTAGGTTATTTTCACCTTTTTTCATCCTAGGAGACACATTTCTCTCCTCCCTGCTATGGTCCTCTCATTCTGGTATATGCTTCTCCTCCTCCACTCACCTCTTTCTTTCTCTCTCTCAAGTTTCATGAGTCCATGAGATCCTCCGAACACTGGAAATCCCAGCAAAGCCTCTTCATTTGATGAGAGATAGTTAGTGTTATGAGGTTCAAAGGAAGGCAGGAGGGGAATTTCCTTCCATAGCAAGCCTTGTTATTGGAACAGTTTGCTCAAGAACCATTCATTCCAACACCATTTCTCCAGGAGTATTTATGAGGGCCAAGGTACTTGTATGTGAGTTGGTGGAATCAGACACCAGTCTTTATTTGGTGAGTACAGAATATATTTGGGAGTGTGCTATTTGGTGAACAGAGAGCATATTTTATTAGATTAGATTAAGGAATGAGAGTTTAGGAGGTAAAGAGAAGCTCTCTTGTCCATGTTTGTGTGGCATATCATCCTTGCATAGTATTTGTAGAGCATTGGTGTCAGTATAAATAATACCTTCTATTGCTATGGAGTCCACATACACAGTATGGGGGGAACATGTGCTATTAACCATTGTCTTCAATATTTGAAGGGTTTTCAACTGGAAAAGAGATTGGATGTGCTTTGTTTGGCCCTGGAGGGCAGAATTGGAAATTGAGAAAAAAGTGAATTTAAACTGTCAGGGAAAATCTTTTTAATACTGGAAGATAAGCGGCAGTTCAGAAGGGAGTGGATTCCCCTTTACTGGAAGGTTTCAAGAAAAATCTGGATAATTGTTCGTTGGCATATTATTGAATGGGGCTCTTGGGTCATATATGACTTAGACTAGATGGACTTCAAGGTCCCTTCTAAGTATAAAACATTGTGATTCTACTCTTTAGATTCAGTTTTGGTGTACCCATTCAAATTAAATCAGCTGAGCTCATTCCCATTTGCTGTCCCAAGAGCTGCAGGCTGTAGCTCAAGATGATATTGGGTTATGTAACACTGCAAAACCTCTGTGACATTAGAATGGGATAACTCCCTGAGTCCATGACACCCTCAGAAGTGCTCTGTGAGGCTGCCCTCAAGCTAGGAGACTAGCAGAAAAGTCATTGCTGCAACTGGATATCCTATAAAAAACTCAATGAGACCAGAGGCTGGAGGTAATATGATGTGGAGAAACCAATAGATCTCTTTCTTCTGCCAAGAAAGCATCATTCTGATCCTCCACAAAGTCTTATTTCAGTGTCCAATTTGTTGTGTAAATCAGTCTTTATTCTTGAAGATTCTGCCAACAGAGAAAAACATTCTGATATTTTTTATCACAAGAGAAAGGATTTTAATGGTCCTGCTAGTAGATTGCATTTGTTTTCCAAAAACCAGCATAGCTAAGTACAGCCTTCTGTAACTGCCTAGGGTATAGGTTTGGAGGGAGAAAGGGAGGGACTACTCCCACCTCTGGCCCCCACATTTAGAGTGTGGGTATTCCTAGCAGTGTCTTCTCAACTCCCACTCCCTGGTTTATACTCCCTAGTCGCAACTCTCAATGGTCGTCCATCAGAGATGTTTCTCTGAATATGCATTGGACCTGGGAGGGGATGTGATTGAATGAGACAATAAGACTCAACAACCCAGCTTTGTCCCGAACAAGAAAATGACTGATTTTTAGCCTTCAAAAACAACACCAAAAAAAATCTAGCTCAATTCTAAAGTTTGTGAATTTTCTAAAAATATTAAATATAAAAAGCGTGAGATTTTCTTTCAGTTTTGCACAAACTCCAGGTAGGACAAAGACTGTAACTTTTGGAGATCAGAACTTAAAAGCTGATTCTTTCTATAGCTCTTTATTCCCATATTAAACTGTTCCCTGATACTATAGACCCTCGGGTTGTGAATAATGAATCACACAGCTCAAAAAGCAATTAGGATCAACCTTTTACATCAAATGGAGCCATTTTGACACTAATTAAAACATCTTTAAAGAAAAGAAATCCTTGCATTAAAATAGCTGTCCTTTTGGATAAAAAGGGAGATGGAAAGTGGTACTGGAGAAACACTGTACCTCCTTCCAGAATCTTTGGCTAAGGTAAGTTCACCGGTGATCACACATGCCTAGCTTCTTGTCTACCCCTAATGGACAAAAGGTCCCTGCTACCTTGGTGGAAAGTGGATACGCTTAACAGCATCTTCTCTATTTCTCTGTCTCTCAAATAATAAGCCACCACCTTTAACACCTGCTCCTTTATCAGATATTCACATATCTAGCACTTATAGACATTCAGAGGTCTACTACTATTGCCACCATCTTGGAGAGGCATTTCTGTTCAAAACTCCTGACCAATTGGGACTGGAGCTAGAGTTGCAGAATAGAACTATGGATCTTCTTGAGCTCTTCCCCAAGCCCTTAAAAATGCCTGTAAAATGACTCTAAAGAAATTCTAGAGCAGCAGAAGCCATAAAATGACAGGATGAAACAGATTTCCAACCCAAAATAATCTGGAAAGCTGACAGGAAGGGTCTATTGAACTCAGTCTATTGGGCTTGGAGCAGAGTACAGCCCAGGTTGGGCCACACTGGCACACATAGGATTGGAGCAAAACTCAGGCAACTGAGTCACTGGCAACTGCAGTGGTTTTCAGACTTCTCAACCCGCAAATGTCAAAGACAGCTTCAAATGTCAGTGGAAAACTTTTTCACCTGAGTGAGGGGAGTGTGGTTTTCAGACTTCTCAACCCGCAAATGTCAAAGACAGCTTCAAATGTCAGTGGAAAACTTTTTCACCTGAGTGAGGGGAGTGTGGTCTGGACACAGCCTCACCCCCAGGGCAGTGGCAGCTGCTTCTGGAGCTCTCTTGACCTACATACTGTGGGGAAATTGAGCAGCTGAGCTGGGTTGCAGCCCTGTGTAATGGTCCTGGTGGGAGGAATGCTGGTGTGGTGGAGCTGGTGGTGGCAGAATCCTTCTGGCAGTTTTCAGGCAGAAAAGAGCGCTTGTGGTTGCTCCCAGATCAGGGTGCAGGCCAGGAGAGGAGTAAACACCGCCACTTTGGAGGAGCTGAGAATTTACAGGTCCCTAGAACTATCTCTGTAAAAAGCTGAAAACACTGAAACTTGGGGAAGTACACCCTCTACTTAACAAAGATCTCAAAAGTCAAGTAATGAGCTGGGAAAATGAGCAAATGGGGAAAAAATACTAAAGAAAGTTACATTCTTGGTAAAAAAAAAAAGGAATTTTCTTACATCTTTGGTGAAGAGGAAGATCAAAGCATACAATTGGAGGAAAACAGCAAGGTAAAGGTTCCTATATCCTAAACTTTCAATAAAAATATGAAATGGTCTCAGGCCATGGAAGAGCTCAAAGAGGATTTTGAAAATCAAGTAAGAGAAGTAAAGGGAAAAATTGGAAAAAGAAATGACAATGATGCAAGAAAATCTTGAATAATGAGTCAACAGCTTGCTAAAGGATACCCCCCCAAAAAAAAATGTTGAAGAAAATAAGACCTTTAAAAATATGACAAAAGAGGTCCCAAAGGCCAATGAAGAGAAGAATGCCTTAAAAAACAGAATTGGTCAAATGGAAAAGAAGATTAAAAAAAAGATTCAAAAGCTTACTGAAGAAAAGAATTCCTTCAAAATTAAAATGGAGCAAATGGAAGCTAATGACTTTATGAGAAATCAAGAAATTATGAAAAAAAATAAAAAGAAGGAAAAATAGAAAGCAATTTGAAATATGTCATTGGAAAACCACTGACCTGGAAAATAGATCCAGGAGAGACAGTTTAAAAATTAATTGGTCTAAGGGGATCAGAGTCAAGATGGCAGAGTAGACAGAAGTTTTTCTGGGCTCTGTCTCTCACCATCTCCAATTCATGTAAAAGGTGACTCTGAACAAACTTTGGAGCTACAGAACCCACAAAATGACACAGAGAAGCTAACCTACCGCTGAAGACAGCCAAGCAGGACAGCAGGGTGCAGCCAGTACAGCACTCTGGGAGCCAACCCCAGCCCAGCAGGAACTGTACATTTGAGCCCAAGGGTGGGCCTGACCAGCCATCAGCGAGAGGGACTTCAGATCACCAGCAGCTGTGGCAGTTTCCAGAATTATGAACCCATAGATGCTAAGGACAAAGTGAGAGGTCAATGCAGTGTGGACTTTTGGATACAGTAGTTTGGAAGTGTGGTCAGCTTTTATCCCCTGGAGGGAGAAGCCACTGAGGAACTGCAGCTGTGCAGCCACCACCACGTGGCAGCTTCAGTTCCTGGCCTGCAGATTGTAGGGGGACCAAGCAACCAGTCTCAGGGGTGATTGCTCTTGCTTTAACTTGCTTAGGTCTGGATTTTGCTCTAGGGTGGAGGTCCTGGGGTGTGTGACCAGCTTGCCAAAGCATGTGGAGGCTTCAGAGAAGGCACCCAACTAATACCTCCAGCATCTGAGAAAACCCCAGCATTTAGTATGAAGCTCCCCTGTCTGGTAGCAGAAGTCCTACAGTGGGAAAGAGCCCAAAAGTCAAGTAATTGAGTGGCAACATGAGTAAATGAGGGAAGTAAACAGAGAAATCCAACATTAGACTCCTATTTTGGGGACAAAAAGGATCAAAGCATGGAACAGGAGGAAGACAGTGAAGTTTGAACTCCTGCACCAAAAACTTCCAAGAAAAAGTATGAGCTGGTTACAGGCCATAGAGGAGCTTAAAAAGGATTTTGAAAAATAAGTAAGAGAAGTGGAGGAAAAATTGGGAAGAGAAATGAGAATGATGCAAGAAAATTATGAAATGAGAGCCAACAACCTGAATGAAGAAAATACACCTTAAAAAATAGACTAACTCAAATGGCAAAAGAAGCTCAAAAAGGAAATGAGGATAAGAATGCCTTAAAAAGCCAAATTTTCCAGATGGAAAAAAGAATCTCAAAAGCTCACTGAAGAGAATAATTCCTTCAGAATTAGATTGGAGCAAATGGAAGCTAGTGACTATGAGAAATCGAGATACTATTAAACAGAACCAAACAAATGAAAAAATAGAAGGCAATGTGAAATATCCCATTGGGAAAACCACTGACCTGGAAAATAGATCCAGGAGAGATAATTTTAAAATTATTGGACTACCTGAAAGCCATGATCAAAAAAAGAACCTGAAAGTCATCCTTCAAGAAATTCTCAAGAAACTTTCCCTGATGTTTTAGAACCACAGAGCAAAATAGAGGTTGAAAGAATCCACCGATCACCTCCTGAAAAAAAAATCCCCAAAAGAAAACTCTTAGGAATATTATAGCCATGTTCCAGCATTCCCAGCTCAAGGAGAAAATATTACAAGAAACCAGGAAGAAACAATTTGAATATTGTGGAAACACAATCAGGATAACACAGGATCTGGCAGCTTCTACACTGAGAGATTGAAGGGCTTGGAATATGATATTCCAGAGGGCAAAGGAGATAGGATTAAAACCAAGAATCACCTACACAGCAAAACTGAGTATCATGTTACAAGGTAAAATGTTGTCATTCAATGGAATAGAGGACTTTCAAGCATTATTGATGAAAAAAACAGAATTGAATAGAAAATTTGACATTCAGGTACAAGAAGCAAGAAAAGCATGAGAAGGGAAACAGAGAAGAGAAATCATAAGGAACTTATCAAAGTTGAACTATTTATATTCCTACATGGAAAAAACAATAATTGTAACTTACAAAACTTTTCTCAGTATGAGAATAATTTAAGGCAATAGAAATGTGTGTGTGTGTGTATACACACATATATATGTCTATATAGGAAGGTATATGGGTGTATGAATAGATATGTGAATGTGTGTATATATGTGTACATGTATACACAGATAGAGGGCACAGGACCAGTTTAATGGGAAGGGATGATGCTTAAAAAGTGAAAGAGATGAGAGAGGAATGTAATGAGAGGAGATAGGGAGAGATAGATTGGAGTAAACTATCTCCTATAGAAGAGGTAAGGGAAAATGGTTACAATGGAGGGGATAAACAGGAAGGCAAAAGGAATGGGTCAACCTTATTCTCATTGAATTTGGCTTAGGGAGGGAATGACATACACACTAAATAGGGTATTTCACTCTATCGGAGAGTAGGGGGGAAGGGGATGATAGAAGGGATGATGGAAGGGAGGGCAGGCTGGGGAGGGAGGAAAGTTGGAAGTGCCCATTGTAGAAAAAGGACAGGATCAAAGTAGAGAAAAAACCAGTGGGAGGTGGGATAGGAGGGAAGGAAATATGGTCAGTCTTTTACAATATATCTACTAGGGAAATGTTTTGCATAGCTACACATGTACAACCTATATTAAATTGTTTATCTTCCCAGTAAGGGTGGGTGACAAGGGAGGAAGAGAATGAATCTGGAATTCAAAGTTTTAAAATAAAATGTTTAATATATATATATTATTATTATTATTATCAGTATTATTTTACATATAAATGGGAAAAAAGGTATACAGGCACTGGAGCATAGAGATCCACCATGCCCCATTGGAAAGTTGGAGGGGATATGGGAGAAGATATGGGAGAGAGCAGATTGGAGGAGGGAGGGCATATCCAGTGGGATTGCTATTTTGGGGTGGTGTTAGGGGTAAAACGGGGAGAAAATTTGTAACACAAAATCTTGTGGAAACGAATGATGTAAACTAGAAGTTAATATAGCATTTGATAAAAAAAAATATATTGGTCTATCTGAAAACCATGATCAAATAATGAGTCTAGGGGCAGCCAGGTAGCACAGTGAGTAAGAGCTCCGGCCCCAGAGTCAGGATGACCTGGGATCGAATCTGGGCTGAGACACTTAGCACCCACCCAGAAACACCTGGCCATGTAACGTTGAATAAGTTACTTAACCCCAATTGCTTTAAAAAAATGAGTCTAGATATCATCTTTCAAGAAATTATCAAAGAAAAATGCCTTGATATTCTAGAACCAGAGGGTAAAATAGAAATGGAAAGAATCCACCAATTGCTTCCTGAAAGAGATATCAAAAAGAAAACTCCTAGGAATATTATAGCCAAATTCCGGAGTTCCCAGGTCAAGAAGAAAATATTACAATCATCCAGAATGAAACAATTTGAATGTTGTGGGTGAGTGATATAAGGGAGGGCAAGATGGGGTTAAGGGGAGGTCAGGTTATTCGCTGTCATGGGGTAGAAGGAGAGGAGATATGGGGAGAAAATTTGGAATTCAAAATCTTATAGTAGTGAATGCTGAAAACTGAAAATAAATAAATTATATATTATTTTAACAAATTAAAAAACAAAAACAAAAACTGCTGACCTGTATCTGTGCAGAAATTTTGTGGGGGATGATGAAAATTAAACAATACAGCCTCCTTTAAATTCAGACAAGCAGATTCTGAACACTTATCACTGCCTGAAGAGATTAATCTCAAAGCTTTTCCTACATTAATCTTATCATCAAAAAACTGGTGACTGGGTGGTGAATTCTTTGGAAGTGGAAACCACTGAAAGATAAAACAATACTCTATAGCCTATTGTTTTATATGGTTCCCATCTACTATAGCCAGAGAAGCAAAAAAAGGGGGACATAGTAGGGTCTTATGAGTCATAGTTGTTATAATGTCTATCAATATTAATATTCCAAAAGATAGAAAATCACTCATTATCAAAGCAGACACCACTTTCCAATCATTCAACTTATGTAGTCATATCATGAACTTGCTAACACAAAAATCAAAATCAATGCCAGAGAAGAAAAAAATAAAACAAAGTTAACTTCTTTATCTATTGAGACAAAATATGGGAAATGGATAAAAGAACAGGCATTGACTTCAAGCAGAGGCTAGATAAACATTTTCTAGTTTTCTTGTAGAAGGACTTCATTTTGGGAGTAGGCATTGAATTAGATAATCATAAAAAACCTGATTTCTAAAATTTAATTTTTTAATTTAATGATTTTGAGTCCCAGCTCTTCCACTTATAAGATGACATTGAAGTCATTTATCTTTGAGCCTCAGTTTCCTCCTCTGTAAAATAGAAATATATATATACATATATGTGTGTGTATGTATATATGTGTATATGCATAGATAGATAAAATAATTTGTAATGCTTCAATCACCGTGGTCACTGTGATAGTAATGGAATATAAAGATTCCCCTGTATTGCCTTGGTTTTCAAATTGATTGTGTTAAAACCCAGAGCTTGATAATCCCACTTGTGGGATGGACTTGTTGATGTAAAAAGAGAGTCCTGAACTGGGAGGAGCTGGTGACGTAGATTTGGAGAGACAAGAGAGAGGCAGAAGAACTTTTGGGAAGCAGCACCTCATGGAGGCTGAGAAAGAGACTGAGAGAATTGCAGTTTTGCCACTTTGAATCGTCCTGGACTTTTGAGACCTGCTTCCCCCCCGGAGCTGCCAAGGACTGACCAAAACATGGCTGTTTTGCTGGTACTTTGTCTGTCTGTTTTGATGTTGTTTTGCCAGATTTGTCTGAAAGAATTTGAATTTGGTGAAAGACAGTCCTTTTGTTGAAGAAGTCCTGGAACCTGGCTGTTGGCTAAGAGCTCCTGAGACTGTCCTGCAGACAGAGAGTGAATACTGTCCACTGGTGAAGGACAGTGCTGTTGTTGCAGGGGTCTGGAGACTGTCCTGCAGACAGAGTGAATACTGTCCACTGGTGAAGGACAGTGCTGTTGTTGCAGGGGTCTGGGAACCTTTCTGTTGGTTCAGAAGCCCTGAAGAAGGATTTTCTTGTTGTATGTTTACAGAAATCCTGGGAGAGGGTTTTGCTAATGTTTTCAGGGGTTCTAGGACTGTTCTACAGACAGAGGATGAATTAATGAAGGGACTGGCAATGTATCTTGTGGCCTTGCTAAACCTTGTCTCCCCAGGAACTAAGATTGCTGAGAACTTGCCTTGTGTCAAGATGAAGAAAAGACCTCCATTTGGGTATTAAGTGCTGTGCTTAAACTTGATGTAACTCTGGGGTAGATTCAATTGTGATCCAGGGGTGGGGAACTTTTGACCTTTTTGTGCTCTGTGATTGAACAAATGAAGGTACTTTACTTATGTTTGGAAACTAATCTCCATTTGAGAAGAGGGGCTTTGTGGTGGACTAAATGAAGGTACAGCCTAGGGGTGGAGTAGTATTTAGAACAGGGACTTTGTAATTGATTGAATGATTGGAAGGTCCTGGGGTGGGGTAGTACTTAGAGATTATTTAATCGCACTTAGTAAATACTGTATTTTGAATGATGTCATGTTTTGATCTTCTCTGTTCTTGGGTTGTCACTGAATAAAATGGAGAGCACCTATGCTGGTATTTTGAACCTTGGGAAGTTGCCTTTCCTTGGCATTACATTACAGTCACATAGGTTGTAGTTGTTAATGCTTTTATTATTTTAATTATTTTTTGTCAGGATCCATGTTGGTAACTCCCTCTTTGGAAGCCCCTTCTACCAAAAGCAGATAAGGAATGGTTTTGTAACTTGTATGCTTAGTTGTCTAAGACATTGAGAAGTTAAATAACTTACCCAAGGTAACACTGTTTGTATATTTCAGAGGGGACTTGAACTTGTGTCTCTCCTGACTTCAAAGAGAGCTCTCTATCTTTATATTCATAGTGGCTAGTCCTAATAGGATATATTAATTGATTGGTTATATTGGTAGAGTGAGTTTCCTTCCTAGGAATTCCTTATACCAAAAAAATCCTAGGTCTGTTGGCCCAAGGTTTTTATTAATTATAATAATGTTACTAATGATAATAGCATGAACAATAAACTGGATATTGGGCAAACAATACACTTGAGGAAGTTCATGTGGAACTGGCCATCAAAAGGCATTATTGACTTTATAAGTGGGAAAATAGCCTTTTTCAATGCACATGTAAGCAACTATCAGCTAATTCATTTTCATCAGTTCTAACAATTCAGTGAAATCGCTAAAACATGATTTGCAATGGGAGGTTCCTACACTCCTTTGACCATTACTTCTCTAAGCACTGGGAGTGGTTTGCCTGCCAGCTCTTTGGCCATTTAGTGTAAATCAATGGATCCTCAGCGTGTTTCTGTTTTACAATCCATTTGTACATTCTCACCTTTGCAGACACATAATCAATCAAACCTGAGTGATTACCCTAGCATTCATTGTTAATTTGTTTCTTAAACATGAGGGGTTCCTTGAAGACTTTGCTGGGAGTTTTGACAATGGTTTCCAAGACATTTGATTCCACTTTCAGGTTCAGTTCTGGGTGGCACAATTTAGAAAGGACATCGACAAGCTGGGAAGCACACAGAAGAGGGCAATGCAGATGGGAAAAGACCTCAAGTCCATGCCATAAATGGATTGGAGATCTTTGTCCTAGAGAAGAAAGGACTCTTGGGAGGATATGTTACCTGTCTTCAGGTATTTGAAAGATGACCACCTGGAAGAGGGATTAGTCTTGTTCTCTTTTGCCACTGTAATGGCAAGGAAAGTAATACTTTACTGCTTGTTTCAGCTATTTGAATGCCTTTGAGACTCCCCTTTGATTGTAAGAAAGTCTTTATTGCAAACAGTATACATTGTGTTGCCCTTAATGGACCTAAGGATATTTGAAGACCTTCCCTGCCCTTAATAGGCCTAATGTCTTCACATGGAGCCAGGAGTGGAAGGAACAGGAAGGGTGGAACAGGAAGGAGCAGAGCATAGAAAAACTTGAGCACAGCTGGGACCAAGCAGAACTGAGAGGGAGAATGCATGTGATTTCAGCATTCTGTTGATCTGTGTTACTTTCTCAGAACTAAGAAAGAGAATGTTTGTGATGTCAGTACTCTGTCTTTCTGTTCTGTCTGTGTTGATACTACTTTGTTAGAAAGAAGCATTCTGTCTGCTGAAAGAGGACTTTACTGTTGTTACAGAAGTCCTGAAAGAGGACTTTACTGTTGTTATAGAAGTCCTGGGATTTTACTGTTGACTTGTGTTGAATTTTTAGACAGAAACCTTGTCTATTGATATGTGTTGCTTTGTCAGACAGAAAGTGAATTGAGGTGATAGTTCTGGCAATGTGTATAAATATTGCTGTAGCCATGTTAAGCTTTGTTTTCCTAGAGACAGAAGCTGCAAAGAGCTTGGAGTGGAGCTGTCCTCATAAGCTGAGATATAGAATCATAGAGAGGGCTTCCTATGTGTGAATCCAGGCAAGAGTGGGTGAATCAAGGCAAGAGCTGGGAGTGGTCACCCATGGAAGAACAGCCGAAGGGTTTGGAAGTAAGTCTCAAGTCAAGATGAAAGAAGACTTTACTTGGGCGCTCTGTATTGACTGATGAGATTGTGACTTACTGAATGATATATTTTGTTTAAGACTATGTAGTCACCTTAGAAATCAGTTGTTATGTTATAATGTTGTGAATGCTATGCTTTAGTTTCTTGAATGTTTGCTATAGTTTCTTGGTGAAAAAATAGAGAGTTCATGATGCAATTAGATCCTTAAAGTTATTCACAGCAACAATCCTCGGGAAAGCTTCTCATGATTGGCTTTATAGTCACAGAAGATAGAACCATGGAGGAAATGATATACGCTGTAAAGACACATATAGAGAGAGGTAGCTATGTGTTGATATTTCAAGTGATGGACTTAGGAGTCAAGAACATTTGAGTTCATATCCCTCTTTATACACTTATAGCAGTTTAATTCAGGGCACATGATTTACCATTTTCCACCCTCAGATTCTTCATCTATAAAGTGGGAGTGATCATAGCACCTTAATCCCAGGATATTTGGTTAAATAACTTTGCAAATCTGAAGGTTTATTATTTGAAATAAATCCAAGGAGAAAAAAATCTTCCTAATAACCAAATTAGAATAAGCTGTTTTAGGATTTCTTTGTATTTAATGCTACCAAGTGAAGTCTGAATGACCATATCCAGAGTATGGTTCAGTAGATGGGATAATTTGGAGTAGGTGGCCTTTGAAACCTCATCCAATTTTGAAGCACCATGATTTTGTGGTAGTTGTCTTTGTGTGTGTCATATTCTCCTTTGTTGTTGTTAAGTTCTTTCAGTTGTGTCTAATGCTTCATAACCCCATTTGGGATTTTCTTGGCAAAGGTGCTGGAGTGGTTTGCCATTTCCTTCTCAAAGTCATTTTACAGATGAGGAAACTGAGGAAAATGGGATTAAATGATTTGCCTAGGCATACATAACTAATAAATGTCTGAGGTTAGATATGAACTTGGTTAGATTTCAACATGAATCTTCCTGACTCCAGACCTGGAACTCTATGCGTTATGGTGTCACCTAGCTGCCTATATTTTCCTACTAGAATATAAACTCCAGGAGGCCAGGGCCTGAGTCTTATATCAACTTTGTGTTTCCCTATGGCTAGATGATTTCCAAGGTCTATTTCTGCTTTGAAATCCTTTATACCCTCCTAGGACTTAATTTCAGCCCACTCTGGAAAAGTACCCATTTTACAAGGGAACTATGGCATAGTGCCTCCCACCACAAAGAGGAAAAATACATGCTTTTATTTTACATGAAGGGAGAGAGGGATTTCAGGATTTTATGGATGCTCCCAAAATAAATGTGAAGAACTAGGCCTATGGAGCCACTGGGTTTTCTTCTCAGGCTCTTGTATTCCTAGACCACTTCTCTTGCTTCAATTTAGCGTTCCCTGTGTATCAGCATAAGAGGGAAGCAAGTGTCTATCCAATATGAGCCTTCTTGCTTCCCCACTATTCTTTTTTTCTCAGTGAAAAAAAGCAAAGTTTATTAAAGATTTGCCATATTTGGTAGACACTTAAGGACACTGAGCATTTGTATTGCTGATGCCAGAGGGCTAGATAGAATCTGAGTCTCACTGTTCTTCTGAAAAGTGACCATCTTTTCCATATATAGTGAAGATTATATAGATAAAATTTATTAGTCTCCTACTATGTGCCAGATAGTGCTAAGTGCTTGGCAAATATCTTCTTTAATCCTCACAATAACCACGGACAGTAGGTATGTTCATTATCTTCATGTTACTGTTGTGCAGAGAATAAGAGCAAGCTGAGACCTGGGTTCAAAGTAAATTTAGGTGTGGATTTATCGATCAAGCGAAACTTCCTGGAGTGTAGACTCAAATCAGGCAATACGGAATTGGGGTGCATACAGTGCTTATAAAGGCTAAAACTACAATTGGGGAGGGGAACTAGCATAAGCAATGACGCATAAAAACCAAGAATTGCCATTGGTTTGATCTATAGCTCAGGGCTAATAACTCAAGGGAACAAGGGTGCAACTTTCCTGGAATAAGGGGGTCCCTCCTAGAATGGGGAAGAGGGTCATTGGGTAATGAGGACAGGCTAGGGTCATGCTCTGAGTACAAGGTGGAGGGATATTGGGTAATGGGTACAGGCTAGGGTCATTTTCTCAGTACAGGGTGGTCTCTTCTTAAGATAAACTTTAGATAAACTTGTACCATAACCCCAGGACTGATCCTTGTACATAGTGATGATATACAGAATGCTAATTCAGGAAGTAGGGGGTTAGGGGACTATGCCTTGGGCAATACCCAAGACTATGCCTTAAGCTATTTCAAGCTATTACACGGTGTAGGATAGAGACAATGACAAATATAAAGGGGCTTAATGGTGGGCTCCAAATCAAGTGGCATGTGATTTGGGTTTGGGCACAACATTACAGATGAGGAAACTGAGGTTGAAAGAGTTAAATGATTTGTCCAGCTAGTAAGTATCTGAAGGTGGATTTGAATTTATGCCCTCCTGAACCCAAGTTCAGGGCTCTATTCACCATACCACCTAGCTGCTAGACAACTTCCCATATGTAACATATAGGGAAATTGCCTTGTACAATGGGACCCATCAATATAGAGCTAAAGGATCAGGGAGGGTTAGAGAGGAGAGGACCCCAGATACAGACCTTTCTTCTCTTTGCCTCATTTTACCCTTGGCTATTGGTCTTGTTGTTACAATACGCTGGAGAGTACTTGGGCAGAGTCAAACACTAGTTAATCTATAATAGTTTTTCCAGAAATTTATTTCTCAACCTCTAGGGGAAAGTTCCATTCTCCAGACTTTGCAACTATACCCTCTCTTTCCACCTTATGTTCCTTTTCTCTGATTGGTGAGTTCTTCCTGAAATTGCCATTTTGAGGGAGGGGTCACACCAGCCATCATCATTCTCCTAGATTTTACTAGCATGCCATGCCCTTTCCCCGAATCTGAGTACCCACCCCCTTTTCAGGTCCCTTTTGTATGTTGTCTTTCCCCCATTGGAATATAAATTCATTTAGAGAAAGGACTATGAGGGATAATTTGCAGTAAAGTTTCCCCATTCTGAAAAATAAAATCTAGAGTGGCTTCAGCATCCACTAGGCCTAAGTTTAGAAGTCACCTGACCTTAAAGGAATCTGGGACTTAAAGCAATGGAGACCCTCCCCAGGGCCACCTCAGCACAAGATATGCCAAATAAGGATAAAACTGCCTTCCTGGCCTTGCATTGGACACCCACATATTTTTGTGTTCTTTGTCTCTGAGATAGGTCCCCCAGCTTAGGTTGTGTGCCGGCCTCCTCACCAATGAGAGTGAAGGCCAGTTGGGGGGTTGGGTGTCTGCATTAGAAGGTTATATAACTATGGGCTTGCTTCTACTTGTTGCTGTCTCCCTGGCAGATGCCATTTGAGTGACAGGGGGAGGGGGCCTCTTCTCATGAGAAAGAATAAAGACCTTTTCTGTTCTCAGACTCAGACTCTGACCTCTTTCATCCCACACAGGCCATCTTTCTTTTTGTTTCCATTTGTGTTTCCAGTCCTTAGCACAGTGTCTGACACCCAGTAAGTGCTTAATAAATGCAGACTGATTCTTTTTGAGTTAACTATAACATTCCACAGATTACCCCAGCCATAAAACATGATAGTTTTAAGTAGTACTAATTAGACAGCTGGTGACAAAAGAGGCTAGATGGAGTGCTGAATATGGAGTCAGGAGACTTCAAACACTTAGCTGTGTGACTCTTGATAAGTCACTTAAACTCTCTCTGCCTCAGTTTTTCAGTTGTAAAATGGGAATTCTTATAGCACCAACAATTAGAGTGTTGCGAGGATATAATGAGATAATGTATGGGAATCAGTTTGTAAATCTTAAAGGCTTTGTAAATCCAAGCTTTTATGTATCAAAGAGTACTATTTAGAATTGTGCTCAAAAGGAAAGGTAATTAATTAGCATAATAGTGAAGTGCCCATCAGAAATTATACACCAAAGCCCCCTAAAACCTGCCAGAAGGGGCCCCTCCCTACCAGGGTCCCTGGAAACCATCTAATAGGCCATAATAGTGAGGGAACGTTTCACCTGTGTTGCTAGAAACATACCCTAGATACAAGTCTGTTCTTGTTAGGTACCCAAGACTTTACTAGAACTGGTACCTGGCTCCCCTTGGAACCACACACTGTTAGCAACACCTAGGTCTATAAAAATGCATCCTACAGAAGACTCGATGCTGTCTTCCTTATTAGGGAGACAGTCACCATAGTTAATAAATACTCTTAAATTATAATTGGCTTTGCTGTCCTGTTATTTCTCGGATGTCCATTACAATACAAATAGAGAAATCAGGGAAACTGTAGCAGCCATTGCTATTCTGACTACTGGGAGAAGAAAGAGGTGTCTTGATCTAGGTACTGTTTAGAGGGTACAGATAATCAGTACCTTCCTTAGAGAAAGTATCTATCTGGGGGAAGGGAAGGATAATATCTGTGAGGGATCTTCTCAACTAACTGGATGTAATTTAGATACCACTAGAACCATGCCAGCAGTCTCTCTGCAATAATTTGTCCTCACTATCCTTCTCTGTGCAGCTGAAGACAAAACATGTTCTGTAGAGATCAATATCAATTTTCTATGGTGATGCTAAACCATGAGTTCTTTCCTCAAGATGAAAGTTCATCATTCCAACTTCACCTCTCAGCATAGTTGCCTGCTCATAATAAATAATTAAGGTATGGTTGCTGACTAACTGATTTCTGTACTCAGATCTAGAGGTGGAAAGTGCTATGAGCATACAGCCTTCTGGCTTCAAGGAGGGGGCTGGAGCAGTGGGCTTGGGTCAGGTGGATCTAGATATGGAGAACCCTCACCTAACTGGAGTCCAGGACCCTAAGATGGGAGCCAGAGAGCCTTCCTTGGGCAAGAAATAGAGGGAAGCAAAAGCTTGCCTAAAAATGAGAGCTGTCCAAAATGCAAAGGGTTCTGAAAGTCTTCTAGCAAAGATCATAAGACCACCATAGAACTCGTCACTCTTAAATACTTACATGTTGGAATAGACAGCTTCTTAAGTACCTTCCAAAAGTGATAACCTTTGTACTGTGATGAGGCATCAGGGGAGCATCTTAATCGAGCAAAGACGGTGGGGGAGGCCTTTAGAAAAGAAGGAAACAACCTATTAAGTGCTAGGCACTGGACTAAGTGGTTTACAAATGCCATCTCATTTGATCCTCACAATAACCCTGGGACCTAGATGTTGTTATGATCCCCATTTTGCAGTTGAAGAAACTGAAGCAGATAGAGGTGAAGTGACTTGCCCAGGGACATACAGTTAGTGTCTAAGGCTGTATTTGAACTCAGGTCTTCCCAACTTCTGACTAACTAGTTTCCTAAGCTAAGTGAAATAAGTGTAGGAGGAAAACATTCACATTGGTGGGTAGACATGGGAGCAAGGAGTTATGGGTAGTAAGATTGCAGGCAAAATCACTCTAGGAAACGAGACAGGACAATCCTTCCCCAGAAAGAGTTGGGAGTGCTGAGGGCAGTGAGGGGTTTTCTTAAGAGAGGGATGTTGTGATGTAAATGTACTGGGGAATGGCAGTTTTGATGGCTGGTAACAGGGGCCTGAAGAAGATCACCAGAAGAGATATGGTAGCAGTAGCCATTGGGTCATTGTGATAGGAATGAGAGTAACTTTGGAAATGACTCCTTCCTGGGGAGGTGTGACATTCTCTGGGATGCTGATACCGTGAGACAATGTCCATTAAACCAGTATTCATTACTGAGGTGGTCACATCAATATAAATTTTCTGCCTTCCACCTCCTTAGCACCAACTACAAGATTTCATATATAATTAGCCCCCAATAAATATCTGTTGTCAACATGATGTCTAGTCTGGTTCAAATGGGTGTGAAATTTTGCCCAAACTTGTCCTAATCCAGGCCTGTGTTTATGGTTGCCCAAAAAATTCTGGGCTCCCAAGTTCAGACTGGGAATGAAAGATACTATGGTAGGGCAGCATGGTGTCATTGAATGAACTTTACACGTCTAGGTACAAGATCTTGTTTGGTTTAGTACTTACAGAGCAGTTTGCTATTGCTAGAAACTTAGGTAAGTCAATTCTTTCTTCTTTTCCTGTTCCCTCCCCTGTGAAACTGGTGGGGTTGGTATATAAGAAGGGCTTTTAACCTTTTTTGTGTTTACCAAAGTCAGTGGATTCTTTCTTGGAATAATTTGCTTAAATGTACAAAATAAAATTTCAGTAATTTCTGTCTCTTTGTGACCCTATTTGGGGTTTTCTTGGTAAAGAGCTATTTCCTTCTCCAGCTCATTTTATAGATAAGAAAAGTGAGGCAAACAAAGTTAAGTGACTTGCCCAGAGTCATAAAGCTATTGTGCCTGAGACTGGATTTGAACTCATGAAGACAAGTCTTCTACACTCCAGATTCAGCATCCTATCAACTGTGCCACCACACTACACAAATAAGATACATAGGATAAAAAAGGCAAACAAATGTTAGTGAAAATAAAAATCAATATTTTTTACTATCAAATTTCAAACTCTGGTTTGCAAACTCTGTATCAAGAGCCTATTTGTTAGATAATCTCTCTAATCTTCCATAGTCATCCAGAGAGCCAATTGTTAAATTTACAGTATGAGAACTTATAGCTTAGAAATCCATAAAACCAACAAATAAGGGTTTGATTTTTTTTATTGTTTAGACTTGAGAAGTGATATTAATAGAGATTAAATTTAAAAGTGTGGCATGCATACTTTTATTTTTCAGAGAGCTATTTGTTAAATATTTACCAGCACAGACTAATTATAACTTTAATTCTTCATGGCCCTATTAAAAGGCAGGATGATGCAATAAGAAGAGTGATAATTAATAATAGCTAACATTTATATAGCACTTTGTGTCAAGTGGTTTACAATTATATTCTCTTTTGATCCTTAAAACCACCCTGGTGGATAGGCGCTATTATTATTTCCTTGTATCTCAGGCAACAGAGGTTATGTGACTTGCCCAGGGTCATATAGCTAGTAAGTATTTTTGTCTCCATTTGAACTCAGATCTTCTTGACCCTCTAGGTTTCTGTCTGCTGGCCTACCCAGCAACTGTAAGTAATGAATTTTGAGTCAGAAGGCCAGGCTTGAAACTTCATCTATACCACTTATTAGTTATGTGACTTTGGGCAAGTTACATCCTTTCTCTAGGCATAAAAGTATAAACAAATAATTTTTCATTTATATGAAATGAAGATTTTGAACTGCATGCCCTCTAAAAGACTCGGGATCACGGCTTCCAAGCTGTGATGTTAAATTTCTTTAATTCTCTGATCTTCATATTTCTGATCTTTAAAATGAGGGAGTTGAAATTAATGATTCTTTTAGCTCTAAATCTATATTGTGCTGTGTGATCCTTTCTATAAGTGTTCTGTATGATGCTTTGGCCAGAACTGTAACAAGATGGGGTAGCAGGAGTATTGTCCCAAGGCCCAAGCATTCAGTGTGCTGACTATAGGTCTTC
The DNA here is from genome assembly GCF_028583685.1 of Petaurus breviceps papuanus. Classification (NCBI taxonomy): domain Eukaryota; kingdom Metazoa; phylum Chordata; class Mammalia; order Diprotodontia; family Petauridae; genus Petaurus; species Petaurus breviceps. The sequence continues at coordinate 3,098,326 of NW_027185573.1, read as the reverse complement.
AGTAGAATAGAAACGACTGAGCTTAGCACCTGGTTAGTTAGCATAAGATCATTAGTTAAGAAAGAAAGCTGACAGATGGTGCATGCTTTCTCCTCCAATAGCCACATCCCAAATGAACAACAACTTGGCCCAGCCACAACTGGGTCCAGTTCTCCCCTTCCACAATTTCATAATTGTCGTGTTCTTAGATCTGTCACTCCAAAACTGAATTAGTCTGAAATAGTTTATTCTAGGGCACCTTTCAAGTTCATTGCCCAAGGCACAAAAATGTGAATGATTAGTCTTCACATATGGGCCCATAACAGTACGGCTGGAATCACTGCCTTCTTTTAGATACCAACTAAATGATTTGGGATCAAAATGCTGATGGGACAGAAGGCAGTCATGTATTAGTTGCTAACAAAGGTTATTACAGGGTGTGCATGATGGAGATATAAGCTACAAAGGGAATAATGTTCACAGGTGCAAAATATCTTTTACCTATAATCTCTTCTTTCCCAGAAAGGAGAGGCAATTTTCCTGTGTTGATCAGACCAAATTAAAACAAATGTTATAATGAATGCCTTGCACGAACAGATAAGACTTTTGGCAGGTAAGCCATTAAGTACACGTGCCTTAATATTGTTCATTCTGACTGATTTCCCTTTCATTGATCTTGTAGAAAGAATCAGGTTAATGGGGGTGATGGGGAGAATGAAGAGGAGGGAGGTGGAGAGGTAACAGCAGAACAATAGAGGATTTTTGCTGAGTGTGACTGAAGGTGCCAATGATTCTGAACATGAAGTCTATTTAGTAGCTAACATAGGGAAAGAAAGCCAGGTTCATGGTAGGATTCTATATAGAGTGTTCACAGAGGACTAGCCTGTCTGGTGTGAGGGCTTGCCAAGCCCTTTTCAAGGCTGCTCCTTCATTTTTGGTGTCCACCTTCACCCAAATCTCACCTGTGGCTCTAAGAAGCTGTAATATGTGTAGAGTTCACCCCCGCCCCTCCCAACCGTTTTGGCAGATGGGCTAAAGCAAGTCGAAGGTAACCAACAGACTTCAAACTGGTCTGTGAGGTAGGAAGGATGTCTACCCTAAGCCTGTGAAGACTTCCTGTAGTGGAATGGGCAGATGAGAACAATTTATTGCAATGGCTTGGAAGGTAGCTGAAGCAGGCACTGTGGAGCACTTAGACATGGAAGATGCCAAGGTCATTCATTGCATCCTGGGTCATCACCAGTTGTCCTGATTTTTGGCCTGTTGGGGGACTTTGATGACTTTGGAAGAGAGAATGATACTGACAACTTTGGGCAGTTCTGTCTCCCTTCAATCCAATCCACTCCAAAGTCAAGACATCACCTGTCCTCTTCAAAAACTAAGGACATACAAAAACAACAGAATCCCATAACATCGTCAAAGGCCAGGAAGGGGAGACACATGCCTACACATACTGCCACCTTGTGTGTGTCTGTGTGTGTGTGTGGGTCACACTAAAGAGCCACCAACTGCCTCCCTAAGAATTCTGGCTCTGGTCTTTCTTGGCACCCTGCTCGTGTCTTGGAAAGGTGTACCATCGGCTCTTATTGGGTTCCTCTTGTGTGAAATTCCGAATTCTTTCTCAAACAACAGCTGTTCTTTGGTCCCTGGGTGACCTGGGTGGATGAAATTGGTCCTTAATTCCTCCTTAGGTGGAAATGAATAAAATAAATAATTAGGGTAATTTAAATTATAGTATGCCCACTTCCCAAATGGTTAAACCATAATCAAGTCAATAAACCCAGATAGACCTTGAAAATGAATGAAGGTGGGTGGGGGGAACAAAGGTTAAACAAAAGGCCATTACTAAGAAAATTAAAGACAAAGTCTCAGTTTCCCCTACTTGGTTTTGCTTTTTAGACACAGATAATTATTTCTGAAATTCAACACTGATTTCAGGAGTTAATATCAACAAATTCTATTGCTCTGTCAAATTTCTAAAACCTGCTTCATTATAGCTAAAAAAAAAAGGTAATGGAAGGCTTTATTATTTAGAATAAAGAAATGCATGAAAGCAAACATATATACATTTCATTTCAGGAATGAATCTTCTAGACCTGCTATCAGAAAAGGACCCACTATCCTATCAAGACTTCATTAATCATAGCTTTATGCAAGGGGTAATATTTCAAAATTGTTTGAAAAAAAGGTTCAGAAATCCAACATTTACATATAAATAGAAAAAGAACTCAGATCCTAAACTCCTAGAAAATATAATGATTCTCAAAAGTTTGTATGTAATTTTCAGTAACTTGGGTCTGAAGAATGCCCTTGTCATGTTATTTAAAAATGCAGATTGATTCCTCCCCCCCCCCCCCATTTTCTATTTAAACAGTGAAAATGAAATGGTTCTTTCTTGGAAAACCCAGCATGACTCACTTGGACTCAATGAGATTTTTCTCATCTTTTGTTTATCAAGAGGTCTAGACAAACGAATAGACAATCTCATCAAATTTCTAAGCTGGGAGGGAGTTTAGAGATCATCTAATTTAAAGCCTTCATTTTTCCAGTTGAGAAAAAATGAGACCCAGAGAAGGCAAGTGACTTGGCCAGAGTCACACAGCTATTATATGGCAATGCTGAGACCTGGGCCTGTGTCTTCAGACTCTATTTCTAGTAACCTTTTCCTTTTGAAAATAACCATTTCTCCATCATGTTTTTTTCAGCATTGCCTCTAGTTCTAGGAATTTTTCCACTCTCCTGGTGCCATGCTAGTGATAAAATCAGGGACTTTTTAACATCATCTGGACCAAGTTGCCAGCCTCCAGGCAGGTCTTTATCTAAATTGCTAGGTTAGTACAGCAAAAGTTATTGAATTTGGAGGCAGATAATCTGGTTTCCAATTGGCAAGCCATTGATACCTCTGGCTCTCAGCTTCATTTTAATGTGTAGGGGTTGGATTAAATGACCTCTGACCTTCCATCTTGTATTTCTGATATCTAGCACAGGGTCTGATGCATAGTATTGCTTCACTATGGTTATTTTATATGGCTATGCCCCATGCCAGAAATGCTCTCCCTCCTCCATTCCATATACTGAGCTCCCTGGCCTCCTTTAAGTCCCTAAAATTCCATCTTCTTCAGGAAACTTTCCCCAAACCCACCTTAATTTTAATACCATCTCTAGGTGCCTGCATTTTCTATTTATTCTATAGATAACTTGCTTTTTATCTGTATATGTATTTGCTGTGTTGTCTCCCTCTTTAGTTGATAAACTCCTTGAGGTTAAGGATTGTCTTTTTCCTTGTTTTATTGGCTCCGCACTTAGAAAAGTGCCTGCTACACAGTAGGGGTTTAATAAATGCTATTGACTGATTGATCAGTCCATCCTAGTATTTATATTAAAAGCAACTAGGTGACACAGTGGATAGAGCCTGGAATCAGAAAGACCTGAGTTCAAATCTAGCCTCAGACACGAACTAGCTGTGTGACCTTGGGCAAGTCACTTCACCCGATTTGCCTCAGCTTCCTCATCTGTGAAATGACCTGGGGAAGGAAATGGCAAACCCCTTCAGCATCTTTGCCAAGAAAACCCAAAATGGGGTCATGAAGAGTCAGACATGGCTGAAAAGTGATTGAATAATGGTAACATGTATATTGTACTGTACATGCTGTCTAGCTGTGAAGTATATATGATGCATAAGAATAGATCTGTTATAAAGTATATATGTAGGTGTGTGCACACACAAACATGTGTTGTCGTGAATGCACACATGTATGTTTGTATATGTGTATGCATGTATATGTGTTTCTATTCTATCCTATTCCACATATGAAGACACAGATAGAGCACCAGGCCTGGAGTCAGGAAGACCCGAATTCAAATTCAGCCTCAGATGCTTACTTCGTGACCTTGGGCTATTCATTTAACCTCTGTTTGCTTCAGTTTCCTCATCTCTAAAAGGAGGGCGATAATAGCACCACCCACCTTGCAGAGTTGTCATGAGGATCAAAGAAGATGATAATTATAAGGCAGTTAGCAAAATGCCTGGCACATAGTAGGGACTATGTAAATGTATTAGGTACTATGTTAGTAGGTCCTATGTAATATTATATATGCATACATGTGGTGACTATATGCATAATAATAATAGATATATGTATGTTAAGCATACATAAATATATAGTAATGTATCTGTGTGGAAAATTATACACATATGTCTACATATAAATAGAATATAAATTTTTATGTGTGTGTGTATGAGTACATATAAATCCTACTCAACACAGTTGCTTTCAGCATCCATAAAACTATTTAAGGACAAAAATTCCACAATGTCTCTAGGTTTAAATAACTTTTTAGTATCTGTTATGTCTAAATACCTTCTGTCTTCCTCATTTTCTCTTGTTCTAGCCTGGCTGGTAAGAAAGAAGCAGTACTTTCCCCATCGTGGGGAGAATGTTTGAGTGGAAAGAGCCCTTTCAGGAGTCAGAGGACTTGGTTTCAACCCTGCCTCAGTTCTATTACCTGTGCTATTTCCAGTAAATCACTCTCCTCAGTTTCCTCATCTGCCAGATGAAAGGAGTTGAGCTAGATAAACTCAGAGTTCCCTTTTAGTTCTAGATGCCTAAGCTGATGATAGCATGAGTTAAATAAGCAACCAGTCCCTTGAGCAATTGACCTTGACCCTGGAAGTAATCCACAGAAGCTTTAAGAATCTCTGGATTAGACTACTGGTCTCTAATTCTCAAAGGGCTTTGATTCAAAGGAACCTCAATGGCCACCAGGGGTAAATGTGACCTCCAGATTTTAGATCCTCCATTGTGGAAGCTATCAATGTATCTGGCCAGGGTGCCTGTTACAGATGGCTATTTATCAGGGTTAACAAAGGATCATAGGATTTAGAAATGGAAGGGAACTGACAGAACTCTGTTCCTTTCATACAAGACAAAATTAAAGGCCAGAGGAAAATGTCTTAGCCAAAGTCATACAGGGATTAAATGATCGATCATCATTATCATTTTCTAATTTCCTCAGTTATCAAATCTCCTCCCTTTCCCAGAATTACATCCTACATATTTTGTGTTTGCTTCTCTGCATATATACTGTTTTATTTCCACTAGACTATAATCTCCTTGAAGGCAGGAAATATTTTATTTTATCATAAAATAATAATTTCTCCTCTCACATACTATGGAGATGAATTCATAGTAGGAGCTCAATAAATGCTTGTTGAATTGGATTTAATCATCTTATTCAATGCCTCTTCCTCCTAGTTCCTCGTATGAAATCCATTGCTGTGAATCTCACCATGTATCTCTCTACTCTCCTATGAATTTCCCATAATTTTGATTCTTTGGAGACTCTAGTGTTCCATATGGCATCACATCAGTGTTATAGGATTTAGAGTGGGAATGAACTTTTGAAGTCAGTCCCAATTCCCTCATTTTTCAGTCAAGCAAATTGAGGCTGAGACAGAAAGATCACTAGATGCATAGACACAGAGAAAGTGTTTACTGAGCACATTTCTATGTTAGGCCCTGGGCTAAGTGCTGGGGATGCAAATGCAAGCAAACATTCCTCATGGAGTATATATGTAAATTAGGGAAAAATAATATATAAAGGTGAGTTGGAAAGGGGAGTTAGGGTACCCTCCCTCGAGGAGAAGTCTAGAGATTGAGTAGAGGAGTAAGTGAGGTCTTGGAGAAGGATTCAGCAATTAGAAAAGTGAGGCTCCCAGGGCAGAGTTTTTTTTTTTTTTCCAAAATAGGAAAGAGGCTGATTAGGAGGAAAAGAAGTCTAAAGCATGAGTTAATTGGGAAAGAAGTGAGCATAAATTAATTTGGATGGAAAGATCTCAGGATTTTAAGACCTAAATTCAAACCCAGCCTCAGATATTCACTAGCTGTGTGATTTGGGACAACTTAGATTTGGAAAAGAACTTCAAGGGCCATCCAACCCAAACGTTTTCTAAATGAGGGACCCAGGTACAGAGTGATAGTGACCTGGCCAGGGTCACCTGGTCAAGAGGTAAGGTGCAGAACTGGGATTCCAACCCTGAGCTCTTTCCACTTCATCCCCCTTGCTCAAGGACATTCAGATAGGAAATAGTAGAGCTTAGACTCACATCCAGGTCCTAAGGCTCCAGCCCCTGCTGCTTTCCAGCCAAAGGCTAAGGATATGGGATCTGTCTGCTCCAAAGCAAATGAGCTTGTTCTTTTCTACAAGGCAAGAGATAATGTGGGGCCTAGAAAGAGAGCATTCATGTCAAAGATCATTCCATTGCAGACCTGAGCCCCTTCTCTATAGCCCTCCTCCTCTGCACCCCCAACCACAGCCTGTGTATATTTGAAGTTGAGCAGAAAGAAACACACTAAATTAGATTCTGCTGAGCCAAATGACTTTTGACATACATTATACACTATCTGCATAGGATATTAAAAACTGAGTCAAAATAAGTAAATGCCACTTTTGGTTTTTGCTCAGAGTCCCTCATTTGAAACACGGCATGGACACAAACATGTCTATTTTTCGAAATGTCAAAGGAGGGACAATTTTCTCTTTTTTATAGATTTTTTTCCAGTTTCATTTCATTTCTTGGACTTTTTTTTGTTTTTTGTTTTTTGTTTTTGTTCAACCCTTGGCTGGCTATGTAATATGCATGAAGAGAGTAATGCTAAATGAGCTGAGAATGAGGCATAATTTCTGCCCCACCATCTCTACCATGGGTAACGGGTTTGGCAGTGTGACATATGAACCAAATTACCGCCACCCGGCATCCTTCCTTTGTGCAAGGGAGGGTGGCATGTTTGCCGTATGGATAATGGATCATTGGTATACACTCCAAAGAAGCAAATTAAACCCATCTTTATACACAGCAGGCCTGCAATTGGAATTCAGAATCCTGGCAGGGACTTTACTAGGAACCCCGGAATGAAAAATACACCAATATGGGCAACCTGTTTATGATCATCCATTTTTAATATCTAAAAATAGCCCATAATGGATTTCCTTTTGTTTGGGATATGGATCTTGCTGGGTCTGAGTTTTATGAACTAAGGGAGAAATCTGAAAAAAAAAAAGAAATGAATTTATCAAAGCAAGGTAATCTGCACATCCAATACAATGTTAATATTGCAGTATTCAATTAAATTTAGTTCAACACATTTAAGAAGCAGCTAAGATGTCCCAGATTCTATGCTAGGGCCCGGAGAAATAAATATAAAAGCAAAAATTCCCTGACCTCAGGGAGCTAATGTTCTCCTTGGGATACAAAATACAAAATCATAGGACAATGGACCTAAAAAGAAGAAAGAAACTTAGAGGGCAGACGATCTGAGATTCAGAGGTAGAAGGGACAGAGAGCAGAGAGGCTGAGTCACTGACTACCTGTGTGACCTTGGGTGAGTCACTTCACTTTTCTGGCTTTCAATTTCCTCTATAAAATGAGGAGTTGGACCTCATGTCCTCAAAGATGCCTTCTAGCTTCCAGGCTGGGATTTCAGGAGTCAGCTGAACTACCTTTGCCTTTTCATCCCCAGGTACTAACTGAGGATCTGGCACACAGTAGGGGTTTCATCACTGTGCCTTGGATTGAACATTCAGTAATAATAAAATTCCTTCTTTTGTCATAAAGATTAAATTACTCTGCTAAAGTCATCTTCTCAATCTCTAATTGGTTGATTTTATATCCCTTTGGTTTGGAACATGGTTCTCCTTTAGGAGCCAATTGTTCTAAGCTCTGATATTTCACGTACTAAGGTCCCTCACTTTTATGACATTTTTTGTGCTAAGGCCTTTTTTTCCTGACGTTTTATATTCTAAGGATCCTTCAAACCTTCCCATTATTTATTTTAAATCTTCTCACCCCCATTTCTGAAATTTCCTGTTCTAAGGTTTCTCCCAACTCTGACAATCCCTACTCTAAGACCCCTCCCAACCCTGACACTTCCTTTTCTGAGACCCCTATCACTTCTGACATTCCCTGTTCTAGGGTCTCCCTGCAACCTATCACTCCAGGATTCTAAAACACTGGAATGGCAGTTTTGGAATAAACCCCCCTCCTGAAACTGTTTCCATTTCAGTGGCACAATGAGTCATCAAATAAAATCTGAATAAGTGGAGCAGAACATCTGAAGCTTAGTTAATTTATGCTCCGATCCTTTCATTTTTCTCATTCCGTGAGGATAATATCCCATTTATAGCCGTAGTCTTATTCCTTCAGAAGATTTGCTAGGAAAGTAAGTCTCCTGCTGGTTTGATTTATAATATTTGAAAACAAATCATGACATGGAACCATAAAAATAGAGCATTTAACGAGAAAGACTTATTATTTTTTTTTCTGGAAATACAAAGCAAAGAGTCCTTGAAATATGAAAGGGTAGCAGCCACTCTCCACAAGAGTGACAGCAGTCTTAGGAGCTGAGTAGTGGAGAAAGACTTCAGGCAGGTTATCCACGGCTCTGAACAAGTCTAATTTTCTGAATCAGATCTGAACCAATAACACTCACACACGTATAAAATGAAGTCGTCCTGGCCACCCTGGTGGAAACTCACTTCATTCTGGCCCCGGAAAACAAAAGTTCTTCCACAGCTGGCTGCCTCATTAATTAAATCTTTTCATTTAAAAACTCATCAAGTTGAAATTTCATCCCTACTTTATTGACCTCATAGAATGAGACCCTGTGTTCTCTGATGAACTTTTCAATTAAAGGCCTCCATTTATTCCATATTATTTTGTATTTACTTTTCATATATTTTGTGTTTCTTTGTGTACATGACATTTTCCCTTTTGAGTATAAGATGATTGAGTTCAAGGAAAATCTTACTGAATTCCTAATTCTTAGCAGGGTTTCTGAAACATTTTTGCTTGTTCAGTCATTTCAGTGTTCAGTTAGACTCTTTGTTAACCCCTTGTGGGGCTTTCTTGGCAACAGTACTGGGGTGGTTTGCCATTGTCTTCTCTAGCTCATTTTACAATTGGGGAAACCGAGGCAAACAGGATTAAAAGACTTGCTCAGACTCACACAGCTAATAAGTGTCTGAGGCCGGATTTGAACTCAGAAAGTCTTGACTTCAGACCCAGCACTCTATCTACTTCACCACCTACCTGCCCTTTCTGGCACATCATAGATACTTAATAAATACTGATTGATTGTTTTTGTGTCTCCAGAGCCTAGCAGAGTTCTTGGGACATAGTAGATACTTAATAAGTCCTGATTCATTATTTTTGTACCTCTAAAGCTAAGCAGAATTTCTGGCACGTAGTAGGTACTTAATAAACGCTGTTTGATTGTATTTGTACCTCCAGAGCCTAGCAGAGTACCTGATACAGAGTAGGAGCTCGACATATTCCCCATAGTTGATGGATATAATTTATTATCTCTAGTATGGGGTTCCACTTTTTAGGAGGGTCACTGATTAGCTGAGGAGTCTCTACCAGAGAAGGTCAACCCAGAATGGTGAAGAGTCTCTTGTTCATGCCACATGAGGATCTGTGGTAGGAAATATTTATTACTTATTCAGGAATTCCTTAGACTAGGGATGTCAGAGCTGGGAGGGGCCTCAGAACAGAGGATGTCAGAGCTGGGAGGGCCCTTGAAACTTGAGACTCAGAATAAGAAGGGGAAGAGAAGACTAAGGAGGAGAACAGGAGCTGACTTCAAGTATTTGGAAGGACTGAGGAATCACCCTTTTTCTGGAGGGTAGAACCAGGAAGAGTGGGTGAATATGGCAAAGAATTACATTTAAATTAGAGAGTCAGAAAAACCTTAAAACGTCCAAAAGTGGAATGGGCTACCTTTCTCAGGAGGTAGTGGACTGACCCTCACTGAAGGTCTCCAAGCAAAGGCCAGATGACCACTTGGCAGGGATGCTATAGACCTTGGTTGTGTCCTGTATCCCTTTGGAAGCCTGGTAGAGCCTATGAACTCTTTCTCAGAAATATGTTTTTAAAAGCATAAAATAAAACAAATAGAATTATAAAGTGAACTAATTGTAGCTAGGCGGCATAGTGAATACAGCACTGGCCCTGGAGTCAGGAGGACCTGAGTTCAAATCTGATCTACTGTGTGACCTTGGGCAAGTCACTTAACCCCAATTGCCCTGCCTTCCCCCCTCCAAAAAGGCAAAAAAAAATTAATTATATTGAAATCCAGTTATCAAAATAACTTTTCAATAAGTTCAGGGTTTTCAGGTTAAGCATTCCTGTGTTATAAAATCATCTTGAGATGTACTTTGACCCTCAATGGACAAGATCAGTTGAGACCTTGCCCTGCCATTAGAAATGACATTTCACCTGTCTTCTCCCAATGCCAAATACCTCTATCTTGAAATTTAGCCCTTATTCAATCTAATCCACTGGGTAGCTGAGTTGTAAGAAAGCATTAACTAACTCCTTTTTCTACTTTATTTTTTTACTTGTTGGAGTGGGGAAAGCAGGGCAACTAGGGTTAAGTGACTTTCCCAAGGTCACATGGCTAGTAAGTGTTAAATATCTGAGGCTGAATTTGAACTCAGGTCCTCCTGACTCCAGAACCGGTGCTCTATTCACTTCGACACCTAGTTACCCCTAACTAACTCCTTCTTCTCCAAGTTAAGCTACCTGAAAGGCTGAATAGAAGGATGCCCGCCCCCCAAGGCATATATCAAATTAAATAGCCAGTGAGGTCCTTTCCAACTATGAAATGCTGTGTTTCTACAGTACTGGGTACTCAGCATACAGATCTCTGTATGACTCAAATGCAATTCACAAGGAATTTTCAAGTTCCTAATATATGGAAGGACAAGTATAGGAATAATTATGATGCAGGGAAGAATGAGATTGTAGCAAAGGAGTGAGCCAGGCAAAGGGCTGTGAGATATTGGAAGGGACAGATCACTTCCATCTAGGGAGGGGTCAGAGAAGACTTCCTGGAGGAGGGGGCCACCTGAGTTAGGCTTAGAAGTAAGGGTAAGATTTTATCAAATGTAAACAAGGTGTCCCTTTCAGACATAAGTGGTGACATTGGTAAAGTAATAGATGCAGGGGATGATAGAAAGAAGAATGAAGCTGGAGAAGAGTCTGGTTCACCTAGAATGTAAAACAAAATAATCATCCTGATTAATATCTGAGCGCTGGAACCAGATGGCTGGGAAGGAGAAAGTGAGCCTGGTGACCTTGCACAGTCTTCCCTCACTCAAATCCAAGTCAACTGCAAGTCACGTCATCATCTCCCTGATGTCATGGTCCTCTTAGAGAACAAAGGACAAACAAACAACAACAAAATAAAGGAAGGGAAAGAGTATACAAAGAGGCAGAATATGAATTTTTATTTTATTAAGCAGACAATGGGGAGCCATTGAATATTTTTGAGTGGAATAGTAATATGGTTAGAGATACATAAACATGGACAGATTCTCTATTTGTCTATAAAGCAATTTAGGACTTCTGTCATAGGCCTCCATTGACCTACAATTGAAATTTAATACTACCCTTCCTTTGAACTAGGTTACACCTTTCTTTTCTTTCTTTGTTTTTTAAAAAAATAATAATTTTGACATCAAAGTCAGTACCATTCTACCTACTCCATAAAAAAAAAATTCCCTTTTTCACTTAACACTTATTAGCCATGTGACCTTGGGCAAGTCACTTAACCCCAATTGCCCCGCCTTCCCCCTTCCAAAAAGCAAAAGAAAAAAAAATCCTTCATTAAGTGATAGGAGAGATGAAAGGTCCTCAGGGGCCTCTTATAGGCAAAGATCAGGAGCTTGGAGGCAGGAGACGGAAGGTGAGCAATGTTAGTGACGTCTGGGCCATAGGCATAGGATTGCAATCCATCTCCCTGGGAAGGAGCCATGTGGGCAGCTCAGAATGAAGCCCTGGCCTTCCTGTTGTATTAGTGGTTTGTCGTAGACCAAAGCAAGTCCTTCACACCTGGCCCCTGCTAATGAGGAGGAGCTCTAATAGGTGCCTTGTGATTCAACTGAGGCACCACCGCCCAGGAATTGAGGACAGATAACGGTAACTGACATTTAAGAGAAATGGCAGCTTTCAGTGGATGGAGAGCTTGCCTTGGAGTAGGGAAGACCAGAGTTCCATATTTGCCTCGGGTACGTACTGGCTACTCTGATCAAGAAGATGATCTGAGACAATTCCAAAGGAGCCATGATGAAAAAACAAAAACAAAAACTATGTACTTCCAGAGAGACCTGATGAATGTGAATGCAGATTGAAGCATACTTTTTCTCACTTTATGTTTCTTGCTTTTTAATTTATTTATTTTTGCAGCATGGCTAATATGGCAATATGTTTTGCATTAAAATAAATAACTAGCAACTGAGATCAAATGACTTGCCTAAGGTCACACAGACAGCATCAGAAGCAATATTTGAACCTGAATACATATTCTTTTTTTTTTTAACCAATTGAGGTTAAGTAACTTGCCGAAGGTTACACAGCCAGTTTTTTTGAGTGGGTGTTAAGTATCTGAGGTCAGAACTGATCCAGGTCCTCCGACTCTGATTCCAGGGGGCCTGCCTGCACTCTTACTCACTGCACCACCTACCTGCCCCCTGAATCCATATTCTTTATACTGTTTCATTTGGATATTTTAGTAGGAAACAGAATAGAAATAACTGAGGAGGGGGAATGGAAAGAAATTGCAGGGCAGAAAAAGCCTGATCCGGGTACTAGCACCTGGCATGACCCTTGAAGGGAAATAGGGACTCCAAAATTATAAGAAACGGTTTGTGCAAAAGTTGGTGGTTGGAGACAAAATGTCATGCGTGAGGAAGGGCAAGTAGGACAATCTGACTGGAATATGGTATGTGTGATGGAGAATAATGGGAAATAAGGTGGGAATTATCTTGATTCCATGCTAAGGCTCTTATTCACCAAATTTTTGTTGTATGCTTTAGCTCCTAAATGGAGGAGACCAGCAAAGGCTAGAGAAATCTTGCCCTGCCCTGCTGTCTGGAAGTTCATTTCTTCAGTTCTTTCATAGTACCAAGTAAGCACTTCCAAGCCCTTTACCCTGGTTTGATCTCTTCCTATGAGTTCTCACTAAGCAGGATGTAACAAGACATTAACTAATTCACGCCTGTCCTTGCTAGCTAGCAAGGAAGCTGCCAACAGGTGCAGGGTTTTATGCTTTCTTTTCTGCCTGATTAACTCTAGCCCTTGGGCTCGGAGATGCTTGCTAATTTGTTCGATGGGTAGAAAATATACAATTTTTTTTAACAGTACTGTTGTTTATAATCCAGTCCAACATCTGGAGATTTCCAGCAGGGCCAAAATCAGCAAAAATTAATAAAACAAAAGCATCTTAAAAATAGATACAATTGGGTTCAGTGCTGGCAGCTCACCCAATTACCTAGAAATAATAAAGTGTGTTTTCACTGCTCAACTACCTGCCTCCATGTTTAACTGCTAAAACAATACCCAATGTGTACTGCAGGGCTGACATTATGCTGGAACTCATCATCTTAGATTTCCTCTTAGATAAGACATTGAATTGATGAACCCCCACTGGGAGCTCAGCTTGGTGACTTCTTAAGCGTATAGCTCAGGCTTGGCATCGCCTTTCCAGAGATCTGGTATTATCCTATACTCCAAGGTTTGAATCCTATTCCATCCCACAATGCTTAACAAGGTGCCTGACACATAGTAGGTTTATTTAATAAATGATTTTTGGCTTCACCAAGCATTTATTAAGCACTCAAAATTTTTCAAGCACTGTGCTAAGGTTCTAGAGGTACAAAGACCTAAATTGACAGAACTTGTCTACAGGGAGCTTACACTGGAGACATGAGGTTGCAGGTGGAATAGGTTCAGAATTTGGAGAACTGACCCTTTTTCGATTAATTTTTTCAGACATTGCTTGGAGGAGCATAGAATCATAGATTTAGTACTAGAAGGAACTAAGAGGTCACAGAGTACAATCTGTTGTTGTTCAGTCGTGTCTGATTCTTCACGACCCCATTTAGGGTTTCCTTGGCAAAGATACTGGAGTGATTTGCCATTTCCTTTTCCAACTCGTTTGACAGATTGGGAAACTGAGGCAACCAGGGTTAAAGTGACATCTTCAGGATTACTAGTAAAGTATTAAGTGTCTGAGGCTGGATTTGAACTCAGGTCTTCCTGATGCTAGGCTTGGTACTCTATTCACTGTGCCACCTAGCTGCCCATAGAGTCCAAGCTATACCAGAATAGGAGTATTCTAACAGCCTGTACTCGCTTCATAGAGTCAGACATTTAGAATGAAGGGACTTCAAACATCGACTTCAACCCTCTCCAATTACAAATGAGGCAATTGGTGCTCAGAAAGGTTAATGACTTACCCATGATCACACTGTTAGTAAAGGTCAGAGGGCAGGATGTGAACCTGGGTCTTCTTGCTTTTAAGTTGAATGCATCATCTATTAAAATATACGTGACCTGTTCTATCAACAATTTTGCACGTTCAAGACACTGCTAGGGTATCATTGGGGGAGATAAAAAGATCCATGATGGTCACGGCCCTTATGGGGCTTCCCATCTACTAGAGGCACAAAAGAGTGAATAATGAGTAGTTTGTGAATCGTGATGAGTGGGATGGAGATTAGAGAAACCTTGATGGAAAAGGGAGTTTGGGACTGGGTTTTGTAGGATGATGACTTAGCCTGAAAGCTGGAGCTATCTACCTTTGTATCTAGGGACCTCTTGGCTGTACCAGCATATTGAGTGGTTACAGAACAAGTTCAATTCAACTCAATTCAGCAAACATTTATTAATTTCAACAGGTAGAAATGGAAATTGGAAAACACAGGATCTCTCAGGGGTATAGTGAAATTCTATGTTTCCTTCCTTCCTTCCTTCCTTCCTTCCTTCCTTCCTTCCTTCCTTC
>NW_027185573.1:3083016-3083494 GCF_028583685.1 Petaurus breviceps papuanus | reverse complement strand
CTTCCTTCCTTCCTTCCTTCCTTCCTTCCTTCCTTCCTTCCTTCCTTGCTTTTCTTCTTTCTTCCTCTTTCCTTCCATCCTTCCTTTCCCTTTTAACAAAAAAATATAAAATGTGCAAAAACAATTCACAATAATCAACTAAATATATCACTTGAGTCTGTTAGCATGTGAAATACTCCAACATTCTCACCCCTCCTCTGCCCCACTTTTTCTCCTGCTTATGTAGAATACAGCAAAGGAAGAAAGACAATTGAGGCAGGAATTAATGCCTTAGAACTGTGGTGCTGAAGAAAACTTTTGAGATTTCCTTAGACAGCAAGGATATCAGATGGTCAATACTTAAAGAAATTAACTCAGGCTAATCCTGGAAAGTCAAATAACTGAAGTTGAAGCTTAAATACCTAATACTTAAATATGAGAAGACTGGACTTATTGGAAAAGATCCTGATTTTGTGAAAGATTGAAGACAAAAGAAAAA
>NW_027185573.1:3067250-3083006 GCF_028583685.1 Petaurus breviceps papuanus | reverse complement strand
GAAAGCATTTATTAAATATCAACTATGTGTCATGCAATGTCTTAGGTGCTGGTCATACCAAAACAAAAGTGAATCTATCCCTAATCTTAAAGATATTATATTGACAATCAATTAGAATCAGAGAATCTAGACAAAAATTGGAACCAGGATATGACCAAGCAGAAATAAAAATGTAGAACAAACACTAAAGGCCCAATATAAGACATGATCTCATCCTTAAAATGCATCTCTGTGCCTCTCCATTCTTCGTTGGTGGACAAATCCCTAGACTTGGTTATGCAGGTAAAAAGAACGACATTGACAAAATGGAGTGTGTCCATAGAAGGGCAATCAGGATAGTGAGAAAACCAGAGACCACACCCTACAGAAATCATGGAAAGAGCTAATCCTTTTTAGTTTGGAGAAGTGAAGACTTGGGAGTGGGGAAGAATAGTAAGTGGGGCTCTCTATAGATATCTTCAAATGGTTAGGGAACTAGGGCAGTAGATTAAAAAGTTGGCCTTAAAATTAGGAGGGGCTTGGTGTAAATTCCTCCCTCTAACATATGCTGGACTTGCAAGCCCAAGCAAGTCCCTCCCTTATCCTTTCAGTGCTCTGAGGGATTCTGTGAGGCTATTGGTTGCAAAGAAGGTGCCGATCTGCATTGCAAGATGGGAGTTTCCTCATCTAGGGGTACCCATGAAATCACAAGTCCAGTTTCTCTCCCTGATCCAGAAAGGAAACACCTTTTAACAATTTACTCCAGAATGGAATGGGATGTCCTTTGGAGGTAGTGGGTTTCCTCTCCTTAAAGACTCCAAGTCAAGATTGGAAGAGCATTTTTTGAGTATGGTCCTGAGGGGAATTCCTATTCCGATATGGGTTGGACCAGATGGTCTCTGCTGTCCCTTCTAAATCAGATCCTGTGTTAATGGCAATATTGTCAACTTAATATGTCATGTTCTCTTAACCATGTCTGTGTTATGGACCCCTCTGGCTTTCTGGTGCAACTTAAGCACCTCTTCTCAGAATAATGTTTTTAAATGAAGAAAATACAATAAATAGCATTATGAAGGGAAACCAATTATGTTGAAGTTGAGTTATTAACCTTTAAAAAATAAACAAAGAAGTTTGGGGACTGCAGGTTCAGAACCCTTGTGCTAAAGTGATTTTATAAGCCAAAAACAAAGGCAGATCTTGCAGGAGACCTGCTCATTCACACCTCCCAAGACTACAGAGACTTTAAAAGAATTAAAACAGTCCAAAGGTCCCTTTGAAAACATTGTTCCTGGGAACCATTATAAAAACTATTGGACTGAAAACCAATGTTCTGAGTCAATGCATCTCAGCCCTGCCTGTCCTTCCAATCTGTAAAAGATCTAAATTCTCTCCCATCAGGTCTTCTATTCTCTGCAGCCTCACTTCAACCACCCAAGGAGAAGGAAAGAGCCTAAGAGCCTGATATGGGAGGAGGAGGGGCAACCGGCTTGCAAAGTTTATGGGTTTTTGGAAGTAAGGACTATGAGTAGTAAAAGTTTGCGTTCCTGTAAAATTTGCTATATTCCCTCGACTGTAGCTGGGAAGCATTGATGTCGGTTGTGAGGCAGGGTCACCCTGCATTGCTGGTGGTGGTTTTTACAAAGACACATAGCATGTATCATATGTAGTTGTATTAAGTAGACCACAGAAACACAGGATTTCCAAGTTGGAAGGAAATTCAGTAATGATAATAATACCAAGCAATTATATAATATGTTAAGGTTTACAAAGCACTGTACATATATAATTTTATTTCTATCTTTCAACAATCCAGTGAAGTAGGTGCTATTCTTATCATCCCTATTTTACAGTTGAGGAAACTGAGGCAAAAATAGGTTAAGTGACTTGCCCAAGATTACACAGTTAGTATATGAGGTGGGTTTTAAACCTGAGTTCAAATCTGACCTTGGACACTTATTAGTTTATAACCCTGAACAAGTTACTTAACCATGTTTGCCTCAGTTTCCTCATTGTGAAATGAGCTAGAGAAGGAAATGGCAAACTACTCCAATACCTTTGCCAAGAAAATCACAAATGGAGTCACGAAGAGTCTGAAAAGACTGAACAATGACATTTTTTTTTCTGATTGTACTCAGTACTTCTGATTGTCACTCAGTTGCTAATGCTGGAAGTTCAGAACCCAACTACCTTCCAAACAAGCACAGTTTCATTGATACAAGTGTGGTAGTCATGGATTAAGGTCACATTTAGTCACTCCAGATCTTAGAGAGAAAGCTTTATGGAAGGCAAAGAGGGCTGGACTGGCAGTTTGATGGACCCGAGTTGAAATTCAACCTCTGACACTTACTAGTTGTGCGACCTTAGATTAGTCACTTCTCTGGGGCCTCAGTTTCCTCATATGCAAAGAGAAAGATTTATAATAGCCAACATTTGTTTGGCACTTTAAGATTTGCAAAGTCCTTGACAAATATCATCTCATTTGATCCTCCTGACAACCTTGGGATGTAATAATGGCAGTAAGCATTTATGTAGCGTCTGCTATGTGCCAAGCGCTTTTTACAAATATCTTAATCGATTCTCACACCTACTCCAGGAGATAGGTGCTCTTATAATCCCCATTTTACAGATGAGAAAACTGAGACAGAGATGAAATGATTGGCCCAGTGTCACACAGTAAGTATCTGAGGCAAGACTTAAACTCAGGTCTTCCTGACTACAAGTCCACCACTCTCCTTACTGTGTGATCTACCTGCTATTAAAAATAACATTTAGGGGTGGCTAGGTGGTACAGTGAATAGAGCACCAGCCTTTAAGTCAGGAGGACCTGAATTAAAATCCGGTTTCAGGCACTTAACACTAGCCGTGTGACTTTGAGCAAGTCACTTAACCCCAACTGCCCTGTCTTTTCCCTTCCCCCCAAAAAATAGTAGCATTTAAGTCACAGGGTTCTTAAAAGGACCAAATGAGATCATGAATACAAAGTACTTTGTAAACTTTAAAGTGTTATGTAAATGTCAGCTTCAAGGGATGCCTTTATAGCCATTCCTCATGAGTTGCTGTGGTTGAGGACATTCATCTCCTGGAAGAAAACCTAGTGAGGAGACCTTCTGAATTTAATTAGACTGGTCTATTCCAAAAGAGGTTTGGTCCATATATGTTCTATCTATGTTGGGTTTATACTTGCAACCTTCCCGAGCTGATATGATCAGTCAAACTGACCTTTTTGCTGTTCTTAAAACATGACATTTCATTTCCCATCTCCATACCTTTGCATAGCCTGTCGCCCGTGCCTAGTAGGCACTACTGGTTTACTTCCACCCATGTCTTCCATCTCTAGGTTCCTTCAAAGGATATATTAATCTTGATGTCTTTGGTCTTCTTTGAAGAAGAACCACCAATGTTAATGACACCAACAGCAACAGCAACATCAATAAACAGGATCTCCAAATCGGGCCTTTCCAGAATTCCCCTTGCTCCTACTAAAATTACCTTGTATTTTTATTTATTGTTTTGCTTTTTGTAGGGCAATTCGTGTTAAGTGACTTGCTCAAGGCCACATGACTAGTTTTTGTGTTAAGTGTCTGAGGCCAAATTTGAACTCAGGTCCTCCTGACTCCAGGGCTGGTGCTCTATTTACTGCACCACCTAGCTGTCCCCTTGTATTTATTTTTAATCTATCTGACATGTATTTGCATGAATAACCAATAACCATCCTCTCCCACAGAACAAAGTAAGTACTGTGAGGGCAGAGGCAGTTTCATTCTTTTGTCTTCAGAACCCTAGCATCTAGTAGTCAGTTAATAAATATTTAAGAGCCTACTATGTGCTGAGTACTGTGACAAACACTGGGGGTAAAAAAGAAAGGGGAAAAAACAAAACAAAACAGTCCTTGATCTCCAGGAGCTCACAGCATAGGGCTAGGCATACAGCAGTCACTTAATAAATGCTGATTGGTTGATTGATTACAAGATAGAGCTTGTTCTTCCCTGCTCCATCATTCAAGGGTCTAGGGGCCATTTCTTGAACAACCTGATGAAACATTGAAGAAATAAGTTAGTGGACTAACTTACTCCAAAATACCCCATGAGAAAATGGTTGATTATTATTATTCCTGGTTTAGGGATCAGGACTAGCCAAACCTGTATCTTCATTGGTACAATGGAAGAATCTCTCTAGACTACTGCTGCTTGCCCCATTCTCTATAACATAGAATCTTAGAGGGCTACCTAGAGCAATGAGAGGGTAAGAGACTTGTCCAGGGTCAAATAGCCAGGATTGGCAAAGGTGGTCCTTGAACTCCAGTCTCCTTGATTTAAAGACCAGCTCTCTCTCCTTTATACCACACTGGCTCCCTGTTAAATGCTCTGATTTCTCTGACCTACATAGATATTATATACAAAATCTGCTTTCTTCCTGAGCTAGGTACTCTGCATGACAGAAGTAAAGGATTTGAGAGCTGAAGAGGACTTCCTCTCACTGTCCCCTCACCTTGAATCCCATCCCTTCATTCTGGGGCACAGCCTTAAATTTGAACTTGATTTAGCAAGCTCCATGAATCTCCTGCCTGACTTCATTCTGCAAACAAGGCCTTTTTTTCCTGTCCCACTCCCCTCATCTAAAGATTGAATTTGACTGTCTCAGCTTCATGCACCACCCACTCACCCACCCAGTGACTGCTAATCCCAAATCCCATGCAAATAAACCATTCCCCACCAATTACTGTGCAGGCCATTCTTTTACCTGGCCCAGGCACATTTTGGAATTGCCTTGAACAGTTCTAAGAGTTTCTGCAATTTTATTGGGTCAGGCAAGTCTGACATGACCTGGATTTCATCCCCTACCTTTTGTTTATTTCTGCAATAAATGCAAAATATTGGAAGCAATTCAGGATCATCCTGAGCTGGAAAATGGAAAGGAGGGGGGTGAGAGGAATGACCTGATTGACTGCTATTCCCACCTCCCTCCCATAGTGTTGAAAGAGAGTCAAAGAGGTTGCTAAAATCTATAACACAAAATAAAACATGCCAGAAAAAGAATCCCCCAAATGTATTTTTTTAAGTTAAAGAAGCTAGGGGACAATTTTATCCAAGCAGTAGGGGTCAGAGAATCATAGGGACATCAAAATCATCTAATTCAGTCCTTTCCTATTATACATAGAATTATTGAAGCTTCTTTGATGGGCTACTCCCTCAAGCTGCACTCACTCTCAAAGAAATGGGTGGTTATTATCTCAGATTTAAGGAGTATCCTGTGGGTACCCCCTCATTAAATTAAAGCTATGAGTCCCCAGATCTGTGCTTCCCACTAACAGTCAGCCAATAGATACAATTAGCTTAAAGCAATGGCATTCACAAATATGGCATAGTAATAAAAGTGGCTATCAAATATTTCCCCTGCTAGTCTGGAGCTGCCTCCCATAAGGGCAGCTAAGGTGTCAAAATAAATAGAAAAAATAACCTTCATGAGTTCAAATCTGGCCTTAGACATTTAATAACTGTATGACCCTGTGTAATGACAATGGGAATTTGAAGATCTTTCCTGCCTCTTAGTAGACCTAGGATGGAGTTTGAAGACCTCCCCTGCTTTGAAAGTAAACTCTGCTAATAGGCTGAATGTAGTAACATGGAGCCTGTGGTGGGAGGAGTTTGCTGAAGGGAAGCAGAGCTCACAGGAAGCTGGTTCAGAGCTATCGAGATGGTGGGGGAGACAGGACACTCAGGCAAGGAGACAGAGAGGTTTGTGAGTAGATATTGATCTTGTATTGGTTTGTGGGAAGGCTGAAGTATGCTTTGGCTCTCAGCATTATTATGGCTTCTTAATATCTTTGGTACTATGATGAAATCAGCATACTGGTTCTGGGGTTTGGTTTTCTCTTGTCTAAATAATTGTTTCAATTCTGTCCTCTACCTAGAGAATCTGGTATATTTTGCTATCCAACATCATGAAATACTTACAGTCGTGGTCTTTATTATGATCGTGGGTGCTGTAAATACTGCATTGGCAACACACCCTGGTCAAGGCACTTATCCCTGTTTGCCTCCATTTCCTCATTTGTAACATCAAATAGAGAAGGCAATGGCAAACTACTCTAGTATATTTGTCAATAAAACTCCAAATGGAGTAATGAAGAGTCAGACATGAATGAAATGAATGACAAGTCTCCTTCAAATAACCGCAGAATTAGTGGGAAGAGTAGACACATCCAGAGGGCACATTGGTAGTGAAGTATGCATGCAGGGAACACATGTGACCAAGCCTTTCAAAGGTGTGGAAGCACATGAGGCCTCGAGGCGTCAGGTTTCCCTGGACCAAAGTAACCCATGTCTCTGGCTTGCTAGAGCTTTCATTCTCCATCTCTCTTTGAGGAGCCTTCTTTGCAACTCAACTCTCCATGACCAGACCTAGTTCTCCCCTGAATGCAAACCCTCTTCTCTGCTGCTATAAGTGGCATTCCCTAGAACTGCTTCCAGTCATTGCCTCTCTGTGTCTGTATCTAAATGGGGAATATGTGTCTCTCTGCTCACTTAGCTTCGTTGACCTCTCTCTAATGGAATAAATAGTTTCACTGAAAATCACCATGGTCGATTCAGGGGAAGTAGGGAAGGGAGTGGAATTCCCTTGTTCATATCCTTCTACTCTCTATTACATATGCAGTGGTGGAACTCCAAAATGCTGCTCTGAGTCTAGACTCTCTTAAAGTCTCATATTTGGCTATTAACCCCTTGTTAATAAATCAATACCTCATTATCTGTTAGTTCAGCTAGGTGGTACAGTGGATAGAGTGCTGAGCCTTAAGTCAGGAGGATCTGAATTCAAATCCAGCCTTAGACACTTACTGGCTGTATGACCCTGGGTAAGTCACAACCCTATTTGCCTCAGTTTCTTCATCTGTAAAAATGATCTGGAGAAGGAAATGACAAACTACTGTAGTATCTTTGCCAAGAAAACCCCAAATGGTGTCACAAGGAGTCAGACATGGCTTAACAACAACAAAAAGACTTGTTATCAACTATGACGATTGAAATGGGGAGAAATATATTGATTAATGATTAACTATGCCTTCCTTCCCTTTCCACCCCCTTCCCCCTCCACAGACTCATGAGGAACCTGAGGCTCAGGGAAATTTAGTGACTTAGCCACAGTTATATAAGTAGAGAGCATATGATATGGCAGTACATGTCCCAAGGCTGGAAACTACATGGCAAAGTATGGAATTCTAGCCCTGGTATCAGGAAGTCTTGAGTTCATAACCTAACTCTGATACTAACTGTGTCAGAAAGGGCAAGTCATGTAAGCTCTCTAAACCAACTTGTTCATCTATAAAATGGGCCTATACCTGTATTACATCCCTCAGAGAGTTGTTCCGAGACTAAAATTGGATAATGTATTTAATTGTTCCAGAAACTTTAAATGATCATATTAATCACCTAGTCAATCAAAAAGCATTAATTACATACCAAATATTTGTGAGGCACTATATATCAAAGCCAAATGTTATTATAACTATATTATTGATAAAAATAGGCAAATTCCGAACTGGATCAGTAAGTGGAAATTCCTTAGGCAGGAAACTACCATTTATTTTCCCTAATTTGACGATGAGTTTGGTGTGGATGAAAGATGAGCAAATGGATTCCTATGGAATTTGCCAGCCATGGTCATGGAATGTAGTAGCCTTTTTCATAGGAGAACAACAGGGAAACTGGTTCTGTCCCTATGAATAAGGTCTTCTGACTACAGTGACCTCACACTTGTGTCTAGGGGAAGATAAAAGAGGAAGAGGATGAAGAAGAGAAGAAAGAAGATAAAGAGTCTAGAGAGTTGTCATGGGGAAGGTAAAAAACATGGTGGGAAGCCTTAAGAGAATAGTGATTTTAGGAGGAAGTCACCAATCAATGAGCAGGGTGCCATGGGTCTTTCCCAGTGTAGGAAGGCAGTAATGAAGGAGAAAGAGGAGAAGCCTAGGAAGTTGAATGAGCTGACATACCAAAATCCATCCAGTTACAAAAAGCCATCATTTTGTACACTGGTGAAAGAGTCCCCATAACATTAAATATGAGAACTAATTGCAACATAACAATTAGTTCTTAGACTGTTTTGATCCAAATCCCATCAAAAAAGGTGAAAATAATGAGATAATAGTGATCCTGAAGATAATGATGAAAATATTTGTAGCAGCAACAGTAGTAGTTTGCAATAGTTATTGGTAGTAGTGGTTAATTATGGTTTTTAGTAGTAATAGATAGTGGCAGTAGTAAGTAATATTAGTTAACAGAAGTAATTAGCAGCAGCAGGAATAGCACCAGCAGTAGAAGCAGCAACAGTAGCAGCAGCAGCAGCAGTAGTAGTAGTATTCATAGTAGTAATACTAGTAGTAGTTGTAGTAGTGGCGGTGGTGGTGGTTTTAGTGGTGGTGATTGTAAGTAACATGAAAATGACGAGGAATGAAAAATTCTCAAAATATGAAACCAAGTAAAAGAACTTAAAATCACGTGGAAAGTAGAAGTCATACCTACCATACCCATTGTCCTCTTTACAACTAAAGTTATATTAAAGATACTTGTATTGATTTTTTTTTTTTTGCCTTTTAGAAGGCAATTGGGGTTAAGTAACTTGCCCAAGGTTACACGACTAAATTTTTTGTGTGGGTGTTACGTGTCTGAGGCTGGAACTGAACTCAGGTCCTCCTGACTCTGGGGCCAGTGCCTTACTCACTGTGCCACCTAGCCACCCCTACATCCTGATATTTTTTACCCACTTATAAAAATCCAACAAGTGTACTTATGCAATATTTCATTGGATCCAACATAAGAAAGAATAACAGTAGAATACTGACTTGTTTCGAACTTATCACAGTACCTGGCACATAGTAGGTCCTTAATAAAGGAGAATTTTGTTAATTGCTTATCCCAGTACCATTTTTTACTTGAGCTCCATGAAAAAATAAAGAAATAATAATAGCTTACTTTAAATTTTTAATATAATACTTTATATTTAACAAATGGTACAGTACAAGTATTATTATCTTTGTCTTATAGATAAGGAAACTGATGCAACAGAGAAGGATTAGCCTTTCTTACCCAGGGTCAAATGGATAGGAACCTCCTTGCTTTGTCAAACTTAACATAACTGTAATGAAATAATAAACTCTTCCTTTAAGTCTATGATCTTGCAGTCCTGGGTCATAGTCTGTTATGCCTTAGTTTAGAATGGGTGTATGGGCTTCATGAGTCCTTCATTTCCCACTTGGGCTCAATTCAGAATTATAGGTGATCTCCAATGAGTCATGTTGACTGGACTGAGGAGGCAGATTTCTGTTGTAAACAGGGCCAGACTATCTTTTTTTTTTTTAAAGCAATTGGGGTTAAGTAACTTACTCAAGGTTACACGGCCAGTTATTTCTGGGTGGGTGCTAAGTGTCTGAGCCCAGATTCGATCCCCAGGTCATGCTGACTCTGAGGCCAGTGCTATTACTCGCTGTGAGGGCCAGACTATCTTGATTCCAAAATTTTTCATCCTTTATTAGAAGAAGGCACTCATTCATTCATTAGGGAAGAGTTGGAATATGTGATCTGACAAAGATGATAATAATAAATTACTAACATTTCTATAGCACTTACTGTGTACCAAGCACTGTGCTAAGTGCTCTACAATTATGTCATTTAATACTCACAACAATTTGCATAGATAGGTGCTATTATCATCCCCATTTTACAGATGAACCAACAGAGGCAAACAAGGGTTAAATGACTTTCCCATGGTCATTTGAGTGAGTAAATATCTGATATTGAATTTGAACTTGGATCTTTCTGATGCCAGGCTACCTCCCAAAGATGAATATTGTAATTGAGCCTTAAATCTCTCACTTTCTGTCTCTCTCTGTCTCTCTCTTTCTCTCTCCCCTACCCCCTTACTTTTTTTCTTTCTCTCCCTCCTCCTTCCCTCCTTCTCTCCCTCCTTTTCATCCTCTGTGTCTATCATTCTCTCTCTTTCTCTCTGTCTGTCTCTTTTATCATCTCTGTCATATCTGTCTCATTCTTTCTCCACCCTGTCTTTTTCGTTTTCCCTCTTCTTCCTCTTTCCCTCTGTTATGGATTGGAAAGTCTGTGTAGCTTTACAAAGCAGGCTCACTTAATCCCCAGGAGAGGTAATCCATCATCATTCTCCTATTATTTTTTTCTTTTTACATTTTCTATATAATGTTACTTTTAAGTCTTATATTTTTAACTTTTAGAAGTCATTCTGATAGATTTTTAAGCTTATATTGAACTAGAAATTTTCTTGTCAATATATCCTTTTATTATTTTCCATTAAATCTTTGTCTCTTAAAAAAATGTGTCAGGCATGGTAGCATTTCCTGCAATCTCTGCTTCCAGACTTGCTGAGGTTAGTGGAACTCTTGAGTTTAGGAAATCTGGACTGCAGTTGGTCAAGTCAATTAAGGGTCTTCACTAAGTTCTTCATTAACATGGTGAGCCTTTAGGATCAAGGGACCCAAATTTTCCTAAGTAGGGGCAAATTGGTATAGCTTGAACATAGAGGAGGCCAAAATTCCAGTTCCATAAAGAATATTAATAGTCCCTGCTTGCACATCTAGCCTGAGGAAAATAAGGAGACTCAGTCTTCTTTGTTTTTATTCAGTTATATCTGAATCTTTATGACCCCATTTGGAGTTTTCTTGGCAAAGTTACTACTTTGCCATTTCCTTTTTCGGCTCATTTTACAGATGAGAACATGGAGGCAAATAGGGTTAAATGACTGGCCAACGGTCCCACAGCTGGTAAGTATCTCAGGGCAGATTTGAATTTAGGCAGATGAGTCTTCCTGACATTGAGGTCTGACATTGCTATCCACTGCCACCTAGCTGCCCTAATTTTAACAAACAAATAAAAAGAAAGACTAAATGAATGAAAGAGTGAATGAATGAATTTCCTGCATATTTTAATGTGATTTAGCTTGTTGAATGAGAAAGTTCCAGAATGCCAATTACAATATTTTCCCTAAGTAAATTTGGGACACTCTAATCTCATTAACAGGGCAGCTAGGTGGTTCGGCAGATAGAATGCTGGACCTGAAATCAAGAAGACTCATCTTCTTGAATTCAATTCTGACCTCAGACACTTACTAGCTATATAACCTTGGTCAAGTCACTTAACTCTGTTTGCCTCAGTTTCCCCATCTGTCAAATGAGCTGGAGAAGGAAATGGCAAACCACTCCAGCATCTTTGCAAAAAACAAAACAAAACACAAAACAACAAATGGGGTCACAAAGAATTGAACACAAGTACCACAACTGCACAACAAAATCTCATTAACAACACAGTTTATATGTACTAAAGATAGACTATAAACCCATATCTCTAATTTTAAATCCATTTTTTTTACCTCACTCACTACCTCTTGATAACTCTTCTCTTAGCAGAATTAACATGGCATGGTGAATAGGAAGCTGACCTCAGAGCCAGGATACCTGGGTTCATGTCCAACCTAAGACATATTGTTTATGTCAATAACTTAATGATCCACTCAACCTCTCAAAGCCCTAGGCAAATCTTTAACATTATAAGTTCGAGAGAAGGTATCAAGTTGTACTTAATAGAAGGGGTTATTTCATCTAGGAGTTCTCTTTGCCAATGGAATCATAGCTGCAGTCCCTATACTTTATATGTTTTGTTTTGTTTTTGGAGGTAATCAGGGTTAAGTGACTTGCCCAGGGTCACACAGTTAGTAAGTGTCTGAAATCAAATTTGAATTCAGGTCCTTCTGACTCCAGGGCCATTTCTGTATTCACTGTACCACCTAATGGCCAACCTGTACCTTATATATGGAAAACTAAGTCAATGTCAGAACTCAAATCATAGACTCCCAGATCTGAATTCTCAGCTGTCCTCCCTCTACAACCAAACAATCCCCTCCCACTGAAATGCTGTTCTCTCAGTGGGAACACACCCATCTGAAGTGATTTATTGATGTGCCAAACTGACTTTATAGGTCTTAGGGGCCTACAAATCCTTAATATAACTTTCTAAGAGGAGGCGGTGCCTATCAATCTTCCATATTCTGGGGGGACTACTCTTACAGTGATATTTACTGCCTGTCTTAATAGCCTTAAAATCAATGGACCTGTTGTAAGTATTTGAACATAAGCCTCCTGACCTTTTGGCTATTACAGGGCCCTATGTCTCTTTATTTATTAAAGGCAAGAAGAGAAGGAGTTTGTCTACATTTAGAGATAGCAAGGGACTTTGTTTATGAATGACTAATTACTTTAGGGATGTTTCCTAGGGATTCTCAATTCTGCTCTTCTCTGAGCAATACCTTTAACATTCTGAAATATTAAAAGGCTGTAAATCCATTCCAGCTTATAAAGTACCAGATTCTGAACCAAGAACATTTGTGTTCAAAACCTGCTTCCCATACCTTCTATCTAGGTGACCCTGGCAAGTCTCTTAGGCTCAATTTTGTCATCTTTAAAATGGGGATAACAGGGATGGCTAGGTGGCACAGAGAATAGAGCACTGGCCTTGGAGTCAGGAGGACCTGAGTTCCAAATCCAACTTTATATACTCAACACAAAACTAGCCGTGTGATCTTGGAGAAGTCACTTAACTCCAATTGTCCTGCCCTTCCCCCCTCCAAAAAAATAAATAAACAAAGTTGGGCCAATGGCAGCACTCATTTCCCAAAGTTACAAGGACCAAATGAGATAATAAATGTGAAGTGCCATATAAATGTTTTTAGTTATTATTGATAGCACCAACACAATCAGGTATGGGTTACACAAGATGGTCAGTTAGGGGGAAAAAAAAAAGGAAAATCAGTCCTGACTTCTTGGTGAGAAAGCTTGGTCTTTTGCAACATTCCCTGACCATGTGGTACTCTCCCCACAGGGATTAGGGAGCTGAAGTTGACTGGAAGCTACCTCTTTAGGTGAGAAACTAAACTCATTTGGCTTGTCAGTGTGTTATCACCATGGGTCCACTGGATCCAAGAGGGCCAGGATCATCCTGTCCCTCAAACAGGTCCACTATTCAGGGCTCAATCAGGTACTAAGCACTAAAACAAAGCCATCATTAGGTCTAAGGGAGACAAAGAGTCTTTACCAATAAGGGACCCCTCTATACCTTCACAGAAGCCCAACTTCAGAAATGACTTAAACTTACAAAGCAAAAGAAAATAAAGCTTCCTGTCTCAAAAGGAACACTTGATCCCTTCAAAGATTCTAGAATGCAGGCTCTTTCCCCATCAAGATTTCACTTGAACGAAAATTCTTCCTTGATTCCTTCAGTACATAAGACCATTCAACAGTATCCTGGACAAAATTTAGAGGTATACCTTTTTTGAAACCGATTTTTTTTCCAGAGGTCACTGTACAATGTGACTGCCTGTGATAGAGGAATCCCTGGTCAAAGCTGGTCCAGACAAATTTCCTCTGAGTCTTTATATCAAAAGAAATATGAAATTTCCTTCAATGACTCTCTTTCTATGGCCAGGGCCACACAAATAGAGTTGGAAGCTCACCTTTCAGTAGACAAGTAATGTTAACTTAAAGAAAATATACTCAGAAAGCCCTCAAGTAAAAGTGGAGTTCTAAAATGGGACTTGGTGCTGAGGGCTGGCGTTGCTAGGATAGCAGGTAAACCTTATCCTATGAATCCGAAGCACATAAGGTTCTCTGACAAAGTGTCTTGATGTATTTTGCTAATAAGGCAAAACTCTGGGTCTGCTTAAAAGTCTTAAAAGGTCAGTTTCCAAATAAACCAAAAAAATATGTATGAGCTAGGGAGCACCATTTTAGGGAATCAAAATTCATAATTGTCATATTAGTTGCAATACTCATACTGGGTACAGTAAAATAGTAGATATTAACACTCAAATTAACACTCAAAAAAAAGCATTCAAATAGGCAAAAGTTATAATGAAGAAAGTCGTCAGATTTTAAAGAAAATGCACCAGAAGAGAGAGTCAATTCTGATGGCCATGTTATTTGCATGCAAAACACACACTTGTCAAAAAGACCATTTTATGAAGAACTCACACAGGGCAAGCATTTACGTGGTAGTCAGAAGAAGGATACTCTCAAGATCTCTCTCAAGAACTTTGGAATTGACTGTGTGACATGGGAGACACTGGCACAGGATGGCCCATCATGGCGTGCCCTCATCAGAGAATTTTGCTTTATGAGCAAAGCAGAATTGAGACTGCTCAAAGAAAACACAGGATTTGCAAATTTAAAGAATCCAGCTCAAATGTTCACATGGACGTTTTGTGCCTGACCTGTGGTAGAACATTCTAAGCTCCTATTGGTCTGATCAGCTACAGTCAGACACAATGAAACTTGACTGTAGCATAGTGATGTCAGTTTAGTCCTCTTCAAGAATGAGGGACAAGAACCAACCAAAATAAAAGAGAGAAAAAGATCCTAAAAACTAGGATATCCAATAACAATACCTAGTGATCTCCCTTTTTTTAATCAATAACAAAATTCCCCAGTGAATAACCTCTCCAGAAGGTCCCTACAAATGCAAAGGACCCAGTATTTATCCTGGACCAATCCTCTCGTGAAGCACACCTTTTGGAGCTATTATACCAAAAATATGGCTTCTCTGTTCTTTCAAGATTCCAGAGTTTTTTTTTCTGAGGGATTAGGAGTATTTTTTATAATGCTGTTTAGTTCACAACCTCTCCTCCTCTCCCAAATCACTATGTTTTCTACCATGATTAACTGTTGACATCAGTTAGTTCACCACTGTTAAGTAGCCTAGAAAGGTGTGATTCCTGATACAAAGCACCACTTCTCTGAAGTCTGGGCATATTCTCCTCCCTGCCAGTAAGTGTAAAGTACAAGGGACAATAGGCTCAAGTTTACAGGGCACATGTGGCAAAAGGAAATGGAAAGGGAGTAGGCATTTATATTCCAGGGACTGTACTAAGCAATTTACAAATATTATCTCATTTGCTCCTAACAACAATCCTGGAAATTAATGCTGTTATTTACTCCCATTTTATGGTTGAGGGAACTGAGGCAGATAGAATATAAGTGACTTCCCTGGGTGAGATAATTAGTACATATCTGAGACTGGATATGAACCCAGGTCTTCCTGATCTCAAATCTATCCCTCCATCTTTTAGTGTACAACCTGGCTTCTCAAAAAGGTAACTCAACACTTCTGGAAGTTCTTTTGCTGGAGAGGTTTCCTTTAAGTAAGGTGTATATTTTCTTCTGTGTCCATAGAGGCTCATGGCATCAACGTGTCTCAGTAGATAGAGTACTAGGCCTGGAGTCAGAAAGAACTTCGTTCAAGTCTCAGACACTTATTGGTTGTCACAAGTCACTTCACCTTTCTTTGCCTCAGTTTATTCAACTGAAAAATGGGGATAATAATAAGACCTACCTTCCAGGGTCACTGTCAGTATCCAGTGAGATAATATTTGTGAAATGCTTAGTACATATAAGAAATGACATTCAGGATGATTTCAGAAAAACTTGGAAAGATGTACAAGAACTGATACATAGTGAAATGAGCAGAGCCAGGAGAGCATTGTACATAGTAACAGCAATATTGTATATTGAAGAATTGGGGATGACTTGGCTATTCTTAGTAATACAGTGATCCAAGACAGTTCCAGAGGACTCATGATGAAAAATGTTATCTGCCTCCAGAGAAAGAACTGATGTTGTCTGAACACAGACTGAAACCTAATCTTCCTTCCTTCCTTCCTTCCTTCCTTCCTTCCTTCCTTCCTTCCTTCCTTCCTCCTTCCTTCCTCCTTCCT
>NW_027185573.1:3019198-3066850 GCF_028583685.1 Petaurus breviceps papuanus | reverse complement strand
AAAAAAAAAGAATGTTAAAAATTGTTTTAAAATGGAATTGGGGGGAAGTAAAATATTATTTAAGAAAATGCACAGTGTTTGGTATATCATAGGTCTTATAAAAATGCTTATTCCTCCCTCACCTCGAATCTGTGACTAGTTCATTCTTGGCTCCTGATCTAAACACTGCTGTCCATTGTTCTGAAAACCCTTGGAGGGAACTGATAGCAAGATAGAGGCCCAAATCCTCCAGTCCCATCGAGGTTCATATGGTCAAGCTCCAAACATCAGGGAGAGGGGCAAATATCAAATCTATGGCTAAAGTGCTGTACCTTCTCCTTCCTACCTCCACTCCTTCACAGGGGCTTGGTCAGACCTACTTTCCTCTTAATAATCATTCACTTGAATCCTTCTAGCTTGACCAGTTTCATTATAGTTATCCCTTCCCATCCCCCCCCCCCCAATCTGTAAAATCCACATAAAAATTTTTCATTCTCCATTCATACAAGAAAAGAAGTTATGGTATTAAAAGAAAAAAAGACGTTGATATTATACCTATAGTTTATGCATTTCTGAGTTTCTAAACTTTTTCTGTATTTTCTGTTGGTCTTCACATACAGTCTAAGGCTTCCTCAAAACTCCCCCCAAATTTCAATGTAATTTCTTATGCCAACTCCCGATATATTGAGAAAGTTGAAGAAGTGGTAACTGCAGCATATAGCGGACCCACAGTACATTACCATGCTGCCTTAGCTATCTAACATTTCTCTGTGAACCATTTCTTCAAGTGATAAAGGAATTTTTCCCCATTGAGTTTAATGCCTATTATTGATTAATTTCACAGAGAAGTCTTCTCTTTCTATTAAGGTATTGGAATTTTATACATTGAAACATAGTTGAATGGTATGGGAGTGATTTCAAATTATTCAAAAACCCCCCAACATGGGGGCGGCCAGGTGGCTCAGCAAGTAAGACCACCGGCTCTAGTGTTGGGATGACCTGGAGATCGAATCCTGGGCTCAGACACTCAGCACCACACCCAGAAATAACTGGGCGTGTAACCTTGAGCAAGTTACTTAACCCCAATTGCTAAAAAAGAAAAAAAAACCATCCTTAGATATATAAAGTGATTTGCAAACATAAGGTATTATAAAAATATTAGTCATTATTTCCATAGTACTTTGAAAGGCAGCATGGAGTAGTGACTAAAAAAACTGAATGTGGAGCCAGGAGGCTCTAGATTGAAATCCTCCTTCTTATTCTTATGAGTAGTTTGATGCTGGACAAGTCACTCGATTTCTTTTGATCTCACTTTCTTCCTATAGAAAATGAGCTAGGTTAGGCTCAACAGATTCTAAAGCCACTTCTAATCTAAGTGTATCTTATGATCCAATTAGCCATGTTCAAATCCAAGTTTGATTGCTTCTTCCCTTTTCAGGTGACCTTGGGCAAGTCATTCAAACTTTTTGAGATCTACTTTTTTCATTTGTAAAATGAAAGTGTCAGACTTGATGGTATCTGAGTCATTTCTAGATCTAAACTGATGGTCTTATGATGCTATTCCATGTCCCCCAATTAAAGATAATCATAAACTAGTAAGAATTTATTTAGCTCAGTTTGCATTTATTATCTCATTTGCAAATCAGTCAACACATATGTATTAACTGCTCCAGGCACTGTTTTAATGTTCTAGACAAATACAAAGAGAAAGGTGGTCTCTGCCCTCAAGAAGTTTATTTTATAGTGGGATAGCAAGGTGGCTCAGTGGAAAGAATACTGGGTCTATAGTCAGAACGAGCTGAGTCTATATCTGGCCTCAGACACTTCCTAGCTGTGTGACCCTGGACAAGCCACTTAACCTCTATTAGCCTCATTTTCTTCATCAGTTAAATGGAGATAATAATATCTACCTCCCAAGGTTGTTGCATAGTTTTGAGTTCTCTCTCTCTCTCTCCTCTCTCATCACTCTCTCTGTCATTTTATCTATGTCTCCCTCTGTCTCTCTTTCTCCTTTTCTCCTTGTGGTTCTTCTCCTTCTCTGCTAGTTTTCTATGGGAGATTCTATTGGTCCTAGGATAGGTATTGATTGGCAATTCATTCTCATCTCTTTTTCAGGAACAATTGTATGATTCATATATATTGCCTTTTGGAGGGCAATTGGGGTTAAGTAACTTGCCCAAGGTTACATGGCTAGTTTTTTTTGTGTTAAGTGTCTGAGGCTGGAACTGAACTCAAGTCCTCCCGACTCTGGGGCCGGTGCTTTACTCACTGTACCACCTAGCTGCCCCATGATTCATATTTTTAAGATTATTGTTGGGAGTTATGTTATCAGCATGTCCTTGGTTTGTATGTTTTTTATAGAGCTAGGTATTTTCCTAATAGCACCCATACTTCATAGTCCTCATTAAATATATCTTTTGAGCATAATTGCATATTTATTTATGAGGTTTCAGTCTGCAAGGCTATCTTTGGTCCGTTGGCAAGAAAAGATTCCCAAGCAGACCCAAACTTGGGGCACTGTAGTCTTGTAAAAAGTTTCTGGTAAATAGGTGTGTACATAGAGTTTAATAAAGATCTCTCCTTTTGGCTTCTGTATCACATTCTTGGTGAATGGATTTGGTTATTATCTCCCTGAAAGTCCATATCCTCTAATACTCATAAAACTGTCATGTAAAAGAGGGATGAACTTGTGTCTGCTTGTCTCCACTGGGCAGAACTAGGAAGACTGGGTAAAAGTGGCAAAATTGTCAATTTAGGCTTGATGTCAGGCAGAATTTCTTAATAATTAGAGCCACCCCAAATACTATGGAGCCTTGAGTGACAGTGGCCTTGCCTTTATTACTGATCTTGAAGAAGAGGTAGGATAAGATTACAGCTGGAGTAGATAATCCCTGGAGTCATTATCAATACCTAAATCCTGTGATTTATGGTAGATATTTAGAAGAGAAAAGAGGGCTGTCCCATTAACAGTATTGTATGTAAATACAGTAACAACCAAACTCTAGTTATGTTGAATCTCATTCTATTAAGAGGTTACAAAGGGAACTTCAGTGCCCAGCACTGTCCAAAGAAACATATCCCAGGTGAGTGGTTTTCCTCACCTTTCCTCTACTGTCCTGGGTACTCAATTTATATAATTGATTTCATTAGTAGGGGAAAGGAAATTAAGGTCATAAGTAGCTGACACTTTACATATACTATCTCATTTGATCCTTATGTATGTGTTATTGTTATTCCCATTATCGAGAAGAGGAAACTGAATCTTACAAAGGTCAAGTGACTTGGTCTCACATATACCTCCTATATACTACACTTACAATTAAAGATTGAAGGCAATATTTGATTTAAGGTCTCTCCTGATTCACAT
Source organism: Petaurus breviceps papuanus (assembly GCF_028583685.1). NCBI lineage: Eukaryota > Metazoa > Chordata > Mammalia > Diprotodontia > Petauridae > Petaurus > Petaurus breviceps. Next base: position 3,063,504 of record NW_027185573.1, on the reverse strand, counting down.
TTGGCACTTGTTGGAACGTTATTTTAAGCAGGAATCCTTAACCATTTTAGGGACATGAACTGTTTGGGCAGTCTGATGAAACCTATGGACTCTTGCTTAGAATAATTAAATGCATAAAATACAATGCAAAGGAAACCAATTCAGTTGTGAGCTACTCAGAGGCAGGGACTATCTTTTGCCTTTCTTTGTAGCTTGTATTGGCAATCAAAGAAGTACTTAGCACCTTGTTCCAGTTATTTATTTAGCACCTTGGTTCAGTTCAATTGTCTTTGAGCCTGGCCCCGATTATATCAAGTCTTTTTTAAGAAACATAACCTGGGAATCCCACAGTGGGAGAGACTTGACCAAGACAGGAACAGGAAAGACATAAGAGGTGGACAGAACAGGGAGGAGTTAAAGACAGATAAAAAGCTTGAGCACAGCTGGGACAGAGCAGAGCTGAGAAGGGGAAAATTTGTGATGTCCAGCACTATGCTTGTCTGTTCTGTCTGTGCTGATTTGTGTTTGTGATACTTTGTACAGAAGCCCTGAAAGAGGATTTTCTTGTTATTTGTTTACAGAAGTCCAGGAGGAGGGTTTAAGAGGTCCTGGGACTATACTGATGATTTGTGTTGAGCTCTCTGACATTGTTTGTGGGTCTGTGCTGAGTTCTCAGACCTTTTTTGAGGGTCTGTGTTGATTTCACAGACAGATAGTGAATTGATGAAGGTGTGAGCAATGTGTGTGGATGTTGTTTTGGCTCTTGTTAAGCTTTGTCTTCCCAGAAACAGAAACTGCAAAGGACGTGAAGTGGACTAATCACTGTGAGCTCTAACATGGAACTAGATGAGGAACTGGATAAGGAGCTGAGAGTTGCCTGCCTGTGAATCCAGGTGACAGTTGGGTAGATTCAGGGAAGAGCTGGGCCAATGGAAGAGGAACCATGGAATCTGGGGCCAGTTTCAATCCAACATGAAAAGGCCTCTCCTTGGGTACTTAGTGCTGACTGACAAGATCATGATTTACTATGGCCTAGAGGTGGGGGAACTTTGTACTTTGTATCTCATACCCCTTAAGGATAATTGAGTTAAGGATGATTGGAAACTAATCTCCAATCAAGAAGAAAGAAGACTTTTTGACTGAGAGATTAATGTGTGATTAATGTGATCTAGGGGTGGGAAAACTTTGTTTTTTTTAACTTTGTGTCCCTTAAGGATAATTGCTCCTTAAGGATGCTTGAGTTAAGGACTTACTGAATGATATCTTTTGTTTAAAACTATGTGGGAACTTTAGTGATAAATTGTTATGTTATATCATTTTGAATTCTGTACTTTGGTTTCTGTGAATGTTTTGCCTTAGTTGATTGCTGAATAGAGAGTTCACTATACTATGTGATCAGAACCTTAAAGCTATTCAGAGCAGCAGTCCTCTGGAGAGCTGCTCATGCTTGACTTTGCATAGCTCTAGCTCTTAACCATGTCTAATGCTAAATGCACATTTTCATCAAAGATTTTTTACAGAGAACCCACACAAGGCATGTAATTGCTCATATGGTGGTCAAAAGAAGTGATACAAGGACATTTTCAAGATCTCTGAAGAACTTTTGAATTGGTTGTGAGACATGGGAGACACTGGCAAAGGACCACCCATAAGGACATATCTATGTCAAAGAAAGTACTCTACTCTAAGAGCAAAGCATTATTGTAGTAGCTTAAAAAAATAAAACAAAAAAACATGAGATATACAAATTTAGAGAAATCTCCATTCCAAATGTTCACTTGGACTATTTGTGCCCAACTTGTGGTAGATCATCCTGAGCTCACAATGATCAGCCACAGTTAGACATACTGTACCTCAACTCAAATGAAGTGATGTCATTTTGGTCTTCTTTGAGAACAAAACATGACAACCAACCAACTGATTATCAAAGTGCTTAGTAGGTGTTTAATAAATAGTAGGGGTTTAATAAATGCTTATTAATTGACTACTGATACAGATGTATTTCTTTTCCCCTTCCAAGTTCATAGTTCCCTAGAAATTCATACATAGAGTCCTTGGGAGACCATGGATCCCAGGTTAAGAAACCCTAATGTCGATCCTACAAGGAACAAGATCATCCTCCCTGCCTAGGACTGCTTTAAGTCTAGGAACCATAGAGATGAATTCTGAGTCCTAGGGATCAATTACCAAAGAAGGATTTCAATACTTTCTCAGAATTAGAAAATTCACTCTAATTAGAAATTCATTTTGGAACCTTAAATCAATAAGCATTACTAAGTCCCTAGATCTTTAAGAGGCTAGAGTGCAGTGACTTCTCTGGAGGTTACCTATCCAGCCATTCTAGCTATACAGGACAGAACCAAAATAAGTGGAAAGGGAAAAAAAATGATTTTCTGAGTATCCAAAAGGCCATGCACTTTACTCAAAAGAGATCTCTCAGGTTCTTACTGAGAAACTACTAATTTTTTTAATACACAGTTCTCACAAGCCTGGCTATCAGTTTACATAGATCTTAGCTGATCAGAAATAATAAATTGGAAGTGTAGGCAGAAGGCAGTAAGAGGTCTTTCAAACTTTCATCTACATTGATTGTGATGAAAAATGATATCTGACACTTTGATCAAAATGGAGAAAGAAAATTATCTCAAAAGGGAGAATTAATGGGAGGAAGTTGCAACTAAGCTGATTTTGGACTAAATGTCAGGAAGAACTTCCTTACAAATAAATAGTTGTCCAAAAACACAGTGAGCTAACTCAAGAAGTGCACTTTTACTCTCCTTGGAAGTCTTTATATAGTGTATGAGGAGCTATTTGGTATATTATAATGGGAATTGCCTTTTATGTATGGACTGGATCAGATGGCTTCTAAGGTTTCTTCCAATTATCACAGTCTGTGATTCTATGATCAAAAACAAGCCCCAAATTTGAACCTTTTGGAACTATTAGTACAGGGACAAATTGCTCCCAGAGTTTTAGCAGACCTTGTAGGCATCACTGAATTTCAGCACAGAATTAAAAACTATTATTATTAATGATATAGGTGACCAAGAATAAAATAAATTATATTTGGGCTTGGGTTTTTTTTTTGTTTGTTTTAAAAGACATTAGGAAAGGGTGATTCATTTTAGAAAGACTTTCATTCAAAACGATTATTTTTAAAAATAGAAAATAGTTTTGGAACCTTTAGGCGTAAGCCTCAGTTATCTGGAAATTTCACTTAGGTGCAGTCTCACCCCCTGCTGATATTGAAGTGTTTATAGAAGCTTAGATTTCCTTTTCCTTTTTTTTTCTTTTTAATATTGCAACTCAAAGAACACGTATTTGCTGTACTGTGGCTCAGGGTCAGCCTGATTTTGCCCTGAGGTTGCATGTGCCACAGGCAAAGAGAACATTTGTGCCTTTAAGCTAAAACATTTTTGATGGCCCTAGGACCACCTGATTTCACAGTTCTGGTCTGATTAAATACGTTTTAAACAAAATGCAACCTCATGCATTTCAGAGGCAAGATTCTTTCTTGGTGTGCCCTCACTGACTATTCAAAATGTCTCTCTTCATGAGAGAATACATAGTTATGGGGATTAATAGATAGGGGGCAGCAAGGTGATGAAGTGAATAGAGCACAGCCGGCCATGGAGTCAGGAGGACCTCAGTTTAAATCCGGTCTCAGATACTTGACACACTTACTAACTGTGTGACTTTGTGCGAGTCATTTAACCCCAATTGCCTTGCCTTACCCCTTCCAAAAAAAAAATAGTCAAAAAACGGTATTCTTTTTTCCTAGTTGGAAAATACCGTGATCCTGTTGATGCGGTTCCCCTGGGGCAGACCACAATGATTCCATCTGGTGATCAAAATCCAGTGGTGTGCTTAAGCCAGCTGGGAAAGGGAGAGTTGATTGTGTGAGTGTTTGCACCTTGGGAATTGGCTGATACTACAAATCAGGGCTTGATTGATTGGTTGATTATCAACCCTTAAAAAAAGATTAATAATGCAAATTAAACTTAAAAGTGTTTCATCAATCCACTTTTTTTTTTTCTGGAGTGATAGTTGTTAAACATTTACCTGTATGCCTCTCTTTAGAGCACTGGTCTCAAAATCATAAATATCAGAATTGACTCCTGCCTCAAACATACTCAAGCTTTGTGAGCCTGGAGAAGTCACTTAACTTCTCTGGGCCTCAGTTTCCTCATCTGTAAAATGAGGGATTCAGTAACTTCTGAGGTCTCTTATAGCTCTAAATCTACGTCCCTTTGTTGCTATGACTATTCATCCAAATACATGAAAATCTCAATGAATGGTACCGATCAGGCTTTCCCAAGCCATCCTAAGGCCTAGAAGTTGTCTTTGTTATTGTAATAATTCACATTTATACATGTAATAGTATGCCCAGGTGAGGAGTAGAAGAGCTGAAACCTCTAAAAAATGAAAACAGACACTGAAATATAAAAAGAAAGACCTTTATGTGGAAAACAAACATTCTGTACCTTAGAAAGTACCAGGCCCTGGAACAGCTCAGTTGCTTATGAAGAGGGTACAAATACAATGAATTTGTCTTTAACTTCACTGCTACTTTTGTCCCTACTGCACGTTTGCATAAGACCCCAGTAGTATCTGGCAAATACAGCTAGGTGGATTAGGAATTAGTCATCATTAACTAAGGGAAAGTCCCTGATTGAGTGATCTGTCCCTAAAGCAGAAAGGATTTTCAAACTGGAAAGGGAAGACTTCTCCCATCTCTTGCTTGGATATGACAGACTTCAGAACTGAAATTCTGAGAAGAGTCAAGGAGAGGCTTTTGAAAATTCTAACCAAAGGGACATCTGATTTCTTAACTTTTTGCTATCATGTACTATACCGCTTTGGCAGTCTTAGGAATCCTAAGTATTCCTCAAAATGTTTTTTTTTTTAATAATTAAAAAAATGGTAAATTTCAGAGATTAGCAAAAATAAAGATGCAATTTTTCCCATTCAAGTTCAGACTGAAATATATTTATGAAACTGAGTTGAAGCATGTATCCAGGTTAAGAACATCTGACTTAGACAATTGCAACTAAAAAGATCACTGTAACACAAGCTAGCTAAAGAGAAGGCAGTATGGCCCAGCCACGTTAGTGGCTAATAGGAGTAAAAGTCTGTAGCTACCTACCTATCAACAACTAAGTCCAAGGAGTCTAGTGTAGGTAATATGACCTGAAAAGATCACAGGGGCAAAGTGATCTGCCTGGCCCAGTCTGGCAGAATCTCCCTATTGGCAATGAAGCCTGGAAGGTCCAGTCTAGCAAAAGATTTAAGTGAGCTAGTGACTGGACTGTGTCAGAACAGCTTCAGGTATGCCCAGTGGCCAAACTGTTGAGGTCAGGAAACCATAAAATGTTGAGGTCTAAGGTTTAGGAGTGTGCGAGACCCCAAAATAGCAACATGTCAGGTCTTGCTGAATGAATTAAACTCAAGTCTTCTCTCAGCCAAAGTAAAGCAAAGTTTATTAAAGGTTTGCCATAATGGGTAGACTCTTATGGAGCTTCAGTATCTGTGACACTTGTATTGGACAAGTGGGCCAGAATAATCTGACAACAGAGTGAGGCTGCCCTAGATAACTCTCAGCTCTCATGGAGGTAAAATGGAGTTTATATATAGAAAGATTGTAGACGGGTTCTAGGGGTGGTCTAAAGAAGGACTTTAGGGAGGGTCTTTAGGAGGAGTCAAATGAGGTCAGAGTCCAGCAATGAAAAATTAAAGGTGGAAAATGGCTGGAGGCTAGCATGGAGGGCTAGGCTAGTTTATGGGTAACAGATTTGGGTTTAGATATTTTGGGAGGATCAAGGGGGGGGGGCAGCTGGACCATGGAGGGCTAGGCTAGTAACAGAGATTTGGTCGGAGCTATAATGAAAGGCTTATGGCCTCAGGCAAATGCCTCATGTGGGAAGATTCAAGGAGAGCTCAAGGGGGTTCCCAGAGCCTGCAACTCATCAAAACACCCTGGGCAGTCCAGTCCTGAAATAGTCAAGCCTGGTGAGGAGCCAGTTTAGAAGGTGAGCGACCTGTTTGATGCAGCCAGCTGAGATACCTTTCTCTGTGATCATCAGACCCGACTGAACCAACTATCGCAGAGGGACACTGTGCCCTTTGGGGAGTCATGCCACCTGAGAAGCTGGGTGATTTGTTCATTACCAATGTCTCATGAAGCAGTAGGTTCCATGAAAATTTTCCAGAGACAGAAAGAACATTGAGGTCCTGTGGTTCCAGAATCGTGAGGTGTTTCAATTCTATGTTTTCTCCGCGTATGTGTTTTACTATCATTGGATTTTTAGTTCATACTCATTCTTTTCCCTCATAGACTCTATGTGTACTTTTGGGAAGATATACCTTTATGGAGGGGAGAAGGCATTTAGATGGTGCATAGGATAGAGTGCTGGAGTCAGGAAGACTCATCTTCCTGAATTCAAATCCAACCTCAGACACTTACTAGTTTTGTGACCTTGGGCAAGTCACTTAAACCTGTTTGCCTTGGTTTCCTCCTCTATAAAATAACCTGGAAGAAGCAATGGCAAACCACTCCAGAAACTTTGACAAGATATTGGAAAACTCCAGATGGGATCACAAAGAGCTGAACACGACTGAAGAAATGACAATGACAATAATAACAGCAACAACCCCTTGGGCTGGGGGAGAGCGATGCTTTCTAACTCTTGTTCTTCCTTTGTTTGAATTAATGCCTCTGCTTAAGAACTGAGTCTTTTGGGTGATTGTTAATGGGAATCACACTGGTGAGGGATGATGGGGAAGAATTAGGAGGACAGCAACCCTTGGGGGTATCCCTAAAACCTGGGAGTCATGGCAACTGCATACCTTGGGACCCCAAATGCCTTGCTGGTATGAGTTGGGAAGTGAGTCCAAAGGGAGTTCTATATATAGTGAATCTAGACATGGAAAGGACCATAGAAAACAACAAAACATTTTTATGGAGGATGGTAATGGACCAAATCCTTAATATGCATCAAAATCATATTGGGAATGTACTTTGGGAGGGTTTTGCCTAGAGCATAGAAGATTGGTTGCAGGAGGAGATTGGATATGATAGTAGTCCTCAAAATTGAAGGGTTTTTTTACAAGGAAGAGGGATTAGACTTGTTCTCTTTGGCTCCAGAGGGTAAAAGAAAGAGCCCCAGGTAGAAGGTGCAATGGGGCAAATTAAGGATTGACTTCAGGAAAAACTTTGTTATGAGAGCTATCCATCAGTAGACTGTGATGCCTCGGGTGAGATGCCCCAGTGATGGGTTCTCTATCCTCGGATGTATTCAAGTAGATGCTGATTCACAACTTGGATATGTTGATGCTCAATATAAGTTAGCAGAAAGAACAAAGAACAGAACACCCTGCTGACCTTGCTGAATTCAAGTCATCTGGCCCAGATGTATTATATTCTGGGGTACTGAAAGAATGATGAACATAATTACAGGGCTGCTGTTAATGTTATTTGAAAAACCTTGTAAAATGGGTGAGGTACCACAAGATGGAAGAAGTGAAAATGCTATCCTGATTTTCAAAAAAGGGGAAGAGAACAGAATCTACAAACTTGTGATTTAAACTGATTCTGGAGAAAGTTCTTTTTTTTAAATTTTATTTTAGACTTACACGCCAAATAGAGAAAAGAAAAAAATATATATCATAAACTTAAATATTGGAATTTAAATACAAAGTAAGGAAAAAAAAAGCATCTCATGTGCACAGAAGAACATAAGAGAGGATACAAAATATATAACAATAAATTTTCATTTCAATAAAGCCTGTATGATAAATAACACACATTGTGTTGATAACTGTCCATCTTTTCTTTGCTTCCTTGTAAGTTTTCTTTTATTCTCTGTTGTGCACTTTTTTACTTTGTGTTTTTTCCCTCCCCCCCCTACCAAAGCATACAATAAAGTTTGGATATGATTCTCTATAGCTATAGATATATACATACATATATAGACATATACTTTCCCAAACAAATTCTACTCCTGATCTTTGTTTTTATGTTTGTGCATATCTTTTTTTTTCCTATCCCTCCTGCCTCCCCTACTTTACTTATACCCACTACCTTACCCTTCTATTACTTGCCTACCCTCCCTCCAAGGATCCCTCCCCTATCCTCCCATTCCCATAAATCTAAACACCCTTCTATACCCCCCCTTTTACCTATTCCTTCATTCTCCCCTGTAAAGATCCCTCCCTTGTCCTCTCCCCCCTCCCTATGCCCCCACCATTTCATTTCTTCAGAATTTAGAAGACTTTTATACTTTTCTAAATATATATGTATTGTTCCCTCTTAAACCCTATCCCCATGAAAGTAGGCTACCAGAACTATCAGCCCTCCTCCCCCATTTAAATTTGTCTGTACCAATTCTTCCTCTTGCACCTCATTTTTATAAAACAATTACTCTTTCTAGATGTTCCTAAGTGTTTCACTATTTAAATTCATATCATACTCAGGTTTTACCCCAGTCTTTCTTATGAGCTACCCAATTATTAATAAGAATCTTAGGCATGTTTCATATTTCATATATATAAAAAGTAAATGATGTGTCCTCACTGAATCCCTTATAATCAGTCTTCAAAACATACCTTATATTTCTCTTGGCTCTTGTATGTCACATCTTCTACTGAGTTCAGATTTTTTTTTAACAAAGTCTTAATCAGAGAGTTGATCAAATATCCATTTTTTTCATTCAGGATTGTGCTTAACTTTGCTAGGTGTGATATTTTCAGCAGGAAACCCAATTCTTTTGCTCTTTCATATGTAGTGCTCCAAGACCTGTGGTCTTTTCATGTCTCTGCTGTTAGGTCTTCTGTGATTCTAATTGCGGCACCATCTTATTTAAATTATTTTATTCTTGTTGCTTTTAATATTTTATCCGTGACCTGGGGGGTTTGGAATTTAACTATGATATCCCTATGAGTTTTCCTCATAGGATCTCTTTTAAGTGGTGATCAATGAATTTTTTTTTTCTATTTCTGCTTTCTCCCCTTGTTCTAATGCTTTAGGACAAATTTCTTTAATTATTTTTTGTATTATTGTACCAAGATTCTTTTTTTTTTTGGTCATAACTTCTAGTTAGTCTGATTATTTTTATGTTTCTTCTTCTTGATCTATTCTCCAAGTCTGCTTTTTTTTTTTTGGAGGGCAATTCGGATTAAGTGACTTGCCCAAGGTCACATGGCTAGTTTTTGGCTTAAGTGTCTGAGGTCAGATTTGAACCCAGGTCCTCCTGACTCCAGGGCCAGTGCTGTATTCACTGTGCCACCTAGCCACCCCTAAGTCTGTTTTTTTTTTAAATTAAATATGTTTTACTTTCTCTTCTCTTTTTCATTATTCATATTTTGTTTAATTATTTCTTGATCCCTTATAATTTCATTGACTTCACCTTGCCCAATTCTAATTTTCAAGATTTCATCTTCTTTCTTAAGATTTTGGATTTCCTTTTCTAATTGGTTGATTTTTCTTTCATAATTTTCTTGTTTTTCTTGGATTACACTTACTTATTTTAGTTTTTCCTCCATGTCTGTCATTTGATTTTTAGTCTTTTTAAAGATCTTCTATGAATTCTTTTTGGGTAAGCGACCATTTGATGTAACTCTTTTGGGGTTTCTTTACTTCAATATTCTTCTCTGAAAATGAACTCAGATTGTAATAACTTTTTATGGCTGGATTCTTTCTCCTTTGTCTGTGCATTTTTGGTGGTAATACCATAATTTTTCTAATCACCTCTAGCCCTGGGGTATCAGGAATGGTGCCTCTTGCCCAGATCTTCAATTCTGCCCCCTAGCCTGAAATCAAAGTCAAACCTCTGGCCTCCTGTAAGTGCCCACAGCCAGGGGCTTTCTGCCCCACTGCTTCTGAGCTCACTGAGAATTGCACTGGTTTGCAACTGCTCTTTGAAGCACAGATGGGTCTGGCTTTCCTTGTCAGCAGAGGTTCCCTCAACCTTCCTTGGCTCAGATGACCAACCCCCCTCACTATGGGGGAAGGGGTGAAGTTGCTGTGGCTGTGGTCCAGGCAGCCTCTCTAACCAACTAATCCCACAGCTTTCTACTAGTTAAAGCAGACCCTGGAGGTGTTTACTCTTCACAGGGACCAAACCTAGTCCTGGGATTTTTCTTCTAATCTTCTCAAATTATCCCAGGAAGATGCTTGATGTGACCCTATTCTTAGTTTTACCCTTATTTTGTTCACCCAAAGATGCTATTTTATCTCTTTTGTGGGGGAAAATCTTGAGAGCTTGGAATTTTCTGACCTACTCAGCCATCTTGCTAGAATCCTCTGAAAGTTCTAGAAGACATCATTAAAGGTGTGCTTGGTAAACATCTAGAAAGGAAAGTGGTGAATATAAAGAACCAGAATGGCTATACAAAAAGTAGGTCATGCCAAATAAACCTTTCCTTTTTTTTTTTCCAGGATAAGTAAGCTAGTACATGGGGGTGACTGATGTCATATATTTTACCTCTATTTAAGCTAGTCTTTTAATGAAGTGTCTCATACTATTCCTATGGGGGAATTGGAGGAATATGAAATAGGTTATGCAATTACATGAACTCATAACTGGTTGGATAGCAGTATTCAAAGTTATTCATGTTTAGTACCAACATACAAAGAGGTTTTCAGTGGATTGTCCTAAGGATCTGTGCTTGATCCTATATCCTTTAACCTTTCATCAGTGACTTGGAGAAAGTCATAAATAATAGACTCTAATTTGTAAATGTCACAAAATTGGAAGGGATAACTAGCATACTGGATGAAAAATTCAGTTAAGAAGGAATTTAACAGGTGAGAATTAGGTCATCTAATAAGGCAAAACTCATTAGGGATAGATGTAAAGATTTATGCTTGGGTTCAAAAATAAATTTCACAAGTATATTATTGGAAAGGAATGGTCATAGAGCAGTAGTTCTGGAAAAAATGGGGTATGAGTGGACAATGAGAATTCAATATGATGTTTTATATGATTGCACATATATATTATATAAGATGGTTTCCCACCTTAGGGAAGGGGGAGGAGAGAGAGGGAAAAAGAAAATTTGGAACTCAATTTTTAAAAAATAAGAAATGAATGTTGGGGCTGGCTATGTGAGTGGAGCACTGGCCTTAGAGCCAGGAGGACCTGAGTTCAGATCCGGCCACACACACACACACACACACACACACATACACAAACTATCCGTGTCACCTTGGCCAAGTTACTTAACCCCAATTGCCCTCCAAAAAGCAAAAAAAGAAAAAGAAAGAAAGAAATGGATGTTAAAAATTGTCTTTATATGTAATTGGGGAAAAAAAGTCATTTAAAAGAAAATGAAAGGAATTTAACAAAAGGCATCAGTGTGATGTGATAGCCAAATGTAAATGCAAATTTGGGCCATGTTGAAAAAAGCACAACTTCCAGGAATAAGGAGGAAAAACCACTGAACTCTTTTCTCACTAGAGCACCTCCAGATGTGTTAGTTCCGTTCTAGACATCACAAGTTAAGAAAGGAATTGATAAGCTTGAGAGCAGGGCAACCAAGATGGTGAAAGGTCTTGAATCCATGTCATTTTGAAACAACTGAGAGTGCTTAGCTTGGAGAAGAGAAGACTCATTGGGTAGAATGATAGTTGTTTTCAAATATTTGAAGGGCTGCCATGGAGAAGAGGGTTTGTACTTGTTCCATCTGGTCCCAGATGGTAGAATGGGAAATTGATGAAGGGCAAATTTAGGTTTGATATCAGAAAAACCTTTCAGACAATTTGTGCTGTCCAAAAATGGAATGGGCTTCCTTGACAGGTAATTGTTTCCCCCTCCTTGGAGGATTTCAAGTGGTCACTGAATAATCTTCTGTTCCATGTGTTACAGTGGGGTTTCCTTTCTTGTATGGGTTGGCCCAGTTGGTTGCTGACACTTTAGAGTTTGGAAAGCATTTTGAATATGGTATGTGATTTGTGACTCTTTGTTCTCTGTTCTAGTGGGGATTTCTTTTCAGTTCGGGTTCAGAAAAGTTGGCTTCTAAGGTTCCTTACAACTCTAAAATTCTGTAATTATTTGACCCTGTGACAATTCATGTCCAAAAATGAGGAGGTGACAGACACTCTGCGGGTCAAAATGGATCTGGATTATTGTGCAGTTCTGCTCCCCATATTTTAGGAAGGACATTAGTAAACTGGAGAAAGCACAGAGGCAGGTAAATAAGATGAGGACGTCCATACTGTAAGAGAATTAATCAGTATATATGGAGACATTTGGCAGAACCTGGAGTGGTAAGAAATCTCAAAGATATAGATTTGTTCTTTTTTAAAAAATACAAAAATCTTGTCATTCAGCCATTTTTCAGTTGTGTTCAACTCCTTGTGACTTATCTTGACAAAGATACTGAAGTGCTTTGCCATTTCCTTTTCCAGCTCATTTGTCAGATGAGCAAACTGAGGCAAACAGGGTTAAATGATTTGCCCAGTGTAACACAGCTAGTAAGTGTCTGAGGTGAGATTTGAACTTAGGAGGATGAGTTTTTCTAACTCTAGGTCCTGTACTCTATCCATTGTGCCAATCCCTAATGTTTAATTTTTTTTTAATAAAAACTGATGTGATAATAATTAAAGCTATGCAAAGTGGAATGGGCTGCCTCAGTAAGTAGCGAACTTCCCATCACAGGAAGTGACCAGTTAATGGTTTTTAGAAGGGAGAGTCCTTATTTAAGTATAGGATTTATTTATATGACTGCTGAACTCCCTTCCAATTCTGAAATCCAGAAATTAGTCTAATTTCCCCACCCCTTTTTACAAATGAAGTAAATATATGTACTTGCCCTCAGGCAGACCTGGTTCCAAATCCCACCTAGCTTAAATCTAGGTAAAATATATCCACATCATTCATCCCCATATACCAGCTTAGTTATCCTGGCAAAAAGGAAAGGTTAATTTGGCATGACCTACATTTTCTATAGCCATGCTAGTTCTTCATAATCGTTTTCTTGCCAAGCATGCCTTTAATGATCTCTCCTAGAACTTCCAGAGGATTCTGGGAAGATGGCCGAGGTCATAAAATTCCAAGCTTTTAAGATTTTCCCCCACAAAATAGATAAAATAGCATCTCTGTTTAGAGATTCGTCATAAAAATGATGAGGTTTATGCTAGGAGTGCTCAAGACCCCAGAATACCAACACATTGGGTCCTGCTGAATGAATTCAACTCAAGTCTTCTCTCAACCAAAGAAAAGCAAAGTTTATTCAAAGTTTGCCAAAGTGGATAGACTCTTAAGGAGCCTCGATATCTATAAGGCTTGTATTGGACACAGAGTAAGTCTGTGCTGGAAAATTCTATGGCCCTCTCTTACCACATGAAGGCAAGATGGGGTCTTATATACAGAAAGGTTGTGGGGGGAATCTAGGGATGGTCTAGAGGAGGAGTTTGGGGAGGGTCTTCAGGAGTAGTTAATGAAGTCAGACTCCAGTAATGAGTTTGAGGGAGGATCTTCAGGAGGAATTAATGAGGTCAGACTCCAGTAATAAGTGATTAAGGCAGCTGGAAACTGCCTAGAGGCTACAGACAATGGTGGGCTAGGCCAGTTCAAGGGTGTAACACTTGATTTGGGTATAGATATTTTGGGAGGATCAAAGGTGGGAAGTTGCTGGACAAAGGAGGAATAGAGATTTGGGCCTAGCTATAATGAAAGGATTATGGCCTCAGGCAAATGCCTCAACAAATGTAAAGATTCAATCAGAATTCAAGGGGGTTCCCAGAGCCTGTACCTCATCATCTGGGTGAACAACGTATGGGAAGGGGCACAACTGGGGTCTTCCTGGGACAATTTGAGATGATCAGAAGTCCCAGGACTAGATTCGGTCCCTGTGAAGAGTAAACACCTCCTGGGTGTGCTTTAACTATCAGCAAGTCTTGGGATTAGTTGGAAAGAGAGGTGGCCTGGGAGTTGGGCATCTGAAACCAGGAAGATCAAGGGAACCTCTGCTGACACTTACTGAAGAGGGTACCCACTAAGAGGGTCAGGTTTGCTCTGGAGACCCCAAAATACCAACACGCCGGGTCCTGCCGAATGAATTCGACTCGAGTCCTCTCAGCCAAAGAAAAGTTATTAAAAGTTCACTTGCATTAGACACAGGGTAAGTCTGTGCTAGAAAATTCTATGGCACTCTCACTACTCTATGGTGCTGTCAATCTTCCATGATGCTCTCACAAACATGAAGACAGCATGGGGTCTTATATACAGAAGGCTGTGGGAGGAATCTAGGGGTGGTCTAGAGGAGGAGTTTGGGGAGGGTGTTCAGGAGGAGTTAATGAGGTCAATGAGTGATTAAGGGTGGGAAGTCACCTGGAGACCACAGTTCAAGGGTGGGAAGTCTAGCAACAGACTTGCCTCATCAAATGGGATGATTTAATCAAGAGTCCAAGGGAGGTTCTCAGTGCCTGTACCTTAAAGACTCAAGGAGAGCTCAAGGGGGCTCACAGAGCCCATACCTCAATGTTACTTACCTATATAAATGAGTCACCTAATCCCTCTGAGCCTCAATGTTTTCTATGTAAAATGTCAGAGTTGTGGTAGATGGTCTCTCCTGTCTTCTCCATCTCTAAATCTAAAATTCTGTGATGCCCTGAAGGGTTAAGTGATTAATCCACCCACCACTCTAGCCTATGTCCTTTAATGACAAAGTGAATGTACTTTCTGTTTAGCCTGGCCTCTTACAAAACTCTTTCTTCAGCACAACTCTGGAAGGAAGACTGCTGTAGAGTTTGAGGCACATTTCTCTATCTCTTTTGCAGAGAAATATTATGATGCCTGTTTAATAATCACAACATTGGAACACAGGTCTTTTCTGGATCTGGGTCCTGTTTACTCTGCATTATACCAACTTGACTCCTATATTTCTTAAAAGGATAAGAAATTAACTTGTGATTTCATTCATCCAGATCAGGAAACTCTCTCTCTTTTTCTACACACACACAAACATCCTATATATGTATGTATATGTGTATGTATGTATATAGACACACACACACACATATATATATATATATACATGTATACACATATATTTTCTCTGAAATTTATAATCTGAGAGTTGCCTAGAGTGTGCAGTGGTTAAATGACTTGCCCAGGGTAATACAGCCAGTTAGGTCTTCCTTACTTTGATGCCAGCTCTTATACATTACTTCAAATGGCTTCTTCCAGTGTCTAAACAACTTAACATCCAGAATCACACCAGCTCTATTCCTCTGAGAGTCACCAGCTTCTAACAAATTAGGGAACAGTCTGGAGAATTAATTGCAGACGTCCTCACCACTCTGCTTCACAACTAACTCCTGCCACCCAGTGGCAAGGTTGGGATATACACATCTGGCAGCTTAACCTGCCTACGCAGACAGGGAGGGGGAGGCATATGTTTTTCATGGCAATAATCACTTCCCTCCCCATAAATAGTCATTGGAGAGGGGTGGGAAGACCCATCAGAAACAGCATTTCTCTAAAGGGAGAGAAGCCCAGGGATACTCAGGACATATTAAATATAAGAATCTCCCTCCTCCCCTCTGATATGTGATGGTTGCATCCCTATATCCCCCTGGGGAAGTTGTTGCACACATTATAAATGAACCATCCTTTCTCATTAATGATACGGGCAGTTGACTTGATCTGCTTCCAATCTAACTGGCAAATGAGTGCAGGACGAGCGTCAAAACTCATGGGACCCACTCAGTTCTAGCAGAGGGTTAGAGGAAGCCAAAAGAGAAAAAAGAAAACTTGGCTGAAATAGTTCCCTCCCTAAGGGAGAAAGGGGTTCTGGTGAAGAGACCCAAGCTGGCAGAAAACAGATGTAGACTTCCCCAGGGCCTCCTCTCTGGGCATCCTTGTAATAGTCATTCTGATAGCTTAAGGGACTTTTCAACTGCCATTCATCAGATAAGAAATAAACTGAAGGCCCTAGGGAATCTGCCCAGGTCTGTCTGTCTGTCTATCTGTCTGTCATCTGTCTATCTATCTATCTATCTATCTATCTATCTATCTATCTATCTATCTATCTATCTGTCTGTCATCTGTATATCTATCTAATCTATTGATCTATCTATCCATCTAGTCATCCATCTATCTATCTGTAGGCTATATATATATATATATATATCATCTAAGTAGGATACATAGGCATATGTGTATATCTATACATATATAATGTATACTACATATATACATACATATACATATCTATACATTTATATTCTAGGTATTATTATAATCATTTTTAATTACTATTTTGTGCCTGGTATTTATTTAGGCATTGAGGATATAAAGAGATAATCAAAGAGTCCCTGATCTTCCAGAACTTACTTTCTCCTGAGTTTATAGAATGTATGGACAGATAAGTAAATACAAAATCTGTATCAGGGAAATAAAAGTTGATTTGTAATGGGTATAGACATAAGCACTAATAACTTTGGAGATCAGGAAAGAATTCAGATGGGAGGGGGTAACATGCATGATTCAAGTCCTATAGGAAGATAACATTGATGTGGGGGGGAGAGGGAAGGAGTGAGTGACCTTCATGCATTAGTACAAAGATACAATTGCAGGAGATTTGAGAATTGTGTATAGAGTGCAGGAAGGAGACCAGTTGGATTTAGGTCTCTATTCACTATGCCACCTAGAGCTAGATCTATAAAAGCCATAGCAGAAAATGTACACCCTACCAAAGGGAAATATCTCTTGCAAAAGAATGTTCAGTAGTGTTTACTTATCCCTCTGAGGTGGGATAGTGTATAGAACACTAGGCCTAGAGTCAGGAAGACCTAAATTCAAATCTAGCTTCAGACACTTTGGCACCCCAAAATCCAAGGTACTGATTCATGATCAGGAAACCAATGATAGCTGTAGAGGAGATCAAAACTGAATTAGAAAGGGCAGGGCCAAGATGGCAGAGTAAAAGCAGGGCCTTGCTTGAACTTGCCCCCAAACCTCTCCAAATGACTCTATACAAATTCTAGAGCAGCAGAACCCACAAAACGAGAGTGAAACACAACTCCAGCCCAACATCCTGGAAGACCCATAGGAAAGGCATATTGCACTGGGCTTAGAGCAGAATTCAGTCCGGGTTTGGGCTGCATCAGGTGCAATGGGCTTCAGTGGGACTAAATCATTAGCAGCTGTGGGGATTTTGAGACTTTTCAACCCACAAACAACAAGAATAGTGTGGAAGTCAGTGGAGGAACTCTGGGACTTGGGTGAAAGAAGACCATGCAGTCAGGCCCCAGGCCTGGGGTGGCAGAGGAGATGGCGGCTTCGGTGGCAGCCACAGCAGCAACAACAGCAGCTTCTGGTGCTCTGGACCCACAGATGGTCCGTGAAGAGGTTACCCACTAAGAGGGTTAGGGTTGCTCTGGTGACCCCAAAATACCAGCACGCAGGGTCCTGCTGAATGAATTCGACTCAAGTCTTCTCAGCCAAAGAAAAGTAAAGGTTATTAAAAGTTTGCTTGCATTAGACACAGTAAGTCTGTGCTAGGTCATTCTATGGTGCTCTCACTAACATGGGGACAAGATGGGGTCTTATATACAGAAGGTTGTGGGAGGAATCTAGGGCTGGTCTAGAGGAGGAGTTTAGGGAGGGTCTTCAGGAGGAGTCAATGAGGTCACTGAGTAATTAAGGGTGGGAGGTAGCTGGGACTACAGATAATGGTGGGCCAGGCCAGTTCAAGGGTAGATTGATATTTTGGGTTCAAAGGCTCAAGCTTGGGAAATCTAATAACAGAGAGTAGGAAGTCTAGTAAGGGATGAATACCAAATGGAGGTTTGGGCCCACAATGCAATGCTTATTGTCTCATCAAATGAGTCCATTTAATCAGAGTTCAAGGGGGGTTCCCAGAGCCTGTACCTCAAGGATTCAAAGAGAGCTCAAGGGGGCTTCCAGAGCCCATACTTCATCAGTGAGCATTCTGATTGCCCCTTCCCAAAGTCTGCCCTCCCTTTTATCATGCCCCCGCCTTTTCCCTTTCTCCCTTATTTTCTTAAAGGACAAGAAAGTTTTCTGTACCCCATTGCCTGTATATCTTATTTCTCAGTTGCATGTAAAAAACAATTTTTTACATTTGTTTTTAAAACTTTGAGTTACAGATTCTTTCCCTTGTTTCCTCCCCACTCACCATCTTGGAATGGAGGTGATGAGGTACAGGTTCTGGGGACCCCCCCCCCAAGGGAACTCTGATTGAATCTTCCCATTCAGATTAGGCATTTGCCTGGGTCCATAAGCCTTTCATTATAGCTCAAACCAAATCTCTGTTACTAGCCTAGCCCTCCTTTGTCCATCTAGTTCCCACCCTAGACCCTCCCAAACCCTCCATTGTCTCATCTCCAGGTAGCCTCCAGCTACCTCCCACCCTTAATCTCTCATCACTGGAGTCTGACCTCATCTGATACCTCTTGAAGACCCACTCCAAACTCCTCCCCTAGAACACCCCTGGATTCCTCCCACAACCTTTCTGTATATAAGACCCCATCTTGCATCCATGAGGTGTGAGAGCATCTGAGGATTATCTATAGCAGATTCACTCTGCGATAGATGATTCTGGCCAGCTTGTCCAGCACTAGCATCAGATACAGAGGCTCCTTAAGAGTATACCCAATATGGCGAATCTTTAATAAACTTCGCTTTACTTTGGCTGAGGGAAGACTTGAGTCGAAGTCATTCAGCAGGATCCGGTGTGTTGGTATTTGGGGTCTTACCAAAGACCCCAAAACCTTAGTACCCCTAAACCTCTAACTTCAACATTTTTATGGTTCCCTGACCTCAACAGGGGGAGGGGAGAGATGGGGAGAAAATTCAGAACTCAAAACTTTGTGGAAATGAATGTTGAAAACGAAAAATAAATACATTAATCAATTTTTAAAAAACTGAATTAGAAGGCAAGATATAGGGCATGTCTGGGGGTTGACCATTTGACCCAATTTATCTTCTCATTTTTTTTTTCAGTCAAAGTTGTACATTTTATTGCCTTTCCCCTGCCCTTAATTTAGTCAAAATTCAGACCTGGCATACATTCTTCTGGCTGCCCACATATGGGAGAAAGTATTCTTCCTATATGTTAGCACCCTGGTGTAGAGTCCCTGTCACCTTGACTTAGTTAGAGCTCTGCTTATAAATGTGGAGCTACTTTAGATAAAATGATGATTCTGCTACTTCACCTTGTTGATATCACCCTTCCAATGTGACCTTATGGGATATGTAAATATCCTTTCACAACAATCCTTTCGAGTTGGCTATTGACACCCTCCCCCTGTCTGCACCTTTACCAACTGTGATACCTAACCATTTTCACTCTCTCAGCATCCCATGTAACAGGTCATTCTCAACTCCTTACTGCTATATAAAAATTCTAAAGAGTGAATTTAAGAAACAATTCCTCCAAGAAAACTCCGGCGACTACTCCAGCCTACACTGATATCATAATTCTTTATTCTCTCTCTCTTTTTTTTGAACTTAGGGTCAGGACCTTCCAGATTGATGCTTCATTTCTTTTTTTTTTTTTTTTGCTAATTTCCTACGTATTAATCCCCTTGATTAATGACTTAGAATTATTTTTTTTAAAGATAAGAGCTTCCTGTTGGAGAAGAAATGTCTTAAGATAGGATTTAAGACAGTAATAATACTTTTTCTCCTACTAACTCACTAAGTGTCATTCATTATCCATTGGCATGGAAGAACAAGTTCCCAGGGTAGAACTAAGAATAATAGTGGAGTGAATAGAGCACTGACCCTGGAGTTAGGAGGACCTGAATTCAAATCCAGACTCAGACACTTAACACAAAAACTAATCATGTGATCTTGGGCAAGTCACTTAACCCCAAAACACAAACAAACAACAAAAAAAAGAACTAAGAGTAATGAAGTAACAAAAAGGAAAATTTAAGCTTAAAAAAGAAAAATCTTAATAGATGATAAATAAATCTTAATAAATAATGAAATACATAAAAATAAATAAATCTTAATAATTAAAATAAATTAAAAAATTAATAAATAAATAAAGCACAACTTTGGTACCATGTCCTACCCAAGGCCCTTCCTGATTTCCTCAGCTATTAGCATTCTTTCCCTCTTGTGGTGTGTCCCTTTTTCTCAAAGAGCAAGATGACATCAGGGAGGTGATACCATGATTTGCAACTGAATTGGATTTAAGTGAGGGATCCTATACAAAATCACCAACCTCACCTCACCTCTCCTCCAGAACCAACTCACCTTGCCAGAGGTCCACTGGAAAGGTATAGATCACAATGACTGGAGATGACCCCCTCTTTCCCTCTTGAAATGACATTGTATGACTGGGTATTTTCTTTCTTTCTTTTTTCTTTTGCCTTTTGGAGGGAAATTGGGGTTAAGTAACTTGCCCAAGGTTACACAGCTAGTTTTTTTGTGTGGGTGTTAGGTGTCTGAGGCCAAACCAGAACTGGGGTCATCTTGACTCTGGCCGGTGCTTTACTAACTGTGCCACCTAGCCACCTCTGGGTGTTTTCTTTTTAAAAGAAATTATTTGCCTGGTTGTTTTATTTCCACAGTGCAATGTAAAGACACTTTCATACAGGCCTTTGAATCTCCAGTGTCTAGTACAGAATCCTGTACACATTAGGTACTTAATAATGTGTTGAGTTGAATTGAATGTGAAAGGCAGTCTAGACAGCAGTTAATGTACCCTAAGGAACCCTGGCTCACAGGGAACTGGCCAGCTCTAATTGGATGATTCTCTCCTTTCCCTAGCTTATATAACATTCATTTAAATATTTACATAGAGTAAATAAATTTAAATAAATTTTTGGTTAAAGTTAAATCAACTCATTAAAGCACATTTAGGAAATCAGAAGGAAAAATGAACATCTCATTTGGCTCATTAATTCCTGAGCCCAAGGCTGTGTTCAGCCCAGATGAAAACAGGCCTGAAATTGAAGGGGGGAGGGGCAACAGTGAAGAGGGTGCATACTTAAAAACCTTCCTCAAAGGCACCCTACAAAGGCCATCTAGCTTTTGTTTGAAGACATTCTTTGAGAGGGAACCCCCTGTTTCTAGAGGCAGACCATTCCATTTGTGGATAGCTTTGATTTTCAGAAATTTTTTCCCCTTCTATAAGATATATATCTGCTTCTCTCCAATTTCCAATTATAGGTCCCAGTTTTACTTTTTTGGCAGGGTGTGTGGGTGGACAGACAAAACTCCTTTGAATACCTTTATACTGTTTTGTGTTTGATTATACCTGGTCTCTTTTCTCTTATGGTAAAAGCAGGAACTCCACTCCTTTCCTTACCAGTTTCCTGCCCTTGGAATAAGGGAACAAAATTCCAGTGTGAGATTTCTTGCTTCTCTCTAGAACAGAAGAAATCACATTTTATGGAGTATGTGGGGCATCTCCCTTCTATGAGAGAAGAGAAACTCCATTCTATCACATCTCCAGCCTACACTGCTGCCCTGGGGGAAAGGAAGTAACATTTCTTTTGTTCCCAACACTTGTTCCCTCACCTGAGATGCCTAAGTCCCAGAGAGGAGTCCCTTATGGATAAAAAAAAAACCTACTTGAACTCCTTCATTAATGATTAGCAAACCTCTCCCATTCCCCCCCCCCCACATCCTCACTATCCCATTAATTCAAACCCCCAGCTGACACTTTCAAGACCCATTCACTGTCCCCTCCTACCTGATTTCTTTATGCCTGTTCCTCTCAGTCCAGCTGGGTCAATGTCCAACTCTAAAATGATCCACACCTTCCACAGTAATCTCTGGAATGGCTACTCTATAGGTAACAAACTTACTTTTATCTCAAATAATTTCCTTTCCCTCCTATTTTCTCTCCCTCCTTGATGATACAGCCTCTCTAGACTCCTTTTCCAGAACTAGCTGCACTTTCCTTCATTACCTGGTTGAGTTGGGAGACATGAAATACTTCTTACTTCCCATGATCACTTCTGGCTTTTCCCTCTGCCATTATCACTCAGTGATCTCTCTTCCTTTAATAGTCACTCAATCCATGTCTTCCATACAATCAAAACTCTGGCAGCTGTTGTCCTCTAGGACACTCCATTGCTCAATGAGTTCTGGCTCATTCTCTTTCTCATCTCATAAACTCTAGCGCTCATATTTTTTAACTTTAATATAAACAGTGGTTCCTCCTAAAATGGCCTAACTTCATAGCTCCTGAACTGACCTACACTGTATCCCCTCTCAGCCTTACATAAAGATGTTCATAACCTTGATCTTCCCATCATAAAAAATGTAGCACTTGCAAGTTTGTGAACTTTGAAATTCCCTTATCTGATGACAGTCTATTGCCATTCTACCTCTTCTTCTACCATGTAACCCCAAACTTTGTCCTTTGTCCTCATGGTGACCTCCAATATGAGGATTTTAACCCAGGTCATCACCCATGCACTAGTTATACTCTCCTCCTTTCCCTGTAGTGATTTCTTAGTAAACCATTTCAACTCTGCCCTCCCCTCTCCTCCACTCCCCTCTCCTCTCCTCCCCTTCCCTGCCCTCTACTCAACTTCCCTTCCCTCCCCTCCCTTCTCCTCCCCTTCCCTCCTCCCTTTCCCTCCCCTCTCCTTCCTTTCTCTCCCCTCTTCTTCCCTTCCCTCCCCTCCCCTCTCCTCTCTTCCCCTCTTTTCTCCTTTGACTCCTTATTATATTGCTGATCTTTCCCTGACAACTACCACACTTGGATCACTCCTCCCATTTACTGCCTTCAATAAAGTTAGAGAAAATCATGAAACCTTGCTGAATGGGTCCACTGCAAATTTCTATTATAAAACCTCAACTGGGCCCTCATTCTAGCAAGGCCATAATTTACCATCTCCCTAATTAAATCCACTGTCTCACCACAGCAAATCTTCCAAACCTTTTCATCCCTCCTCAACCTCCACATGTTTCTTCCTCCCTCATTTTATCAGCTAAGAACTTTGCCTCAAGTTTCACTGGGAAAGTTAAGTCCATTTGCCTTGCTTCTTCTCCTCTCTTCTTTGTCTCATATCACCCAGATGCCTTTGGCCATTATCTCTTCCTTCACCCTGATGGGGGTCGGGATCCCAATAGGTTCAGCAGGAATTCTGATCTTATCTAAGACCAGAAAACCTGCAATATTGTCTGGAAAGAATTCAAGGTCTCAGGCTTAATTAGAGTGAGAGTTGTAGAAGTTTATTGTTACACTTTCATGAGAAGCGGGCAATAGTCCTTTAGGGGACCTGCAAGTGATAGGGGTACATGCTTTTACCTTTAAAGGGTAGGGCTGCCATTGTCAGGGCTGATCAGATGGGAGGGGCCTCAGTGCATAGACAAAGATCAGAGCAGACCAAGAGGAGCATGTGAATAAATAGTTTAGATAAGATTTGGGCCAGGCCAAAGGAGACAAAAGGCAAGGACAAAGGAGGGTGTGGGCCAGGCCCAGAAGAAATGAAGAGATTAAGTAAGAACAAAGGGGTCACAGGGTGTTGCCTAGGTGGAGTGTGGGATAGGGAGAAGGGGCAGAGCTCAAGGGTGGGAAAGGACAAATTGCAGTTACAACTTCACAGACTGCTTTTACAAGTTGGTTTCACAAATTGACATAGACCCCAGGTACCCCATCAATCCCATCTCACATAAAAAGTTGACCCTTCTCCAGTTGTTCCCCATTGCCTCCAGGATCAAATATAAAATCCTCTGTGTGGAGTTCCAAATCTTTCACCACTTGGCCCCCTCCTACATTTCTCATCTCTCCTCAACCTCCCCCTAAGCTGCAATCCAGTGGTACAGGTCTTCTTGCTATTCCTCCAATAAGATTCTTCATCTCTCCACTCTGTATATTTTTCATGTTCCTATGCCAGAAGTACAATTCTGTGCCTTCATCTTTCTCATGGCTTCCTTTAAGTCCTAGCTAAAATTCAGTCTTCTACAAGACTTCCCTGATCCACCTCAGAGCTAGTGTCTTCCTCCCATTGACTGTCTCCATTTATACTATATGTTATCATCCTTGTGCATAATGATTTTTATATTGACTCTGCTGCATATGGATTCTTTGAGATGAGGGACTTTACTTTTTACCTTTGTAACTTCAGCACTTAGAATTGTGTCTGGCACATAGTAGGGGCTTAAAAAACTGACTGACCTTGTTGGAGAAGGGCTATTTCCATATCATATATTTATTTTGCTTCTGCAGTGCCATGACTGTGGAAAGCCAAGGAAATGTTTGGTGAATGACTGAATTGCCATACTTCCAGGTGACAGAATTCAGAGTACTTCAAGTGGAGAACCAGGAGTGATCTCAAGAACCTTTGGATAGATAATATCACAAAGAAAAAGATACTAGATGATATCTTAACAGTCAGAAAACTACAGGTTTCATCCAAGATAAGTACTGATCCTCCCTACTGCCTCCAAGATAAAATTTTCCTTTGTTTTTTAACTCCATAACCCAGATATTTCTTACTTTTCTTTCTTTATACATCTTTCCTTCTACCCCCATCATCATTTACTAATCACCTAATCACTAATTGACGAATTAGACTAACCAAAAAAAAATATCAACAAAGGTTATGAAGAAACTTCTTTCTATGTGGCAAAGGAGGGTGGGAAGTCACCTGAACTCTACCAAATCAGCTCCGAAAAATTATAAAATAATGCCTCAAAATGAATTCTGAAGTCAGTAGAACTAACAAAATGATGAGGTGAAACAATTATCTAGCCCAAGACAATTTAGCAAATCAGCAGGAAAGGGGTGGAGCCTAGATGTCATTTTGTGGATTCTGTAGCTCTAAAATTTGTTTAGAGTCATATTTTCCAGGTATTGGAGGTGACTGGAGCAGGAACTTAGTCCAGTTCCTGCTTTTACTTGGCTCCACCCCTAACATCTATATTTTTAAAGAAGCAAAATGCATTACAGGAGGAAAGAGTAAAACTATACTAGTGGGGGACCTCACTTTTCCCTCTCAAAACTAAATAAATATAATTTAAAAAAAACAAGAAAGAAGTTAATGAAGTGAATACAATTTTAGAAAAGTTAAATATAGATTTCCGGAGAAAATTGAATGGAAATAGAAAGGAACATGCCTTTCTCAGCAGTATATGGTACCTACATAAAAACTGACCATATACAAGGGCTTAAAAACCTCACAATCAAATGAGGAAAAGCATGCATATTCAATGCATCCTTTTCAGATCATTATGAAATAAAAATTGCATTCAATACAGGATGATGGAAAGAGAGATTTAAAATGAATTCAAAGCTAAATAACTTAATCCTAAAGAATGAGTGGATCAAAGAACAAATTATATAAACAATAATTTCATTAAAGACAATGACAGCAATGAGACAACATACAAAATTTGTGGGATAAAACCAAGGTAGTGCATAAGGGAAAATTTATATCTCTAAATGCTTAAATCAATAAAATAGAGAACAGATCAATGAAATGGGTGTACAACTAAAAAAACCCAGAAAAAAAAAACAAATTAAAAATCCCTAGTTAAACACCATATTGAAAATCCTGAAAATCAAAGGGGAGACAATTTAAAACTTAAAAGAAAACCATGAACTAATAATTAAAACTAGGATATGGTTTCATTAAAAAAAATAAAGTATTGGTTAATTTGATTGAAGAAACAGTTCTCATAAGATTTGTAAACAATTGTGAATCATCTGAAAGACTGCACTAAATAATAACTAATAAAAGGAATACAATTCAAGACAAACCTAAGGTTTTACCTCATAACAAGACAATTGGCAAAGTTGACAAAAATAGAAATAGTCAATATCAGGAGGGTTGTGAAAAGACAGTCAGACCAATTCATTTTTTTTTTTCTGGACCTGCAAATTAGTAGAATTACTCTGGAAAGAAATTCAAAATCACACAAATAAAGTGGTAAAAATATCCATACCCTTTAACCCAGAGATTCTGCTGCTAGATGCATACCTGAGTAAGTAATTGAAAAAAGAAAGTTCCTTTGTTTTGTGTGAACTTAATGAAAATTTTTTTGTTAATCAGTCATTTCAGTTCTGTCCAACTCTTCATGACCCCATTTGGTATTCTCTTTGCTAAGATTTTGGAATGGCTTGCTATCTCCTTCTCCAACTCATTTTATAGGTGAGGGAACTGAGGCAAATAGGGTTAAGTGATTTGCCCAGGGCCATGAAACTAGTGTCTGTCTGAAACAATGAATATAATGTATATGAATTACTTTAGAAAGTTCTACAAGAGCTGATGAAGATTGAAGCCAGGCTAAGAAAACAATAAATACAATGTTCACAACACTATAAATGGAAAAAACAAGTAATGCAAAACAAGGAAAGATTAAGTTAAAAAATTACTGCAAAGAATACATTTGACCCCAAAGAAGAGATGTGAGAATTTACATTCCCATCCTTGAAGTGATGTGTGTATGAGTGTGTGTGTGTGTATGTATTGGGAGGGAGAGGTTCATGACTGTGCAAAATTTTATAAAATGTAAGCTCTTTAAAAAATGTATTGATTGATTTTGATGAATTTTTTTCTTTTTCTGTTTCTTTTCCTTTTTAAAATTCTTTGCTAGCAGGTAAACTTTGAAAAGCATAGGTTAAATCTTATTATATACTTAAAAAGAAAAGCCAGCTCTACATAATAGAGAGACCTGCAGTTTCTTGTTAAATCCTCTTTTTTTTGTTCTACTGTGTATATATTGCAAATACCCATTTTATTTGGTGTATAAATTCAGAATAATATTTTTTAATTAAAAATTCTGTTATAAGAAATTACTTCCTGGGTAGGAGAATTGATGGACAGGGGAATTTAGGTAATGCAGAAACAAAATATATTGATCAAAATCTTCCAAAAAGCAGTAATAATTAGAAAAAAGGATAATGAAATTAAAAAAAAAGTTAGTTTACAGTTGAGGAAACCATGCTGCTTGTTCAGCCCATGGCAATGTAAGGATTTAATCAGTTCCCCCTCCCCTCCTTTCAAGCATAAGGTTCCTCGAATTATCCTTTCCTATCACTTTTAATAAAGCTCCTTTTGCATTTAGTTCTGTATCTTGAAAATGTAACCTAAGAGATGCTTAGTGCTAATTCAAAAGTAAATTGTCTATGCTATGGGCATGAAAGATCTTGGGGCCGAATGTAATGGGAATGTAAATTTTTAAGATCTTCCCTGCCCCTAGGCTAAAGTGCACCTGGAGCCTGGGGTAGGAGGCTTGTTTTTCAGTAGATACTTCTTGATTGGCCAGTGAGTCAATAAGGTTGTTACATTCTCTGAGCCAGGAGAAGGCTATATAAGCCCTGATGTGTAGCTTTGTTTTGGGGCTCACTTTGAGAAGTGTTCTGTGATTTGATGTGGATTCTGGGAAGCCGTTATCCAGAGCCCCCCCGGCTTTGAAAAACCCAGATGTTGAAACCCAGATGTTGATTTGGTATGGATGTAATGGTTGGACAGTTTGGAAAGCTGTCTACTTGATCTGTTTCTGTCTTGATAATTCTGTCTGTATACTTTGAAGTTCCAGGTGCTGACCTTTTTCCCCTGAATGAGGTAAACGATATATGTTTGACTGATTTAAGTAAGCTTGTTAACTCCCCCCCCCAAAAATATATTAATGGTTGTTTTGTGAGGCCCACCTGAGCCTGAGGGCATCTTGTAGTCTCTTCCCTTATTTTGAAATACCATAAAACTTCCCCTTTGTCCTGGATTGTGGAATTCCTTGTCTCCCTCCCCCATCCTGGATCATAAAATTTCCCTGTCTCCCTCATCTTGTGTCATCCATCTTCCTCATCCTGTCCCTAAACCTCTAACCCCATTAGAAAACCTAAAATTACATCATCACCCTATAGACTGTGTAGCTTTCTTTCTATATAAGTCTGGTCCTTTTCCTATATCAGTGCCTTTGTTTATCTCCTTGCTAAATCTTAGGACCATATGTTTTTGCATTAATAAAGTTCCAGTTGGCTAAAGAGGTCTAAGTTCTTTCAAATCCAAATTAGCTCTCCCAACTCTGGGTCAGAGGTGAGACTTGAAGCCACATCTTTCTGGCATCTACTGTGACACTCCAAAAAGTATTCTGTTGTTGACTTCATAGTCAGAGCGATTACACCTTGCCTAAGTCAATAGGGTCTTAATGTTGTGATATCCAATATGGGTACAGGCTAATCTCTCCAGGGGTTGAGTTATGCCCAGACAATTACTGTCTAACTGAGAAGCAGTGTGGTACAGGGGAGAGGACAATGACTGGAGTCAAATCCCAGCTCTGATATGTACTGTCATTGGACAGGCACCTTAACTTTCTGGTGCCTCAATTTCCTCATATATAACATAACAGGGTTGGACTAGATGGCATCTTCACTAGATCTATAAGTGAAGGTCAAGTTTTTGTGATGCCACCTTGCCCCAGTGCTACTTTTTCTGCTCCTTGGTAAATCAGTCAACAAGCACTTATTAAGTGATTCCTCTGTGCCAGGAACTGTGCTGGGTGCTGCAGACAAACATGTGAGGAATGGGGGCTGCTAGGTGGCACAGTGAGTAGAGCACAACGGCCCTGGAATGAGGAGGACGTGAGCTCAAATCCCGCCTCAGACACTTAACACTTACTAGCCGTGTGACCTTGGCAAGTCACCTAACCCCAACTGCCCTCAAAAAAAAAAAATAATAACACATGAGGAATAAAATCATTTCTATTTGCAAGGAACTTACCCCAAATGAATATGTTCCTAGTGTTGTACTCAGAAAACATGAGTAAGACCCAAGTAATAATTTAGAATTGGACCCTTTATTTTACGCCATGTTGGCTGAACAATCTACACATGGCGGGTTGACAAGTTACCATCCCACCATCCCAGGTCATACAGCAGAAAGCCCAGATAAAGCCTCAGCTTTTAAAGAGACGACACGCAGCCAACAGTTAGGTATTATGTAAGCAGAAACTTGCAGAGGCCAAAAGCAGTGATTGGTCAGTACACACCTTGAAATTCCCGACAGCCAGCGCCAAGTCTCCCTGACCCAGCGGCCTGCCCACCTCTGTGAAGGAGACCTGAGGATGGGGGAAGGGTGGAGCTGAACCAGGCAGTCTGGGGCCAGCTACAACACTAGATCTGATCTTTGCTTCTTAGACTAAGAAAAAGGGAGGGGGGAAGCAAACTACAACTGTTAAACATATAGTTGACAGCACTCTCAATTTACCATCATTACCATTCCCCTGCCTCTGGGCAGAAGGCTAGAGTTACTGATTCAGATACAGTGGGAGTGAGAAATTGTTCCAGAATGTTTTTGGTGCAACTTATCCAATGCAATATGGTGATCTTAGCCACAAGACCTGTTTGCCATCACCCAGGCTCAGAGTTTGCCCACTCTCCAAATGAGATTCTATTCTTTTTGGATCCCTGCCCCCATCAGGAAAGCACAGCCCTATGTTTTCTTTGCCTGATTACTGCCCCATTGCTAAGTGGGGCTTGTTTCTAAAATAAATTATGTGCATTGTGGCCGGGACCATTGTGGGAGATGTGGTCGGCAGTCTTCGAATCAACAGAATTCTTTGAGAAAGAAAAGGTCACCAGCCTTTTTGCTGGGAAAATAATCTCTCTTATCACTGAAAATAAAATTCTATTCACATAGCACCCCATTACATTGTGGCAGCCACAAAAGGCCTTTATTATTAGGAGAGGGGAGAGTGTTAATGATACTGCATTGATTTAATATGGAAAAGCGCTGGAACAGAATTTAGCATCTGGCCCTTTTACTGAATGAGGGCATTTCATAGCGCCCACACTAAAGAAAAATGGAAAGAGCTGCTCTTCCTCACTTATTACTGAAGAAATCTTTTTTTTTTTTTCAAAACACTTGCAGTTGAATGTACCACCTCCACTCTACCTCCTCTATTTCTAGAAGTTCTGGAAAGAACAAAATTCAAAGGTGGGTGATGTGTAGGCCCACATCAAGGCTACAAAGACTTTGGAAGCAGAACCCTGGTTTTAGAGGCAGAGGACATGAGTTCAAATGCTGCCTCTGAGTACTATTACCTTTGTGAGTATAGAAAAGGCACTTAATTTCTATGGCCCTCAGTTTCTTCCTTTGCAAAATAAGGAGGCTGAGTTAGCCTTTGTAGTCCCTTCTTCTCAGGTGTCAAATTGATGTTCTTGATGGATAAATCCAAGTATGTCACTCAACATCAACTCAAGTTGGCTCCCTCCTGCCTCCAACACAGGACATGAAATCCTCTGTTTGGTTTTTAAAGTCCTCCATAACCTGGTTCCCTCCTACTTCTCTTTTTTTTTTACACCTTTCACTCCACCCCCACCACAACCTATACTCTACTCTCCAATGATCCTGGCCTCTCTATTGTGCCTGGCATACAGCACTCATTTCCCACTGAGAGCTTTCATTGGCTGTCCTCTACGCTTGGATTTCTCTTCCTCCCTATCTCCAGCCCTTGGGTTCCCTGGTTTTCTCTTAGTCTTCATCAAATTCCCATCTCCTGCAAGAAACTCCCCATTTCTCTTCAATTTAAATGCCTTACGTGCTGATGATCTTCAATTTATTCTGCCAATCTCCTATTTGGACAGAGTGTATTGTGTGGTGTTTTCCTCATCAGACTGTGAGCTCCTTGAAGGCAAGGAGTGGCTTTTGTTTTTTATTATATGCTCAGCTCTTAGCTCAGTGTCTGGCACATAGAAGATATTTAATAAATGAATGGGTTCTGCTCCAGGCTTAGGATCCTAGGAGCTCCTTCAGTGCTGTTGTTAGCCAGTCAAAATACAACACAAGAAATGAACCCTAGATAACAGGTCAAGAATGCCTGACAAAGCTGTAAGAATACAATATGCAGGAGAATGAATGTTCCTTGAGTAGGGACTGCTTTTCAATTAATCAATAAACTTTTATTATGCATCTATTATGTGCCAAGCACTGAGCTAAGGATAGGAAGAGGCAAAAGACAGCCCCTGCACTTAAGGAGCTTACAGTCTAATAGGTGAGACAATATTCAAACCACTACAAACAAAGCAAGCTATGTGTAGGATAAATAAGAAATAATTAATAAAGGAATTAAGAGGAGTTGGGAAAGTCTTCCTGTAAAAGGTGGGATTTTAGTTGGGATTTAAAGAAAGTCAGAGAGCACGGTAGTCAGAGCAGAGAAGGGAGAGCATTCCAGGCATTCAGACTGTCATCAGAGAGAGTTCTCAGAGGCAAGAGATAGAGTGTGTTGTTTGTTTAACAGACAGGAGGCCAGTGTCACCGGTCAGAGAATACCAGTAAAGTAAGGTGTAAGAAGACTGGTGAGATAGTTGTGTTTTGTTGGTTGTTGTTTTGCCTTTGCATCCCTAGTACCTAACACTTAGGAACTAGATAGTCACAGAATCACTGAACTTCAGAGGTGGAAGGAAATTCCTCATGCCTGAAAAAACTTCCATATGCAGTCCAACATTTGGTCATTCAAGCCTTAGCTTGAAGACTTCCATTGAGGTGGAAATCATACCAACTCCAAGCCGGCCCATTTTACTTTGAAAAAGTTTTCATAATTAGGCACTTTTTTCCAGGCCTTGATACCTGTTCATATAGTAGGAAAAATAATTAGATAGCATAACTTCATATCCATCTCAGCACCTCAGCCAGTCAATAATTAATTTGTCAAAGATTATTTGTATTGTGTTGGTATTATTTTAAGAAATATAAACATATCTTTTTCAAATCTTTGTAGATAATTTTTTACCTGTAATTTAGAGTTCAGTGTTGTGTTATATAAAATGATGAGCTACAATTTCATCATGAATAGGCATAGAGATGAGAAAACAATATGTATATACATATATATACATATACATGTATACATGTGTGTATATACACACATATAAGTGTAAATGTAAAGATGGGGTTTATTAATTTTGACTCATCACCCCACCCTATATAAAGTAAGTGATAATATATTTAATCAATTTCAAAGGCCTTAGATTAAATGTTAAAAGTATTTTAAAAATCATTTAATATGATGAAATGACAGTAATTAGGAAGTGAGTTTCAGTTGGAAGGGGAATTTTATGATACCCTCTGAGGCATGTATCAAATCACTGAATAAAATAAATTAAAAACAGCCATTACACACTAGTGATGAATCATCTGGGAGGAGGTGAAGGAGAAGTTTTGGCTTTGGTTTTGGGTGTCCTTAATTACCCCTCCCCACCACTGGCTATAAGAGAACCTTAAAATCTTTAAAGAATCTAAAGAATTTTGGATTCCTCTTCTTCGCATCAGTGACTTACTTTGTCTCCCTGGGTCAGAAGCAGATGGAGGCAATGTCTGCATTGGGAGGCAAAGACAGATTTGACCCATGGCTCTACAGGGAAACTCATAGCCCATAAATGAGAGCAAAATATTTCCAGCAACCAGGATATTTCTCAGGAAGCAAGTAAGATAATTTGGTACTCCCAAATAGACCATATTATGTTGTGATTCACACAAAGGTTTTAGGGTAGTAAATGAAACAGAAGTAGATTTTTTTTTCAATTCCCTGGATTTCTCCATAATTCAGGAAATACTGGCAATTTGGTCTCTAGTTCCTCTGCCTCTCTGAAAACCAGGAGCCCTGATTCCCCACTTTCCCCCATGTGCTCTCCAAGCTTGAGTTTACTTTCTCTTGAATTCTGTATGTATTTGCATGTATGTATGTATGTATGTTATTACATATAACACATAACAAGTATGCACTTGTTAAAAAAAAGTTTGGTGGCAATATTTTGTACAAACTATTATTACCATAAAATCTAATAAATGTCCCTTTCTGAAAGCTACTGATAGCTGGTGATAAATGATTATCAAATTATATGCCTTTAAAGGAGAAGCACACTAATTAGGGTTTCTTGTTGTTATTGAGTTGTATCTGACTCTTTGTGATCCCTTGAATCATAGCACATTAAGTACTTTTTATCTTCCACTATATCTCAAAATCTGTCTAAGTTCATGTTAGTTGTTTCCATGACAGTATCTATCCATCTCATTCTCTGCCATCCCCTTTTCCTTTTATCTTTCCCAACATCAGCTTCTTTCTCACTAAGTCATGTCTTCTCATCATGTGGTCAAGTTTTTGAACTTAAGCTTCAGTATCTGAGCTTCCAGCGAAGAGTCTGAATTGATTTCTTTAAGTGTTGAATGATTTGATTTCCTTGTTGTCCAAGGAACTTTCAAAAGGTGTCTTCAGCTCCACAATTTTAAAGAATTGATTCTGTGGTGCTCAGTTTTGGTTTTTTTGTAATCCGACTCTCACAGCCATAAATTGCTACAGGAAAAACCATAGTTCTTGACTATGTGAACCTTTGTTGCCAATGTGATGTTTGTGCTGTCCAGATCTGTCATAGCTTTCCTTCTAAGGAGCAAGCATCTTTTAATTTCATGATTGCAGCTGCCACTTGCAGTGATATTTGAGCCCAAGAATATAAA
This sequence comes from Petaurus breviceps papuanus, assembly GCF_028583685.1. Lineage (NCBI taxonomy): Eukaryota > Metazoa > Chordata > Mammalia > Diprotodontia > Petauridae > Petaurus > Petaurus breviceps. Next base: position 3,030,131 of record NW_027185573.1, on the reverse strand, counting down.
ATTTGACCCTACTTCCATTTCTTCTCCCTTTATTTACCAGGATGTGATGGAACGAATTGCCAGTTTGTTTGTTTTATGTTGACCTTTGAGTCAGATTTTACACTCTCCTCTTTTAATCTCATCAAATGTCTTCTTAAGTCTTCATTTTATGCCATCAGAGTATGTCTGAATGTCTGAGATTACTGTTATTTCTCCCAGCAGCCTTAATTCCGGGTTTTGATTCATCCAACCTGGCATTCCTCATGATGTTCTCTGCATACAAGTTAAATAAATTTGTTGTTGTTTAGTTATATCTGACCCTTCCTGACCCCATTTGGGATTTTCTTGGTAAAGATAGTGGAGTGGTTTGCCATTTTCTTTTCCAGTGGATCCATTTTGTTAGGCAATGAGAGGTCAAGTGATTTGCCCAGGGTCACACAGGTAGGGAATGTCTGAGGTTGAATTTTAACTGAGGTCTTCCAGACTCTAGATCCAATGCTCCATCTCCTGAGCCACCAGCTGCCACTATTATTTAAATAAAAAAGGTTACAACAACAGCATTGTTGTACTTTTTTCCAATCTTAAGTCAATCGTTTCATGTTAATTTCTAACTGTTGTTTCTTGGCCACATACATATTTTTCAGGAGGCAAGTAAGAAGATTTGGTACTCCCAAACAGGCCATGTTTTGTGGTGATTCACATTAGTGTGAATGAAACAGAAGCAGATTTTTTCCAACTCCCTTGCTTTCTCCACAATTCAGCAAATACCAGCAATTTGGTCTCTAGTTCCTCTGCCTCTTTGAAAACCAGCCTGATCTGGTCATTTTTGGTTCACTTATTCTTGAAGCCTAGCTTGCAGAATTTTAAGCAAAACCTTGCTGATATGTGAAATGAGCACAATTGTTTAGTAATTTGAACATTCTTTGGCATTGCCCTTCTTTAGGATTGGGATATTATTGGACCTTTTCTAATCCAGTGGCTACTGTTGCATCTTTCACATTTGCTGGCATATTGACTACAGCACTTTAATAGCATGACCTTTTAGGGTTTTAAATATCTCAGCTGGAATTTCATCACCTCCTCTGCCCTTATTATTAGCAATACTTTCTAAGGCTCACTTGATTTTATTCTGCAAGCTGTCTGGCTCTAGATCAGTAAGCACAGCATATTGGTTATGAGTAATGTTAAGATCTTTCTTGTATAGTTCTTTTGCATATTCTTGCCATCTCTTCTTAATCCTTTGTGCTTCTGCTTACTCCCTACCATTTAAGGCTTTTATCATGCCCATTTTTGAATGAAACATTTCCTTGATAACTCTATTTTTTAAGTGACCCCTTGTTTTCCCCCATTTATTGTTTTCTTCTTTTTCTTTGTTTTGCTCATTGAAGAAAACTTTCTTATTTATCCTTGCTATTCTCTGGAATTCTGCATTCAGTTCAGTTTATCATTGCCTTCTTTCCTTTTTGCTTTCCTCAGTTATGTTGGGCAAAGCCTTTTCTTGCTCTTGGGGCTTGAGCTCATGGCATTAGAGAATTACCTCTGACCACTCAGGTGGCTCAGTGGATAGAGCACTGGGACTGGAGTCAGGAAGACATAAGTTCAAATCCTGCCTCAGGCACCTACCAGTCATGTGACCCTGCACAAGTCATTTTACCTCTAGCTTAATCCACTAGAGAAATAAATGGCAAACTACTCCAGTATCTTTGCCATGAACACTCATGGATAGCACTGGCATGCTATGGTCCGTCATGGAGAGTCACAAAGAATTGGACATGACTGAACAACAACTTCAGAGTCACTTTTAGAAACCAGAATGGGAAGTGTAACCTTGTTCCAGGACCTGAAACTCATTTCTGAGAGTTGTAATAAGGACACTCGGAGCTTGCATAGGTTATAGCAATGTCATTTATTATTACACATTACTTCCTCCCATGCACTCTATATTAAAGCCAATGTCACATACAGTACTCTCTCTCCTATTTTTTGCACAGGTTGTCTCCTATACTGTTGATACATTCCAATATCACTTCCACTTCTGAGAATCCCCATTTCCTTTAAGCCTCAGCTCAAGGGAAATCTACAGCAACTTCTTAATTTCCTAGCCTCTAATGCCCTCCCTCTCAAAACTCTCTTGTATTCATTTTTATATCTTTTTCTGAATATACTGAATGTACTTAATTTGTGCACATTTTCTCTGCTGATAGAGTTAGATTTCCTTAAGAAAAAGACTGTTTCATTTTATCCCCAGTGCCCAGCAGTTACATAGTAAACACCAAATACATGCTTGTTAATTGATTAATTAAATCATTAGGTATTTGATCTCGGTGAGTTACAATCTAATGAGTGTTGTAGATAGGTGCTGGAAGGGAAAAAGCACAAAAAGTATGAGGTGCTATTGATCGAACCAGTTTCACAAATAGCCTTTCCCCCACTGTGGTGTACCACGCATCCTGTCCTATTTGAGCCACCTGTGGCTTTACTCTCATGTTATTGTTCCTGAGGCTGGCCTTAAGGATGCCCAGGTGAACAGAGAGATTATCTTTGTTCTTATATGGGCCTTGCCAATCACTACCACTGAGAATCAGAGAGAAAGCAATAAGGGAAGCAAGTCCAGCAATGCCTTCTATATCCAAATCGGTGCTATCACACACTTGCCACACTCCACACTGTTGTTTTTCCTCCTCTTAGAGAAAAAGAAGGTGCTTATTTTGTACTCTACATAATGACGGCTACTTCAGGGGCATTTAAACCCCTTCTGCCTCTAAGAGTATCTCATTACTCTAAATTGCAGGCAAAGAAAGACCCTCCACTTTGGTCTCCAAATCACATTACCTGGTGAGAATCACAGTTGTGTGCTGTCACACACCAATTTTCTTTGCCTTGGCTAAAAATAGGGCATCATAAGTCAAAAGCCCTCTTCCAAAAGACCTGGGAGCTGTTGTGGTTTTGAGAGGATAAAAAGACCAGTTGCTTCGGGGAAACAAAGGCCCTGAGTAGTAATCACTGAAGAGGGCTTTGGAGTTTGGATCAGAGTGTTTGACTGCCCCCTTTACCTTCCTACCTCTGATTTGGAGTTCTGAATAGCCTTTAAGAAAGGTTCTGGGCTCTTATCACTATAGGGCATTGACTGAATGAGTTAAACATATCAGCAGTCACCGCTGAGAAGAATGTCCAGCAGAGCAGAGTAATGGGGTTGAGTTGTTGACTGTATGTGGCATGATTTTGTTTAGTTCTCTTTCTGACATGTTGCCTCCATTCCATCTTCCAAGTGCTAAGGAACAAAGACTGTCATGGTTGAGAATCATAATTTCTCAATTCTAAGGAACACTGGTGATACTCTAGTCCAATGTGTATCTAAATATGCATCTCCTCCCAGCTTCCTTTACAAACTATTCTTTGCCTTCTGCTTGTAGATCTCCAGTGAAGAGGAGTCCACCATTTCATTCATTCCAGATTCATATGGTTCCATTTGTTAGCAACCTACCCTCACTTCCCTGACATGAAGTCTCAATTCATCCACTTTTTAATTTCCACTCATTGCTCCTAGTTCTTTTTTTCTGGGGTCCATGATAATTTTTTTTAAAGCAATTGGGGTTAAGTAACTTGCTAAAGGTTACACAGCCAGTTATTTCTGGGTGTAGTACTAAGTATCTGAGCCCGGATTTGATCCCCAGGTCATCCACTGGGGCTGGTGCTCTTACTTGCTGAGCCACCTGGCCTCCCCTAAGCAATTGGGGTTAAGTAACTTGCTCCAGGTTACACGGCCAGGTGTTTCTGGGTGGGTGCTAAGTATCTGAGCCTGGATTCGATCCCCAGGTCATCCCGACACTGGAGCCAGTGCTCTTACTCGCTGTGCTATCTGGCCACTCCCATGATAACAATTTTAATCTTTCTTTCAAAGTATTGAAAATATTCCACAGTATTTTCCTAATACTTGAAGACCATATTCCTAATGAGTTTACTATATTTTATACTAAATGTACACAGTTCCTTCAACTGTTTGTAATAGTGAATGAACTCATGGCCCTTCTTCATCTGGGTTGGCCTTCTCTAGACCTGTCCAGTTCTTCTCATCTGTGTGCACTTCTTTGAAATTTTCCAGCATGCTCCCCAAACATTTTCATCCTGGAAGGTTACTTCAACCTTAGAACTTACAACTTATAGATTGATAAATAAATCCTGGGACCACCTCCTCTGATTGTAGGGTCATGGCTCTTCCTAGAAACTCCATTAAAGGAGAGCCCCCAGGCTAGCATCTCTTCATTTCCCACCTGCATGTACTGTTTTGAACTTCTCCAGCATGTCCCTATACTTGGTGTTTTCTCCTTCCAGCTTCTTTTTGTGTATCATTTTCTCTAGCAGAATGACAACTTCTTGAAGGTAGTGTCTGTCTTTCTTTTAATCCCCAGTGGGATATAACAATATGTGGGACATAACACTACTTAATAAATTCTTATTTAACTGACTTCTTTAAATATGGTGACTAGAGCAGAAAACAGTACTCCTTATATGGTCTGCTGTGCAGTGAAGAGTACAACAGGATTATTATTTCCTTATCCAGGAAATTTGTAACACTGCTCTCTCAGGGTCCACATCTTACCTAGCCCCTAAGAGATCTTGGAAAAGTCAAAATGTGCTGGGCACCAGTTTCCTTATATGTAGAATTGGGAGGGTATGGACTAGATGACCACCAAGATCCATTTCAGTTTTAGTGAGGAGGGAAGGGAACAAGCAATTAGAAAGCACCTACTATGTGTCAGGCATTATGCTAAGCATTTTACAAATATCTCATTTGATCCTCACAACAACCTTACCAGAGTAGGTGTTACTATTATCCCTATAATAATTGAGGAAGTTGAGAAAATTGAGGGAGATAGATTCAGTGACTTGCCCAGGGTCACACAGCTAGTAATTGTCTGAGATTGGATCTGAACTCAGGTCTTACTGGTTTCAGTGCTTGATCCATGGTACCACTTAGCTCTAGATTTATGATTCTATGATCCTAATACAAGTAAAGATCACATTAGGTTTCCTGACTGCCACATCTTGCTGCTGACCCTTATTCACCTTTGCATCCACTACAACATCTGGATTATTTTCCTGGTACCATTTCTTTAGCCACTGTACCTGGTGACGTCTTCCTCTCTTTTCCTATTTGTAGATGATTTGACCAATGATATTTATTTCCTGTTATTTGATGGAATCATGTCCATGAGTACTATAACAGATGTATGTTCACGCGTGTGTATGTATGGTATTAAACGTACACATATTATACATATATTATAGACATGTATGATAATGCATATATAAATATACTTATATAATATACATATATGTGGGCCTATATATTTATATATACAACATATATATCTTTATGTAGTATATGTTTATATGTGTGTAGATAGAAACATAGGGATTATATATGTATGTATTTATAAAAATGTCTATAAATAAAAATTTATATAATTTATAAAATTATGTCTATGTACAGAAAAATTATGCATAAATATATGAACATGTGTATATGTATGCATATACACCTATTTATACACATGTTTACAAGTATACACACTATACATTTATTTGCACATATAGTAGTTATTTGTATATGTAGTATATTTTGTACTCTAGTATGTGTATCTATTTGTATATATGTGTGTGCATGGAGATAGATAGATAGATAGATAGATAGATAGATAGATAGATAGATAGATAGATAGATAGTACAGATGGACTTGGAAAATAACATTTTTAGTACTGATAGTCTCCTAGTGAGTTCATTTAAGATGCTTCACAATTTTCTGAAGGTAATTCAGACCCACTCTCCTATTCCTATTCAACTCTCAACCCAGTTTGTCATATCTATATCACATATCCCAGATAAATATACTGCTGCAGAAGTTCAATAGAGTCTCCATTATGAAATCTCATAATTATGAGATTTATGAATTATGAATATCTCATCAGTAGATATTTTTTCATCCACTTAGTGTTTCCTACATGAATTATCAGGCCAAAATCCATTCCATTAATATAGACTTTTTCTTCAGAAAATTATACAATTTCCTTCTTGGTTTTTGGAGGGGGGCGGTTTGGAGGGGGGAGAGCAAGGCGATTGCGGTTAAGTGACTTGCCCCAGGTTACATGGCTAGTAAGTGCTAAGTGTCTGAGGCTGGATTTGAACTCAGTTCCTCCTGACTCCAGGGCTGGTGCTTTATACACTGCAACACCTAGTTGCCCTGATTATACAATTTCTTGATGTAATCATGTCAATGTCATCCTCTGACAGAAGGATCTTGCCATCGAAATAGAGTATTTCCTTGACTTGGACTCTGTACTGGATTTCTTCCATCACAATGGTGTACACTTTTGACAAGCATACATCATCCTGATAATGCTGTAATGATGAAGGCCATGGTACAGTATGCATTCAGAAGAAATAAAATGGCACAGTACCCAGGAGGAAATAGAAGACTACCTAGAGAAGTGAGTTCCCTGGAGACAGAAAAGCTGGTCCTAAATCCTGAAACTGACAATTATTTTCTGTATAGCCTTGAACCAGTCATCTTTTCTTCTCGTATCTTAGTTTCCTCATGGGAGAAATTAAAGAGTTGAACTATGCAACCTCTAAGATCCCTTAAAAGTCTAGATCAATGATAATCCTATGTGTGTAAGAAATGTTATTTTTAAATTGTCATAAAATACTTCATTCACCATTCTCCAGTAGGTAAATGGTTGAAGGATGTGAATAAACAATTCTCAATTATTGTGAACTAACAACCACATGGAAAAATGCTTTGAATAGGTAATCATAAGATAAATGCAAATCAAAACAATACTGAGGTTTCACTTCAAACATAGAAATTGGGAAAGATGCCAAAAATTGAGACTCTTAAATGTTGGAAGGGCTATGGGAAAACAGGCAAACCTGTGAATATATTATTGGGGAAGATGTAAATCTATACAATGACTTTTGGAAAGCAATTTAGAAATAAAGTGACTAATAGTCCATACCTCTTGACCTAGAGGTTCTACCACTAGGTTTGTACCTCAAGAGATTATTGATAAGAAGAAAGTCCCAATAAACACCAAAATATTCATAGCAGCATTTTTTGGTGATAGAAAAAAAATGGGACTAAAGTAGATGCCTATCCATTGGGCAATGGCTAAATAAACTGTGGTAGATAAATGTAGGGGAATATCACCATGCTCTAAGAAATTATGGATATGATGAATCCAGAGAAACCTAGAAAAATCTACATGAACTGATACAGAATGAAGTAAACAGAGATAAGGGAAAATATATAAAATGGCTAAAATAATAAAGGCAGAAAGAACAACCACAAAAATATCAGAAGTAAACATTGAAAAATTATAGACTAGACATGGCTTAAAAGAAGGGATATGAAGAGATACTGACCCCAATCCTTTTTCAAAGGTAAAAGATCCATGAGTATGGGACATTGCATATATGTTCATACTTTTTCAATATATTAGTTATTTTGACTATTTTAAATTAGCTATTTTGACTAAGTAGATACTCAATAAATGCTTGTTACATTGGATTGCAAGAGTTCAGTGGTCTTCTTTCCACAAAATCCACTTGTGATGATAAATGGCAATTCCTTTTGGAAACCAGATACTTTGCATTCCCTGATGTTAAAGTTAACATCCAATATCAGATAGAGTGTGACTCACAAAATCACAAAGCCTTATGTTAGAATCTAGCTTTTCAAACTTCCTAGTTATGGGACCAACTCACCTAACCTCCTTTGAGTTCACTTTCTTCTTCTGTAAAATTGTATGATAGTACTCAGAGTTAGATAAATGCTAAGATGGAGAATGGTTTGGTGGATAGAGAGGAGGCCTCAGAGTCAAGAAGATGTGGACCACCTCTATAGTGAAATCTTAGCCAACTGGGAAGAGCCTTCTTGAAGTTCTTATCTTTCTCTTTAATTGGATGCTTATAATCTTCAAGGACCTGAATTTAAAGGCATCACTCTTCAGAAATGCACAAAAATATCCAAAAGCATTCCTCAAGCCCACTCCATAATGGGGCCTCCAAGTAGGGCTTCTCATTTCTTTTTTTTTTAACTCCCTGTTTCTTTTTTTGTTTTGCTTTGTTTAAAAAATAAAAATAACCAGAACACCTACATTCCAAGATTGTTGCCAGGCTCAAAAGACATGAAGGTGAAGATGCAAAACAAGGCTGTCTACTGTATTTTCCAACAATCATACAGTGTCAGAGCCAATATTTAGATCTCAGTCTGATAATTCTGAATCCAATGCTCTGCCATGCTATATCTAACTTTAACTTTGTGATCATGGGTAAATCATTTAATCTCTCTGAGCTTCTTTTTCTCATATGCTCTCCACAGGGTTGTTGGAAATCTCCAAAGAGAGTAAATATTCCTGACAAAATTTAAAAGACTATATAAAAACGTTGATTTTTTGTGTTATTATCATTATTCTTAATAGTTAGTATTCATATAGTATCTATTATGTGTCAGACAATTTACAAATATTATTTTATCCTCACAACATCCTTGGGAGGTGGTTGCTATTGTTATCTCCATTTTGCAGTTGAGGAAACTGAGGCAAAAGAGGTCAAATGACTTGTCTAGGATACAACACCTCATACATACCTGAGGCAGGATTGGAAATCAGGACTTTCTGACTTTCTGACTCAACATCCTATACACTGTACCACTGAGACGCCTCAGAGATGATAATGATGATGATGGTGGTGATGGATGTGTAATTTTTATTGGTATGAGGAACTTATAGTCTTAGAGTATTGTTGTTGTTATTATTACATTGTTGTTGTTAATAGGCAGAAGAAAAATAGTGTTTGGGAGTGGGTAAACCTCTCACTACACTCTCCTAAAAGGTTAGTCATTCCTATGTCCAGAGAAATTTCTTTGATTACAGTCAATGTTCTCTTCTGTTCCTTCAGCACTGGCATGATGGACAGCAGTAAAAGCTCATGAGAAAAGCCATTTTACTTTTAGTAAAAGAATGAGATAACTACACCTGTCCACCTTCTTCCTCTGCTTGAAGAGGATATCTCAGCCATGTCAACCACCTCACTTTCACAGTCTATCAAGGATGTACATTCCTTAGTGGACAGGGACATTCTACAGTGAAATCTTAGCCAGTTAGGGAAGAGCTTTCAGCCCTCATCTTTCTCTTTAATAAGAAACTTGCAGTCTTCAAGGGCCTGAATTTATAGGTGTCACCCTCCAGAAATAAGTATCTAAATGCATTCCTCAAGCCCTAGCTGCACTCTATAAAATGGGGCCTCCCAGTAGAGCCTCTAGTGTCTTTTTTAAGCTTCCTCTTTATTTTTTAAATAAAATTTTGACATCAAAAATCATTTTTATCTTTACTCTCAATTTTTTTTAAAGCCATACCATCCCAGCTGCATCAGCATCTAAACTTTTCTGACAAGGTCACTTAATTATCCAGGCAGTGCCTGGAAGAAGGTTGTCTTATCTGTGAAGCTCTGGCTTCTGTGCTGGCAGGGAGTGTCACAGAAAAGGCTTCTGTATATCCATTAATTGCTCTTCATAAGACTGAAGTTCCCCTCTTCCTGGAAGTTTGCCTGTCATTGTGACTAGATTATTGAGGCTACAAACCTCTGTGGCTTCATCACACCAGTCCTTCAGAGATTATTGAGAATCTTGAGATAAGCAACAAGTGCCTGTGGGTAAGCAGGAATAAATAAACTTCAGGTCCATCAAGAGAAAACTTTGCTTCCCGGATTACCCCAATGCACAATGGAGGATGCCCTGGCTAGGGAGGGAATCTGCTCAATTGCAGGGTACTTTCAACCAGTCGATTGATCAATAAATTAAACAACAACCATTTATTGTGTCTACTATGGACCAGGCCCTGTGCTAAGCTCTGAGAATACAAATCTCCCTCCCCCCAAAAAACAATCAGTCTGTTCTCTTGGAACGTACTTTCTATTTAATCACAGGCAATAGATTTCATAAAAACTTTCATAGGATCATAGATTAAGAGCTAGAAGAGGCCTCAAGAAATGATCTAGTCTACTCCTTCATTTAACAGATGAAAAAAATGAGGGTTAAAGAGGTGACTTGCTGAAGACTACTTAGGTAGTAAGGGGTGGGCACATAAATCTTGTGGACAGGGATTGTGTTTTTGTCTTTCACCCCTCCATTGCTTAGCACATAGTGAGTACTTAAGGTCCCTTAGATTCAAATTCAGTCTTCTTTCCATACTTGTACCCTGGCTTTTGATTTTTTTTGCCTGGGATTGGACTAGAGTTCTCATACATGTAAAACATGCTCTGTATTCCTTTATTATAATTCTATGTCTCAGTAAAATGAGGACAATAATAGAACCTAGTCCCTACTTCACAGAGGTATTGAGAGGATCAAATCAGAGGAGATAATATGTACAATGTTCTTTCCATACATTAAAGTCATGTATAAATCCTATTATTATTGTTATCTAACTTTTCCATTATCAATGACACTGAGCCCTTTTAGATGTATTATCATTCATAATTAAGATGTGAACTCCTAGACAGCAATGGTGTCTCTTTTTTTTTAATTTCTATGTCCAGTGCTTAGCGCAAAGTGAGTTTTTAATAAATGCTTTTCCTTTTCATCTAGAAGTTAAGTTCTTCCAATTTGGAGCTGGTGTTCTAGGGTCAAAGATGCAAAGCTGTTACATATTTTCTGTGCTTGTGCATTACAGAATGAATATGTTAAGAAATGTATTTAAGTCATCTTGAGCAAAAAAAAAATAAAGCCCTTTGTAAAAAGGAATGATTCTTTTCTCTTCTAGAACTATAATCCTTTTCAAATTTCTAGGAGAAGAAGAAGACAATGAAGAGGAGGAGGAGAAAGAGGAAGAGGAGGAGGAAGAAGAGAAGGAGGAGGAAGGAGAGGAGGAGGAGGAAGGAGAGGAGGAGGAGGAA
>NW_027185573.1:2940698-3019188 GCF_028583685.1 Petaurus breviceps papuanus | reverse complement strand
GGAGGAGGAAGGAGAGGAGGAGGAGGAAGGAGAGGAGGAGGAGGAAGAAGAGGAGGAGGAGGAGAAGGAGAGAGAGGAGGAGCACAGCAGCCAGGGATGATACAAATGTGGAGAGCCCAAGGTTGGAAACTTTCAGTTTTCTTGAAAGCAATTGTTTAAGATTGTCCAGAAGAGGATCTTAGGAGAGATCTTAGGAGAGAAAAGAACCACCTCAAATTTGAACTCAGGAAATTTTCTAGCTTTGGCATCATAGAGCATTAGAGATAGAATGAATAGGATTAGGAAAGTGATATGACTTAGGTTATATTAGGAAGGGATAGATGCCATTGACCCCATGAAGTGCTAGAAAGAATTCCAGATTTTGAAATCAGAAGATCTGGGTTCAAATATGTTTTCTTTCACTTCAGGTTGATGGCCTTAGACAAGTCTTCTCATCTGCCTAGAACTTAGTCTCTTCGTTTGTAAAAGGAAGATGTCAGACTAGACAATGGCTAAGTTTCCTCTTAGGTCTAAATCCTATGACTCCATTTCTATTTCAAATATATCAGTGTTTTCCAAACCAAATGGTACAATGAAATTTCATTCTAATATTAAATGGATTGGGGAACTCTATTTGGCTTCACTGGGTAGAATAAGAAACAATGGGGAGACATTTCTGAGAAGCATACTGAGATAAGGAGAACAAGCTTAATCCCTTCTTGAAAACATCTACCATGGTCTCCCAGAGTATTATGTTGTCCAGGTAAAATAGCTCTAGTTCCTTAGTCAGTCCTCATATAACAGAGTTTCCAATGATCTCATCCACTTGAGCACCCTACTCTGACCCATTGTAATTTGTTCTTTTTTTTTTTTAAAGCAATCGGGGTTAAGTAACTTGCTCAAGGTTACACGGCCAGTTATTTTTTTGTGGGTGCTGAGTATCTGAGGCTGGAACCGATACCAGGTCTCCCTACAGAGGGGCCAGGGCTCTTACTCACTGCGCCACCTGGTCACCCCATCCTAATTTGTACTTAATAAAATGTGGCACTGTAATGTAATACCAAGCAAAGGCAACTTCCCAGGTTCAAAATACCAGCATAGGTGCTCTCTATTTTATTCAGTGACAAACCAAGAACAGAGAAGATCAAAACATGACATCATTCAAAATACAGCATTTACTAAGTGTGATAAAATAATCTCTAAGTACTACCCCACCCCAGGACCTTCCAATCATTCAATCAATTACAAAGTCTCTGTTCTAAATACTTCTCCACCCCTAGGCTATACCTTAATTAAGTCCACCACAAAGCCCCTCTTCTCAAATGGAGATTAGTTTCCAAACATAAGGTCAAAAGTTCCCCACCCCTGGATCACAATTGAATCTACCCCAGAGTTACATCAAGTTTAAACACAGCACTTAATACCCAAATGGAGGTCTTTTCTTCATCTTGACACAAGGCAAGTTCTCAGCAATCTTAGTTCCTGGGGAGACAAGGCTTAGCAAAGCCACAAGATACATTGCCAGTCCCTTCATGAATTTATCCTCTGTCTGTAGAACAGTCCTAGAACCCCTGAACACATTAGCAAAGCCCTCTCCCAGGATTTCTGTAAACATACAACAAGAAAATCCTCCTTCAGGGCTTCTGAACCAACAGAAAGGCTCCCAGACCCCTGCAACAACAGCACTGTCCCTCACCAGTGGACAGTATTCATTCTGTCTGCAGGACAGTCTCCAGACCCCTGCAACAACAGCACTGTCCCTCACCAGTGGACAGTATTCACTCTCTGTCTGCAGGACAGTCTCAGGGCTTCTTAGCGAACAGCCAGGTTCCAGGACTTCTTCAACAAAAGGACTGTCTTTCACCAGTGGACAAATCTGGCAAAACAACATCAAAACAGACAGACAAAGTACCAGCAAAACAGCCATGTCTCCTCAGTCCTTGGCAGCTCAGGGGGCAGGTCTCAAAAGTCCAGGGCAATTCAAAGCGGCCACCAGCAATTCTCTTAGTCTCTCTCTCTCCACGAGGTGCTGCTTCCAAAAAGATCTTCCGCCTCTCTCTAGTGTCTCTCCAAATCTACATCACCAGCTCCTCCCAGTTCAGGACTTTCTTTTCCATCAACAAGCCCATCCCACAGGTGGGATTAACAAACTCTGGGTTTTAACACAATCAATTTGAAAACCAAGCCAATACAGGGGAATCTTTAATTGCCATTACTATCACAGGCACCCAAGACGAAATATGATATTCTAGCTGTGTTCTCACCAGAGCAAGGACAACCACTTCTCTCGAATTGGAAAGAATGTGTTAGGTTTTTAAATGTTATGTCACACTGAGAAAGGAAGGGAAGGGAAATCATGGGGGAGGAAATAAGCATTCATATATGTACAACTTTGTTCTCTGGCACTCTCCTAATTGATTTACAAATATTATCTCATTTGATTCTCACAACAACTCTGCAATGAACTTGCTATAATCCCCATTTCACAATTGAGGAAACTGAGTCAAATAGAGGCTAAATGACTCTTCCAGGATCACACAACCAGGAAGTATCTGAGGACACATTCAAACTCAAGTCTTCCTGACTCCAAGTCCATCACTGTACCCATTGTACCACCCAGCTACCCAAATGCTGGATCATATTCAGTTTGTAATCCACTAAAGCTCCTCAATTTTTTTTTTTCACAAAAATCATCTAACAATTCCCTCCCCATTCTCATCTTTGTGTAGTTTCTTTTCAAGCCAAGGTAGGACTAGACATTTCATCCTATTAAATTTTTATATTAATAGATTCATCCCATCATTCTCACATTTTTGAATTTTTTTCTGGATCCTGAGGATGTCATCCAATGTCTTAGCTCTGTGTCATCTTTGAATTTGATAAGCACACTAAAGTCTTTTTCCTCTAACTTTTCAAAGGACTTTCACCTATGATCCTATAATCCATTGATCTTTCATCTCATTTGATCCTCAGAATGAAGAGATTAAAAGAAAAGTATCTCTCTGACTGAGAGAGTGCAGCAAGACCCAAAGTCAGGTGGGACCGTAGGACTTCATCTTCAGATAGGAAGGATCACTCATTATTTACTTGAGTCATAGACATTTATTATCTTATCCCAAAGATTCTTTTCTATGCTACAGTATAAATTTATTTTCAGTATTGGAGGTCACCTCAAGAGAAGAGGCTCATTTTCTCCCTTCCTCTGAATTTCCCATATTCTGTCAAGGAAACTGCCCATCCCTTTAAGCATTCAAGTTCATGACTTCAGATTCCTCTTCAACTCCTGTCTCTCCAGTATTCCTTGCATTTGATAAGTTACACAGTCTTGTCCATATTCTAAGAGGAAATATGGCACAAGGGAAGGCACATTCACACTGAGGTGGAGGAATAGGGTTCAAATCTCACTTCTGAATTTTACTAGCTGTGTAATCTTGTACAACACAATTAACTATCCTGGGCCTCAGTTTCCTCAAAAAGTGAGAGGGTTAGATTAGATGGCCTATAAGGTCCCTTTTAGCTCTAGATCTGTGATCCAGTCCTCTATGTCTTTATCTATTCCTTTTGTCCCTTATGCTTTGACCACTTAACAGGGCCACTAATGCAGTTCAAGCTGTTACCATCCCTCACTTCTTAATGTTTCATTTATCTTTTTGTTGTTTTTTTTTAAAGAAATTGGGGTTAAGTAACTTGCTCAAGGTTACACGGCCAGTTATTTTTTGTGTGGGTGCCAAGTATCTGAGGCTGGAACCTATCCCGTGTCTCCCAACACCGGGGCCGGTACTCTTACTCTGTGCCACCTGGCTGCCTCTAATTTTTTTTTCATTTTTCATTTTTCAGTCATCTGACTCTTTGTGGCCCCATTTGTGGTTTTCTTGGCAAAGATACTGGGAGTGGTTTGCCATATCTTTCTGCAGCTCATTTTATAGATGAGGAAACTGAGGCAAACAGGGTTAACTGATTGCCCAGGGTCATACAGTTAAGTGTCTGAAGCCAGAGTTGAACTCTGGAAGGTGAATCTTCCTGACTCCAGGCCTACTATTATATCTACTGCATCACCTAGCTGAATTGGTCACTTTCCCTCCAGCTTCTCTCCTTGTCAAGCTCTCCTCCATACAGTCAGTAAGAGGCTATTAAAAAATAAGTATTGATATCTTTTGTTTTTCTGTCAGTTAAATATCCCCCTATAGGCCTCCCTTCTCTGAGAACTACGTCATACAATAAAGAAACTCTTTAAAAGGAAAAACAAAGAGAAAAAATGAGCACAGCCAATCAAAATATCTAAAAATCTAAAGATATATGCAATATCTCATACCTATGGACCCTTAAATTCTACAAAGGACTGAAGGGAGAGATATCTTCTCATATCTCTTTGGGGGACAGGCTTATTATTATTTTAAAAAATTTTAAAAATTCTCTTTTTAATTGTTTTATAGTGGTTTCATTGTTCTCATCTTGTATAGTGTTTTTTTTTTTTGGTTCTGCTTACTTCACTTTTCATCAGTTCATATAAGCCTCTCCATGATTTTCTATATTCATCATATGAATTGTCTCTTGTAGCACAGTACAATTCTATCACCTGAAGGTATTGCTATTTTTAAGCCAATGTCCAGTTGTAGGGCATGTATTTTGTTTCCACTTCTTTGCTACCACAAAAAGTGCTGCTCTAAATATTTTGGTGGCTATCAAGTGTTTCTATTTATCAATGGCCTCTCAAAAGGTCAGCTTAACAACCTCTTAAAGCACAGCTCTCACCCTGTTCTTCTGCTCAAGAAACTTAAGTAGCTTCCTATTGTCTCTATGAATAAAAGGAGCAGCAGCAGGAACTCCTTTGTCTGGTATTTAATGCCCTTTACAACCTCATTCTCATCTACTCTTCCTCATTAATATTACCATATTTTTACTCAAATTGAATTAGCTGCTCTTCTTCAAACTTGAACTTGCTATCTTAACTTTATGAATTTGTACAGCTTGTGTCCCATGTCTGGTGTTCAGTCATTCTTCACCTCTTGCCAATTGCAGTCCTTATCATCTTTCATATTCATCTTGGGTACTAGCAATTATCAGAGACCTTTCCTGTTGTATCCAAGCTTTTCTTCACTCACTTTCTCTCCTTAGATGATCTTGTGTTTGCTTGACTATCCACATATAATAATCTTTTTAAAAAAGTAATTTTTAGTTTTCAACATTCACTTCCATAAGTTTTAAATTTTCTGCCCCTCCATCCCTTCTCCTCTCTCCCAAGACAGCGTGCAATCTGATATAGATTCTACTTATACATTCCTATTAAACATATTTTCACATTAGTCATGTTGTATAGAAGAATCAGAATGAATGGAACCATGAGGAAAAACAAACAAATCAAAACAAAAAAAGAGAGCAAATAATATGCTTCAATCTGCATTCAGACTCCATATTTCTTTCTCTGGATGTAGATGGCATTATCTACCCACATGCAATAATCTAAAGGTAGAATTTAAGTTTCTTGAGAAGAGGAACTGCTTTTTGTTCATGTCTTTATCTTGCCAGTGACTAACATAGTTCTAGACATTCTGGTGTTGAATAGAATATTTATAAAAGGCCATATGCAATTGTTTGCTGCTAAAGGAAAGAGTGGACCATAGCAGCCTCTCCTCTCCTATATTTAAATAACATTTTTGTAACAATCTGTTGTTTTACATGCATGCTTTGTGGAGGTAAGTGAGCTACTGTCTACACCCAGAAAGTCAAAGATTCTTTTTTCTGTCTATACCCAGAAAGTCAGAGAATTTTTCCCCCCAGAATTTATTAATTTATTTTTAGTTTTCAACATTCATTTCTACAAGATTTTGAGTTCCAAATTTTCTCCCCATCTCTCCCCTACCCCTATCCCAAGATTGCAAGCATACTGATCACCCCTTCACCAAATCTACCCTCTCTTCTATACCCCACCCCATGTCCCCTTTACCGCATTCTCCCTTACTTTTTTTGTAGGGCAAGATGAATTCCTATACCCCATTGCCAGTATGTCTTATTTCCTGGTTGCATATTAAAACCAATTTTTAATATTTGTTTTTAAAACTTTGAGTTCCAGATGCTCTCCCTTCTTCCCTCCTCACCCACCTCCATTGAGAAGACAAGCAACTCAAGATAGATTATGCATGTGTAGTTATGCAAAACATTTCCACAGTAGTCATGTTGTGAAAGACTATATTTCCCTACATCCTATCCCACCTCCCATTTATTTGTATTTATACAAATATTGTATTTCCATATAGGAATATAAACTGTTTAAGTTTAATAAGTTCCTTATGATTTCTCTTTCCTACATACCTTTTCCTGCTTCTCTTCCTTCTTTTATTTGAAAGTCAAATTTTCTGTTCACCTCTGGTCTTTTCATCAAGAATGCTTGTAAGGCCTCTATTTCATTGAATATACATATTTTCTCCTTTGACCTTGTCCCTTTTAAAAAAATGTTTCATTCTGTCTATCTACTCCCCCAATCTGCCCTCCCTTCTATCATCCTCTCTTCTAATCCCCTTCCCTCCTATTTTCCTGTAGGATAAGATAACCAATTGAGTGTGTATTTTATTCCATCTTTAAGCCAAATCCAATGAGTAAAGTTGACTCATTCCCTTTCACCTCCTGCTCTTCCCCTCCATCATAACAGTTTTTCCTTGTCCCTTTTACATTTTACCCTATTCTATCTCTCCCTTTTTCCTTCTCCCAATGTATTCTTCTCTCACCTCTTACTTTCATTTTTTGGATATCATTCCTTAATATCCAATTCACCCAGTGCCTTCTATCTATGTACACATACATAAATACACAAATACATACATACATACATACATACATACACATACACAGACAGATATATTCCCTTCAACTATTCTAATACTGAGAAAAATCACATGATTTACAAATATTTTATTTCCATATAGGAATGTAAACTGTTTAACTTTAATAAGTTCCTTATGATTTCTCTTTCCTATATACCTTTTCCTACTTCTCTTCCTCCTTTTATTTGAAAGTCAAATTTTCTGTTCACCTCTGGTCTTTTCATCAAGAATGCTTGAAAGGCCTTTATTTCATTGAATATACATATTTTCCCCTGGAGTATTATACTCAGTTTTGCTGGGTAAATGATTCTTGGTTTTAATCCTAGCTCTTTTGACCTCCTGAATATCATATTCCAAGTCCTATGATCCCTTAATGTAGAAGCTGCTAGATTTTGTTTTATCCTGATTGTGTTTTCACAGTACTTGAATTGTTTCTTCCTGACTGCTTGCAATATTTTCTCCTTGACCTAAGAACTCTGGAATTTGGCTATAATATTCCTAGGAGTTTTCTTGTTTTGGGATCTTTTTCAAGAGGTGATCAGTGGATTCTTTCAATTTCTGTTTTGCTCTCTGGTTCTAGAATATCAGGGCAATTTCCCTTGAGAATTCTTTGAAGGATGATTTCTAGGCTCTTTTTGGTCATGGCTTTTAGGTAATCCAGTAATTTTTAAATTATCTCTCCTGGATCTATTTTCCAGGTCAGTGGTTTTTCCAATAAGATATTTCACATTGTCTTCTATTTTTTTTCATTCTTTTGGATCTGTTTTATAATATCTTGATTTTTCATAAAGTCATTAGCTTCTATTTCCTCCATCCTAATTTTGAAGGAATTATTATCTTCAGTGAGCTTTTAGGCCCCTTTTTCCATTTGGCCAATTCTACTTTTTAAGACATTCTCCTCATTGACATTTTGGACCTCATTTACCATTTGAGTTATTCTATTTTTTTAAGGTCTTTTTCCTTCAGTGTTTTTTGGGGTCTCCTTTATCAATCTGTTAACTCATTTTTTCATGGTTTTCTTGTATCACTATCATTTCTCTTCCAATTTTTCTTCTACTTCTCTTACTTGATTTTCAGAATCCTTTTTGAACTTCTCCATGACCTGTGACCAATTCATATTTTTCTTGGAGGCATTTGATGCAGGACTTTTGACTTTGTTGTCTTCTTCTGTTTCTATTTTTTGATCTTCTTTGTCACCAAAGAAAGATTCTATAGTTTGATCTTTTTCCCTCTGTTTGTTCATTTTCCAAGTCATTTACTTGACTTTCAAGCTCTTTCTCTAGGCGGGACTCTACTTCCAGAGAGAAGAGTGTTGTGTCCCAAATTTCTGGGGTTTTGGACAGCTATTGTTAAAGCTACTTCTAATCACCTGCCTCAGAACTGTGAGGAGGACTCCCTCTCTACAGCTGCCACAAGCTCTTCTGTTCCAGAGTTCCTCCTCAACCCAGGACTGCTACCCAAGACTTTAACCCAGATACAAGCAGAGCAAAGCAAGCAAATCCTGCAATTTCTCACTGTTCAACCACTTGAATCCCCACCCCCCCACCCCCACCCCCCACTATCTGTGGGCCTGGAGCTCCTGAAGCAGCCACCACTACTGCTTCTGCTGCCACTGCCCCTTATGCCTCCCCAAGGAACTGGGACTGGACCACGCTCTTCTCTCATGCAGGTCTAACAGTTTTACCACTGACTTTTTAAGTTCTATTTGGCATTTGTGGGTTTATAAGTCTGGAAACCATCCTAGCTGCCACTGATTCAATCCTCTGAGATCTGCTTCAGCTCAATTTGTGCTGGCAAGGCCCTTGTGGGAGTGAGCTCCACTCCCAGCCTGGTGTGATAGACTTTTTCTGTTGGTCTGCATGTGTTTCTTCAGCTGGAAAAGTGTTTCACTCTGTCATTTTGTGGGTTCTGTAGCTCTAAAATTTGTTTAGAGTCATTTTTAAAAGATATTGGAGGTGACTGAGGGATGAGCTGAAGCAAATTCCTGCTTTTACTCTGCCACCTTGGTTCTGCCCCCAAAAGTCAGAGATTCTTCTATTGCTCCAGAACATTTGGAAGGACGAAAGAGAGGGAGATGGGTAGGGGAGAGAGAGACGGGGGGGGAGAGATTGTTTGCTTTGCGTAAGATCTTGTTATGAAATCCCATTGTATAGAAACCCAGTGGTATGTGTGGTCTGATGTCTCAAAGAAAGACAAATTACCTGCTAATAACCTACTAATGATCATTCCAAACACACCAATCCATCATAACAGAATTATTCAAAGCCAGAGTTCAATAGTTCTCTTTTCTTTTCTTTTTTGGTGGTGGTGGTGGTTGGAAAGGAAATGGAGTAAGCATATGTATAACATATACTATGTGCTAGGCATGATACTAGATAGATAGATAGATAGATAGATAGATAGATAGATAGATAGATAGATAGATAGACAGACAGAGAGACAGACAGATAGATATAGCTATCTAGAACTAGAAATATGGATACACATATATCTCTGTATCACACATATATCTATATATGTGTACATATAACAGCCCTAGGAGTGAGGTATAATTATTATCTCCATTTCACAGATTAGAAAAATGAGGCACAAAGAAGTAGCGTGATTTTCCCAGGGTCACACAGGTTGTGTCACAGGATAGACTTGAACTTTGGTTTTCTTGATTCCAAACCCAGGTCTCTATCCACTGAGACAGCAGTTGCAGGGACATAGAAATAGAATTCACATTGGTCAATTTGAAGAATGATGCTTATCATTTGCCTTGTTGATGTCAAACTGAAGGATGGGGGAAGTTTCCCTCCTTTCCTATACTGAGGTTTCAACCATAGGCAAAAGGGTAGCTGAGGAATTCAAGTCTTAGTTTTTATTTGTGAAACCAGAGATTCTCCAGCAAATGACATCGTCTTCATCTTTTACTTTCCACAACTAATAAACTGAGCAAGGGCACAGTCCCTTGACTTTTCAGATAGACTCTGGAGCTCCCAGCCTGCTGTCTTCAAGATAGATTTCCTTTGATTATGTATGTAATAATTCACATTTACTGCAAAATTTAAGATCTACAAAATCTATTAAGAACTGCAAAATGCTTTACATTTATTTTATATCCACAACAACTTTTGGAGGTAGGAGCTATTGCTATACCCACTTTACAGAGTGGAACCAAAGCTGAGAGAGTGAGGTGATGTTTCCAGAGTAACAAAGCCCAGAAGTATATTAAACAGGATTTGAATCCAGTCTTTCCTGATGCCAAGTCACAATCCATTAACTCCTTTGGTCTTCACAATCACTCTGGGAGGTAGACACTATTATTAATCCCATTATACAAGTAAGAAAATGAAGATAAGACAGAGTAAATAATTTTCCCAGGATCATATAACTAGTGTCTGAGGCAGAATCTAAATTCAGGTTAAAGTCAATACAGAAAGTATTGGAAAAATTTTTGTTGAAATTAATTAAATCAATAAAATTTATGCTGTATATCATACATCAGTGTACAAATAGAAAAGGTCTGGGCTAGGTATCTTAGGACCTGAGTTCAAATGCTGGCTCTGTTATTTTTTTCTCTATGAGAATTATGAATACATAATCTATAACTTTGTGACCAATTCAGTTCAATATAACAAGTACTTACTAAGAATTCCACGGGAACAACATGAATGTAAACAGAAAACACCATTTGTACAAAGGTAGATCTACATAATTGAAATAATATTTATCATGCATGGGTAGGTAAAGCTAACATAGTAAAAGTAACAATTTTACCTAACTAGTCTATTTATGTAATGCCATCCCAATTAAATTATTAAGAAATTATCTTACTGAATCAGGAAAAAAATAATATCAGAGTTCATTTTGAAGAGCAGAGGGTCAAGAACTTCAGGAAACCAGGAGAAAAAGATGTGAAGGAACTAGATTCAGTAATATCCTACCTTAAATCATATTATAAGGTGAGAGCAGTGTGAAGTATAAAAGGTATAATTTTGATTATTTTAAATTAAAATCTTCCATGCAAATAAAAACCTATGTAACAAAAAATAGAAGAAAGCAGAAAATTGGGGGAAAACTCTCATAGACAATCCCCTGGATAGAATGTGCTTGGGTTGGAATATTGTTATAGTGTAAGAAATGGTAAGTTGGCAAATTTAGAAAAATATGGAAAAACTTGGACTTGTGAAGGAAAATGCTATCCACCTTCACACAGATGACAGGTAAAAATAAGCATAATATAGTCACATATATATATATATGTTTGAATGTGTATATGTGTATGTTTCTAGATATCTTTGTATATATCTGTGCTTAATTGTAGCCTTTTGGGGGGTTGGGTGGGAAAGGAAGGGGAAAAATAAGGGAAAAAGTACACAGCAGGGAACAAAAGAAAACAAACAAGGAAGCAAAGAAAAGATGGGCAACTCTGAAAATAATGTACCAGTATTTATTATATGGATATAATATTATATGGATATATATATATATATATTATATTATATTTCCTCTTGAAATGGAAATTTATTGTCTTATATTGAGTAGTCTCTTATGATAGGCTGTATATGTGGCAATATTTTTTTCATTTTTTATTTTATGTTTAAGTTTAAAATAGATTTTTAAAACTTGAATATCTTAGTTTTAAAAAAGAACCTACTAAGTGCAAGGCACTATACATTTAGGCCTCTAGGTGTTTCAGTGAATATGCAGAGCTGTGGCCCTGGAGTCAAGAAGACCATAGTTCAAATGTGACCTTGGCAAATTATTAGCTATATGACCCTTGGACAGGTCAGTTAACTTCTGCCTGCCTCAATTTCCTCATGTGTAACATGACAATAATAATAGTACTTACCTCTCTAGGTTGTTGTGTCAAACGAGATGTTTATAAAGTGCCTTTGCCAACCTTAAAACACTGTGTAGTTGCCTGTTACTATTGCTGTTGCTGCTGTGCTGGGTACAGGGGACAGAGAGCTAAAAAAATGAGATAATTCCTGTCCGCAAGGTGTTTCTAGTCCAATCTGGAGAATGTGACATGTATACAAGAAGCAGGATTCAAGGCAGACCACGATGACCCTGTGCTATGTCAGTGGATTTAGGGAACAACACCATGATTTGCACATCATTTTACTTTTTTAGATTTTAGAAACATTTTGCAAAGAAAGTCTGGGAAAATTCAAAAAGAAAACCTTTCAGGTTTAAGTTGTGAAATTGTGAAACGAACCAGCTGCTCTGGAACTTGTTCAGTTGAACCTTTTTTTTTCTTTTTTAATTTTAGCAAAGCAACAACATTAAACAAAAATAAAACTCTAACACAATCCAATGAGCTTTTCTGGCAACCCTGGGAAGAAAATATCTCCTACAAATGTGGGTGCTTAATTTGCAATTAAAAAGACAGCTACAGTCAATTAATTACCGGTTGAGCATTAAAAACACTAGGTTCTATGTGATTAATAAACATATTTTGTTTTTAAAAAGACAATCTCATTAGTACCTTAAGGTTATTTCCTGGCTCACAAGGAATGGACATTTAAGCCTTTAATTAGCACGGCAAATGGGAGTCTAAGAAGAAAAAAATCCAGGTAACCCAGCATCTTGCAGAAGGATTCTTAGTCAAATCATACATATCCTATTACTACTTAACAGTAGGAATTTCTGATTTGTTACCAAGAAAAATTACTTCCTGTTGAGATGAAAGTGACCTGTAAGAAGATGAAATAGACATTTGTAACATGGACTTTGACTCTGGCCCTTCTTTCTCTGGGTCAGATCCGCTACATTTATCCTACCCCCTTGCAGTGTTCTCCACTACCTGGGAGGGGCGGTGTTTTATTTTTCTGCCATGAACTCAAGTTCCCCCTGACTGTTTCCTTTTTTTAAAAAAAGAGGATCAGGGACTAGCACCCCAGTTCTACTTAAAACATGACTTGTTTCAAAGATATGGTAAGACCAATACACTAACATTTTCACAAATTTCCTTGGGGTATACTACCCTACCTCTCCCAATTCAATCTCCAGGGAAATGAGGAGGATTAGACTCAAACACTTTTTAATGGCATTTCTCCATAGCACTATTCTCACTAATTTCAAGTCCAAAGCCCACTGAGTAATTCTCACAGACCCTTGCTTCTCAGGGCTTCCCTGTTGAGCTAGCCATAGTATTTAGTTTGAATTATTGGGTTATTGGATTTACATAGCTTTAACTCTCAGGTAGGAGACTCTCCTCCCTGCCCTAATAACTGAAAAAGGACAAATGGAGAAAAGACTGAAACCCAAGGCCCATTTCTTGGGGATTACATGACCACTGGGACATGGCTCCCCTTTACCATATGATATAACCTGAAATGAATAAAGTAATCCTTTCATCTCAGAAGCCCATTTAGGGAAAAGCCTAGACTTTGCACAATCAGGCAGTTTTAAAGATGTAGCCAGTGGAAAACGGCTGCTCCCAACCACGTGGTAGGTTAATGCCAAATGTTTACCTATGGGACAGTACTTCTGGCTCCCAGAAGGAAATCCCCAGTGCCTTACATGGAGGTAACATTATCCTAGGTAATCTGGCATATGACAAACTTCCAATTCATGTGAAGGTCCAGAGGAGCAGTCAGAAAGCAATGGTAGAGGGTGAGGCAGAGGAGATTTCCAGGGAGGCATGTGTCTGCCCACTTACATGGTAGGACTGTCAGAAAGCAGGGGTAGGAGCATGGTGGCAGTCTGAACTTTCTCTATTGCTTGTGGGTTACATTTTCCCATAGATTGAGGTTTGATTTAGACTGTAGATTTTAGACTTACAATGAGGGGTAGAAATGCTCAGTTCTTCCCCAAGCTTTAGAAGTTAGATTAGTAAATTAGAATTTAGAAATTAGATTAATAAATATATGCCAACTTCCACTGGAAGAGAGGAAGAGAAGAAGCATAATCCTATGGAAAGACGAATGGTTGTAGAATTAAAGGAACCAACTTTGCTCATGACTACCACTTAGGGCTATAGAATTGTGGGAATGAACCATTCAGGTCATAGGAGTCTAGATTTACAACTGAAAGGGATCATTTGGCCCAAAATTCTCATTTTACAGATGCAGAAACTGATGCTTAGAGCTAAAATTTGAATCCAGGTCCTTTGACTACAAGTTTTAGCACTCCTTCTTGAGTGTTTCCAGGCTTGAAGGTAGTTTTGAAGCATTTTCTTGTCAATGGAACAGTCTTTTTATTGGGAGCCAAGTTATCCCCTGACCTGGATTGTGACATCCTGTTAATTGCAAGCTTTTGAAGAATGCTCTGAAATGCCTCAGAAATCTTAGAGGCTGGAATAGGGGACAGTGATATTAGCTAATTTTTATATGAGAAACACTAAGTATAATTGCTTAGAGAGCCAGTGGATCCTGGGTTCAAAACCTGCCTCTAACATAATTGTCTGTGTGAGTCATTTAACCTCTTAATACCCTAGGTCACTGTCTCTGACTCTAAATTACAGAGAAAGTACCAGCCTGCATTAGCAAAGAGAGATTCCTTATCTAGAAGTTCCCTGTACAAGGGAAATCATATTTACAATCCTTAATATTTACATAGTATTTTACATATTGTTATGTGTTTTACATATTCAGTATGTACTATTACATATTACATTGTGTTTTACTTATGGTTATCTCCTAAGATTTTCACAACAACCTTGTGAGTCAGGTGCTATTAGAATTATTTCCCATTTACATTTGAAGAAACTGAGTCTGTGAAAGATGAAGTGACTTGGTGAGAGATGCACAGGTAGTGAATATCTGAGGTAGGATTTGAACTCAGACCTTTCTTTACTCCAAATCTAGTGCTCTATCTACACTTCTTCTAATAACGAGGAACTGATTTCTCCTACCCACTCCCAGCACCAGCTCCTACACCACCCATACTGAGTGACTATACTGTTTAATGTTGATGAGAAAGTGGAAGCAGCCTCCCTGGCATTCGAATGAGTTAAGACCTGTAGGGGCTTTGTGACCTGAGACATGGAAAGCTGCCTTCTAATTGAGCAAGGCTCCCAAATGGCATGCCAGCCCTGAGAATTGTTTTTTATAGATGCTAATTGTCCAGCTGACCTATATAAAAAGCTGAGGGGGTTTATTTGTGGCAGTTCCCTGAGGGGACCTTGGATGGGAGCCAACCATGGCAACTGTAGGACCTGGAAGGCACCATCTCAGCCCTGTTGACAAGGTATGTCTTTGGGAAATAATGAGGAAACAGGAGAATTGTGGGGATAAAAAAAGAAACACTACTCAAGAAACTGAGTTTTGCTTTCTGGGAATAATACACTAAGCTTGCTCTGAACTGATTTCATGTATTCAGCTATTAGAGAGTTGTGGTCAGGATAGCACTAGATAAAAGGATCTGGGTAAGGGATTATAAATCTCCCAGGTTGACTCATCCCCAGTTTTGGATGCTTCCCAGGCAGGGGAAAAGAAGTTCATGTTTTAGCTAACCAATATCATCTTCTCCCCATCCAGCTGGATTTCCCTCCCATCTTGTAGATCTGGCAACTTTGCCATCTCATCCTCCTTTTTACCTTCTGTAGCAGCAAGCACCCGAAGCGTCCTCAGGGTTTGCAGCTACCACAGGTTCTTGGATCTGCTTTGTTAAAGGAAAGCAACTCAAAATGGGTTAACAAGCTTACTTTAATCAGTCAGACATATATCGTTTACCTTGTTCAGGAGAAAAGGTCAGCACCCTGAACCTCAAAGTATACAGGCATAATTATCAAGACAGAAACATCAAGTAGACAGATTTCCAAACTGTCCAACCATTACATCCATACCCAGTCAACATCTGGGTTTCCACATTCTGGGTTTTTCAAAGCCGGGGGACTCTCAACAACGGCTTCCCAGAATTCAGATCAAATCACAGAATACTTCTCAAAGTGAGTCCCAAAACAAAGCTACACATCAGGGCTTATATAGCCTTCTCCTGGCTCAGAGAATGTAACAACCTTATTGACTCACTGGCCAATCAAGAAGTATCTACTGAAAAACAAGCTTCCCACCCCAGGCTTCAGGTGCACATTAGCCTAGGGGCAGGGAAGATCTTCAAAATTTACATTCTTATTACACCTTCCTTTTCTGTGTTGTCATACATTCCATTAGAATGTAAGCTCCTTAAAGGCAAGGACTATTTTTATTTTTGCCCATGTTTGTATCTCCCAGACCTAGCACAATGCCTATTTCACAGTAAGTACCTAATAAATGCTTGCTGACTTGTCTCATCTTGAAGGGAGTAGCTGAGTATGGGCAAGGTGGAGGGAAAGTTGTTTCTTTATCTGCTCCCAGGACCACACATGTCCAGGGATCCTACAAGATGCCACCAGGTGAGACAAATAAGCTAATGCTAGAGAACGCAGCTTGCCAAAATTCCAGATGCCCATAAGCTTTACATTGAATCCAAGATGACAGTGAATAGATGGGGTACTCTTTAGGGATGGTGGCATGTGATTGAGAAGTTGTTTTTACTGTGCATGGCTAGAGAGGAAACTGTCTGCTCCTCAAAGTGGAATCCTTGGGGAGGCCTTGGGAAGGGTACCCTATAGTCCTTAACCACTGAGGAAAGAGCTTTATAAATCTTAATGCTGGATTTCTTAAGCACTCCTATATGTGCATACACAAACTAATTATATAACACATTTATATGTATAGATGAAGTCCTGATTTATAATTTTCAAAGAGAGATCTATATCTAGATCTCTCTCTCTATAAGTATGTGTATGTATATATGTCTATATATGTTTGTATTTGTATACACACATATGTGTGCATGTGTTTATGCTATGGACCCCTTTGGGAGTCTGATAAAGCCTATGGGACCCTTCTTAGAAGAATAATTTTAAATGCATAAAATCATTGGAATTATCAAGGAAATAAAATAGATTGAAATACAATTATCAAATTTAAGCAAGTTCACAGGCCCGAAGTTAACAAGCTCTGCCTTAAAGTGTTACATAAATGAAAAAATACTACCCTTGTGCTTGTCACCATTATTATCTTTTGCACAGGCTGTCACTTGTCTGGAATTATTCCCTACCTCTGGCCCTTGTACAGGCTGACCACCATGGTGATGGCAGACCCCCTCCTCAGCTCCAAGGCTCTAGAATCCCTGCTTTCCTTCAAGTTCTACCTTCTACATGAAGGCTTTCCTGACAATCCAACTGCTGGTACCTTTCCCCTCAAAATTACCTTGTTAATTATTTTGTCTATATTTAAGTATGCACATGTTTTCTTCCCCTGTAGAATCTGAGCTCCTGGGACTGTGTCGTTTTTGTTATTGTCTTGCCATTGTCTAGCCTATCGCCTAAACTAAATTCATGTTTGTTGGTTGTTGAATCATCATCATCATGATGTTTACTCCCAACAAATTAGTTATCAATCATCTCAAGTGCTTCGTATCCTGGTGCTGATCTACCCAGATGAGTCAGTGGCTGAATGAACCCCTTTCTATGTAGGTTGGGTTGGGTCTCTTATACCATCTTACTAAAAATTGCTAAATTTACTCTTTGTGATTGTAATGGAAATGCAAATTTAAGATCTTCCCTGCCCCTAGGCTAAAGTGCACCAGGAGCCTGGGGTGGGAGGCTTGTTTTTCAGTAGATACTTCTTGATTGGCCAGTGGGTCCAGAAGGTTGTTACATTCTCTGAGCCAGGAGAAGGCTATATAAGCCCTGATGTGTAGCTTTGTTTTGGGGGCTCACTTTGAGAAGTGTTCTGTGATTTGATGTGGATTCTGGGAAGCCGTTGTCCAGAGCCCCCCCCCGGCTTTGAAAAAACCCAGATGTTGAAACCCAGATGTTGACTGGGTATGGATATAATGGTTGGACAGTTTGGAAATCTGTCTACTTGATCTGTTTCTGGCTTGATAATCCTGTCTGTGTATTCTGAAGTTCGGGGTGCTGACCTTTTTCCCCTGAACTAGGTAAATGATACATGTTTGACTGACTAAAGTAAGCTTGTTAACCCATTTTGAGTTGCTTTCCTTTATCAAAGCAGATCCAAGAACCTGTGGTGGCAGCAAACCCTGAGGATGCTTGGGATGCTTGCTGCTACAGTGATCCAGCATGACAAGACCAAATTAGAGTAACCTAGCTCATTTTTTCTGGGTAGGAAGAAATGTTAGATTCCTAAAAAGTGGGTAAATATTAATTAATTATAACTAACAATTAATCAAAATACTAATTAATTAATAACAATTACCAGTTATGTAGCATTTAAAGATTTACAATATATCTTTCTCATAGTACCCCTGCAATGTATGTGATACAAATATAATTATAATTATTTTATAGGTAAAGAAATAGGTCTCTGGGAGATGTAATAACTTTGCCAGGGTCTCATAGTTAATAAGTGAACCAGGACTGAGTAATAAACCAGAGCCAGGATTTATAGACTAGAGGACTAGAAATAATCTCTGGGGTAGTCAAGTTCAGCCTCTTAATTTATAATATGGAGAAACTGAGGGCCCAACAAGTTAAGTGACTTGACTAAGGTCACACAAGTAGTAAGGGTGAGAAATGAGTTTTGAACCCATGTTCCCTGACTAAATAGTTAATTCTAATTCCTTTATATCCCACAGTACCTATTCATTTGACTGAGAAAGAAACTGAGACCAAGGGAAATTAAATGATGTAGGGTTATAGGAGTGCAACTTTAGAACTGGAAATTAACTGAGCTTATCCGGTCCAATTCCCTCATCTTTAAAATGAGGAAACTGAGGGGTTAAGTGATTTACTCAAGGTCATATTGATTGTAAATAGTAGAACTGAGCCTCAAACCCAGGCCCCCTGACTTCAAAATCCAAAGCTCTCTCAATCATATTACATCATATTTAAAATAAATTAAGCAAAATTTGAATGAGGAGCCTTCCAATTCTGAATCAGAAACACCAGACATTGTGATCCTAACTCTCAATCATAAGATCATAGATTTAGACCTGGAATGATCCCAAAGTCCACCTACCTCATTACACAGATTAAAAAAAAATAAAGCTCACAAAGGCTAACTGAGTTACTCAGTGTCACAAAGGCAAGTGATAATAACTCTTTGATTGGAACTCGGGCTTCCTGTCCTTGAGTGTTATTTTCACTATATCACAAATCTTTTATTTCCAAAGGCAGTGTTTCCTTTTCCCCCCTCTAATACCATTTGGCCTTAAAGAAGGGCAAATAAAAGTATTGAAATGAATTCTTCTGGGAATTCTCCTGAAATCTTAATTCCTTTTAGAGGGGGTTCGGAAATTGGGGTGGATTTTGTAAGTAGGGGAGAGACTAGGAAAGGTGTAACATTCATCTCTTAGCAAAGGGGAATGAGAGTCGATACATCTAGTCTCACAATTCTGCCACTGGTTAGAAGTTCATTTTTAGATCCATCTTCTTTCTTATCAAGAGACCCGGGAGATCCAGATCTCACTGGGGGAGAAAGAGCTTTAATGCTGGTCTTGGATTCCTAGACAGGCAGGTGAAAATCACAAAGGGTCAAGAGTGGCAAAGGAATACCTCACAGTGAAGTTAAGAGTGGATACAAGAACTTTCTCTTGGCAGAATTTCAAAAATCTTCCTTTCCTCTTTTTCTTTCTGTTTTGTGTAACTCTTTGAAACCTGCAGGCTGGGTGACCCAAGGGAGAGCTTGGTACTTAGGGAAGACTAACCATGCTCAGTTGCCCTTTTCCAAAATGCCTCTACATTCCCATCATCACTAGGATAAAATATATACTACTCTGGCATTTAAAGATCTTCGCAATGATATTGAGCACTGACTTAATTAAGTGCAAGGGACTGTGGGAAATTCAAAGACTGATATAATATGAGAAAATAAAATAAAAAAAAATCCCTACTACCCCTCCCCCCAAAAAAATCCAACACAACTGACAACAGCAACAACAACAGCAACAGATTTCTTAAGTGTCTTTGGAGTACAATACTAGCTGGTTGAGATAAGACATGATAAGACAGGAATCCTGTCCTTCAGGAAGTTGAATTCTAGGAGAGAGACAAGGCCCCAGCACAGAGAACTATGAAGCACATAAATATATGAAGAATACATTAGTCTTACAAAATAAAGTCCTCTGTGAGATCTGAGGAAGACAGGAAGTGAGCATTCAGTATCCCTTGATGAAATCTACTCCTCAGGCCAGACAAACAGCATAGTGTTGTTGTTTTATTTGCCATTGTTTTTTTTTTTTTTTAAGCTGGAGCCATTCACCCCTCCTTTGGCAGGTTGGTGTCCCTCTTCTCCCATTGGATCATCCCAGTGGCATTTGATTTAGTGTAGAAAGCCAATCAACTTAGCTCATTGCAGCTCATAACTCCCGAATTCTATTAACCAACCGGCCTCAGCTTCCTCAGGAGCAGGAACTACAAGTAGTTACCACAACGCCTGAATATATTATTCCATTTTTTAAAAAGGGAAGACAATAGGCTTTGCAAACTATGGGTTAATGAGTCTAATTCTGATTTTTGGAAGTGTTCTAGAATTTATTTTTAAAGAGCTGATTTGCAAACATTTAGAAAAGCAAGTAGTGATCATATTGAGCATACATAATAGCTTCAGTACGTGTAAGTCAGTAACTTTCTTTTCTTTTTGGTTAGGGTTTGTTGAATGGCATATGAGGGGAATTCAAAAGACATCATTTTGCAGATTTTACAGAAAAAAATGACAACACCTCTTGTATTATTCTTGGGATGAAAATGCAATAAGATGGACTAGACAAACAGATTCCGATCTAGTTGAAGTGCTGGACCCAAAGGGGAGACAATAATGGTCCAAAGTCACCTTGCAAAGATGCCTCTGGTCTAGTGGAGCACTCCAGTGACCTGCCAGTGGCCTTATACTGCTACTTAATAATTGTATTAATGCTTTGGATAAAGGAGTAAAAGGTATGCTTGTCACATTTTGTTTTGTCAAATAAAAAGAAGGATGAATTACACATTGGTTGGCAGTAAGGAGCCAAGAATACTTTGATACGCCATAATGTGTTGAATCTACTAAAATGGAATGTAATAAGGAGAAATGCAAAGTTTAATTTAGGTTAAAAAATAATTTGATAAATACAAGATATGGCAAGTAAGACAACCAAGAAAGTTAATTTGTACTATACATCTGTTACATTGTGTTCAGTTATAGCCAACATTTTAAGAAAGATGTTGTATACCCTAGCTAGTGTTGAGAAGGTAGTGGCTGGTATTGTGAAGGTATTTGAGATCATATCATCTGAAGACTGTTGGAAAGAATTGGTTATGTCTATCCTAGAAAGGAAAAAAAATGTAGGAGTAAGAATGATGGATGATTTCCAGTATCTTAATGTGGAAGAGGGGTGAGAATTTTTTCATCTGTATCCTGAAGACCAATCTAAAAACGATGGGCCAAATTTGGAAGGAAGCAAATATGAGCTAAATGACCAATTAAATCCCTTCTAATTCCTGAAAACTGATTTTGGAAACATAAAACATATGCCCTGACCTCAGGATGCCAGCAAGCTCAACTGTAGCGAAAAAATTAAAATTCATGAAAATTCCAAATAAATACAACAGGTAAATAATAACTATGTTTATATTCCTTTATAGTTTACAAAATACATTATTCATAACAACCCTGGGAGGTAGGTAGGGAAGGTACTATTATGTCTGTTTAGCAGATGATTAGAGGGTCAGCTGTGAAATTAAATGATCATGACCAGGCATCTCATTTAGTATATCAGCAATCTTTCCACGACATAGTACATGATTAATTGCCAAAGTTTTGATGCAGATAATAAATACAATGGGACTTGGGATCAAGCATTCAGGCAATAAACATTAATTAAGCACTTAGCATATCTTAGGCATCCTGAGAAGCACTGGAGATATAAATAAAAGCAAAAAGAAAGATAGTCCTTCCCTCAAGGAGCTTACACTCTAATGGGGAAAGACAACATGTAAAAGGATGCTGGAAAGTGGGTGGTGAGGGAAGGTGAAAAGGGTACACATGTTGGGGCATGATGGTGAAATGTATAAAGTCAGAAGCACAGCCAGGGAGGGGAATGAAGGATAGCTGACTTGGGCCCATCCCCAAAATTGAGGCCCCCAAAGGAACTCACCAATAGGAGAAGAGGGATGCAATTATAGGGGTATGTTCCATGATAAGAAGGATCTAGATCCCAGATGGGGAACCTCTGGCCTTAACCTTAACATATGGTCTTCTAGGTCTATAAGTGAGTCGAAAGTCTGAACTTAAGGACCTAGAAGGTCACATGCAGCCATATGGTGGTAGGTTCCCCTTCCCTGCAGGAAGTTGCAAAATGAGAACAAACTTGAATCATGGTAGAAAAGTCATTTTACTTTGGAATCTTTGAAATCAGGAGTTTAGAGAACTAATATGACTTGGAGAACTGCCATCAAGGCTTCAGAAAAGCAGATGGAGCTAAGCTGAGCCTCCACAATTCCTAAAGTTGACATAGGGAAATCTTTCCTTTAGACGCAGCCAGTTGCTGCAATGGATAGAGTTCTGGGTCTGGTATTAGGAAGCCATGAGTTCAAAGGTAGCCTAAGATATTTAGTAACTGTGTGAATCTGGATAGGTCATTTAACTAGTTTACCTCAATTTCCTAAACTGTAAAGAAAAAAAAAAGAGAGGACTCGCCACCCAGATTTGCTGTAAGTTATTTGTAAAGTACTTGTCATAGTGCATAGAATAGAGTGGATGCTATATAAATGAAAGCTGTTATTATGGTTATCATCATCATCATTATGCATAGTAGAGAGAATAGAAGAGGGTGGAAGAATTTGAGCAAAATCCAATAAGCAGAAAAGCTTGCTGTGGGCCCCCAAAATAGGCAGAATGCATATAGAATTGGAATGGAGAAATTTGGATATGAAGATGGAAATATACTTTGAGGTCAGATTGTATAAACCTCGAATAATATCTATATCCAAAGTGAAGAACTTTGGACTTTCTATTTATTTACATCTTTTCTGCCAAAACCTTGAGAATAATTTCCTAATTTGTTGCTGATGATTATTGATAGGGTTGAGTTTCCTAAACAACTAAAGAAGGATTATATCATCTCTATAGTTTCCACAAGGGGAGGAAACTATTCAGCAGTTTTAGCTCCTAGTCTCCAGGGCTATACCAGCTCTCTCAGTGGTACAAACAGAGAGAAGTGATTTTTTTTCTGTTATATTAATAACAAGGGGGTGGAGCCAAGAGGGCAGAGTAAGAGCAGGGGCTTGCTTTAGCTCTCTCCCAAACCTCTCCAAATATCTGTAAAAAATGACTCTAAACAAATTTTAGAGCTACAGAACCCACAAAATGACAGAGTGAGCTAATTCTCCAACCCAAGGCAACCTGGAAGCATGACAGATAGGGTCTATTGCATCAATCTGGAAGCAAAGCACAGTCTGGCTTATGCTGTGACATCACAGACAGGGTTGGAGCAGGCCTCAGAGGATAGAATCACTGCAGCTGTGCCAATTTCCAGGCTTCTCAATGCACAAATGACAAAGACAGATTAGAAGGTCAGTGGGAAAACTCTGTGGGACCTGGGGGAAAGAGAAGCATGAATTGGTTGAGGTCCAGCTCCATGCCAAGGGTGGTGGAGGGGGTGATGGTGGGAGCAGCAACCATAGCAGTAGCAGCAGTTGCTGTTTCTGGAGCTCTGGGCCCACAGACAGTGGGGGATCCAGTGGATGACGAAAACCTTTTAAAGTCTGGGACAGTACATGTACCCCCACCCCCACTGAAAGCAGAATCCTACCCTGACAAAGAGCTAGAGTCACATATTTGACTGGGAAGATGAGCAAAGACCATAAAAAAGTCAGACTATAGAATTTTAAGTTGGTGACAAAGAAGATCAAAACATACAACCAGAAGAAGACAACAAAGTCAAAGTTCCTGCATCATCAAAAACCTCCAAGAAAAATATGAATTTGTCACAGGCCATGAAAGAGTTCAAAAAGGATTTTGAAAATCAAGTAAGAAAAGTAGAGGTAAAATTAGGAAGGGAAATGAGAGTGATGCAAGAAAAACACACAAAACTAATCAATAGCTTGCTAAAGAAGACACAAAAAATACTGAATAAAATAACACCTCAAAAAATAGAGCAACTCAAATGGCAAAAGAGGTACAAAAAACAATGAGGAGAAGAATGTCTTAAAGAAAAAAAACAGAATTGGCCCATGGAAAAGGAGGTGCAAAAACTCACTGAAGAAAATAATTCCTTCAAAATTAGAATGGAGCAAATGGCAGCTAATGACAGTATGAGAAAACAAGAAATAATAAAACAGAACCAAAAGAATGAAAAAAAAATAGAAGACAATGTGAAACAACTCATTGGGGAAAAAAAAATTAACCTGGAAAATAGATCCAGGAAAGATAATTCAAAGTCATTGCACTACCTGAGAGTCATGATAAATGAAAAAAGCCTAGACATCATCTTTCAAGAAACTATCAGGGAAAACTGCCCTGATATTCTAGAACCAGAGGGCAAAATAGAAATTGTAAGAATCCACTGATCACCTCTGAAAGAAATCCCAAAAGGAAAACTCCTAAGAATATTGTCCAAATTCCAGAGTTCTTAGGTCAAGGAGAAAATATTGCAAGCAACCAGAAAGAAAGAGTTTGAATATTGTGAAAATACAATAAGATAACACAAAACCTAGCAGCTTCTACATTATGATATCAAAGGACTTGGAATAGGATATTCTGGAGGTCAAAGAAAGTAGGGTTAAAACCAAGAATCACCTACCCAGCAAAACTGAGTATAGTACTCCAGGGGAAAATATTGATATTCGATGAAATGGAGGACTTTTGAGAATTCTTAATGAAAAGACCAGAGATGAATAGAAAATTTGACTTTCCAATATAAGAATCAAGAGAAGCATGACAAGGTAAATAGCAAAGAGAAATCATAAGGTACTTATTAAAGTTGAACTTTTATATTCCTACATTGAAAGATGATATTTGTAATTCATGAGACCTTGCTCAATATTAGAATAGTTGTAGAAAATGTAGATAGATAGATAGATAGATGGCATAGGGTGAGTTGAATTGGAAGGGATCATATCTAAAAAAATAAAACTAAAAGATGAGAGAG
This sequence comes from Petaurus breviceps papuanus, assembly GCF_028583685.1. NCBI lineage: Eukaryota > Metazoa > Chordata > Mammalia > Diprotodontia > Petauridae > Petaurus > Petaurus breviceps. The sequence goes on along the minus strand of NW_027185573.1, from coordinate 2,994,322 downwards.
GAATATATTGGGAGGAGAAAGGGAGAGATAGAATGAGGTAAATTATCTCACATAAAAGAGGCAAGGGAAATGTTTCATATTGGAGGGGGAAAAGGAGGAGGTGACAAGGAATGAGTCAATCTTATTCATATCAAATTTGGCTTAAGGAGGGAATAATAACATACACACTCAATTGGGTATTTTACCCTATAGAAAAGTAAAGGGGATAAGGGGGGAGTGATGAAAGAAGGGAGGGCAGATTGGGGGAAGGGACAGTCAGAAACAAATACTTTCAAAAAGGGACAGGGTTAAAGGAGAAAATAGAATAAATGGGGTGGGTAGGATGGAGGGATATACAGTTAGTCTTTCACAACATGACTACTATGAAAATATTTTTCATAAATACACATGCATAACATACTGAATTGCTTGTCTTCCTAGTGGGGGTGGATGAGGAGGGAAGAAGGGAGAGAATCTGGAACTCAAAGTTTTAAAAACAAATGTTAAAAAAATGTTGTTATATGCAACTGGGAAATAAGACATACAGGCAATGGGGTATAGAAATCTATCTTGCCCTACAAGAAAGTAAGGGGGTAGGAGGGAAGGGGATGGATAGGGAGGGATATATGAGAGGGCAGACTGGAGGAAGGAGGAATCATTATGCTTGCCATTTTGGGGGCAGGGGGTAGGGAGAGATGGGGAGAAAATTTGGAACTTAAAATCTGTGGAAATGAATGTTGAAAACTAAAAATAAATTCTGAAAGTTAAAAAAAGAAAATAGATAAGTGGGGGGGGTGGGATAAGATGGAGGGAAATATAATTAGTCTTTCACAAAATGACCATTATAGAAGTGTTTTGCATAACTACCATAAAGCCAAGCATGAACAGCTTTCCAGAGGACTGCTGCTGTGAATAGCTTTCAAGGTTCTGATTACATAGCATAGTGAGCTCTCTATTTATTTAGTAACAAATCAGAGCAAAACAGTCACAGAAAATCAAGGTGCAGTATTCACAATGTGACAACTTATCACAGAAAATCAAAATACAGCATTCACCATGTCTCAACTCAACAACTTATCACTAAAATAGCCATGTAAATTTTCACCAAAGTGGTCACATAGTTTTCAACAAAGTACATTCATTTAGTCAATCACAAAATCCTTAATTCAATCACAAAGTGCAAAAGTCAAAGTTCTCCACCCCTAGGTCACAGTAAATCATAATCTTCTCAGTCAGTACACAGTATCCAAGTAAAGTCTTCTTTCAGCTTGACTAGAGGTTGGCTCTCAGCTTCCCTGGTTCCTCTTCCATGGTCCTAGCTCCAATTGTCACTTGGGTTCAAAGGCAGGCAGCTCCCAGTTCCTTGTCCAGCTCCTTTTCCAGTTCTTCATCCAGTTCCCATTCCATATTGAAGTTCAAAGTGTCCAGTCCACCTCAAGTACTTCATTGTTCCTGTTTCTGGGAAGACAAAGCTTGACAGAGCCACAATAATACTCATGCACATTGCCGGCACTATCATCAATTCACATCTGCCTGTGAAATGAACTCAGACTCACCAATGAGGAGGGAGAACTCAACACAAATCAACATAGAAATCAACACAGCCCCCAAAACAAGAGGTCAGAACAAATCATCAGTAAAGTCCCAGGACCTTCAAAACCTTCCTCCAGGTATTATGTAAACAACCAGAAAATGCTCTTTCAGGGCTTCCAGCAAGGTCCCAGGGCTTCTGTACAAAGCATCACAAACAAACATCAACACAGACAGAGCAGACAGAGTGCCGGGATACCACAAGTTTTCTCCTTCTCAACTATTTCCACCACAAAAATCCTCTTCTCAATTCTGCTGTCTTTAGCCTGGGCCTCTCATTATTTATGGTAATTAGCTCCTCCCCTTCCTGTCTTGGGAGCTCATGAGTTCTAGGATTCACAAGTTGTGGGGTTCATATGTTCTGTTTCTTAACAGATTTGATACAAGGCTCAAAAGAAAGTTGAATTGAAACAAAGTGTTAATTCAATAGCTGAAACAAGATGTTAATTCATTAGTTGAAACAAGGTGTTAACTACTTCTTTGCTTGCCATTACAACTACACATGTAAAACCTATGTTGAATTGCTTGCTTTCTCAATAACAGTGGAAGGGGAGAAAAGAAGGGAGAGAATTTGGAACTCAAAAGTTTTAGAAACAAATATTAAAAATTTTTTTTGCACGCAACTGGATAGTAAGACATACAGGCAATGGGGTATAGAAATCTATCTTGCCCTACAAGAAAATAAGGATGAAGGGGATAAAAGGTGGGGGAGAGTGATAGAAGGGAGGGAACACTGGGGAAAGGGGTAATCAGATTGCATGCCATCTTGGCTGGTGGTCTTATGGAAATGAATGTTATAAACTAAAAATAAGTAAATTAATTTAAAAAATAATAACTGATTGTTAAATTAGGATTTTTTCTCTCTATTTTCTTATTCAGGGACCAGCCTTTATAAGCCAGTCAGTCAGTTTCTGAAGGATATTGCTGATAGAGGAGATTGCCCAAATCCTCTGGGAACATGCTCCTCCGTTTTGGGCAAGACCCGATTCAACTAGAAGACCTTATTTTTGAGTAGAGTATTAACAGAAGCTAATCTATTTGCATTCAAACCTTAAAGCATTAAGTTCATTTCCTTGTACTTCTCCATTGGAATTTTGGGTGAAAGCTCATGAAGGAGAAAACCATCCAGAGTGGTCTGGGTAGAGATGGATTGCTTTTTCCAGATTCCTGGAGGTGGCTGAGTCTCATGATCAAGCAGGAGTTGAAGACCTTTGGCCAACCTCCTCATTAATATATCCATTCCCATATTATTCAACAATCTGGATTGATTTCTCCTGTCAGGGACAGTTAAATGTCTTTTATTCTGGAGAAAAACCACTGCCCATCAATTTATTGATTATCAGCTGATCTATTAGCAAATTAATTGTTATAAATACCCAGAAACCCTGTCTCTCATTCTTTTCATTCACTTCAAAACTGTAGTATCTCAAGAAGCTCTTAGCCATTTAAATCTTCCCTGTCCCTCTTTTGCTATACAAATACTCTTAGTCCATACCCTTACCTGAGTGACTTTATGAAAATTTCTTTTAAAATCCTATCATACCTCAGAGATGGGAGTCTTGAACCCTGTAATTTTGGGTAGTCTTTTTTATCAAAGTTTCAAAGGAGTCTCTGGTGAAAAGATTTTCTAGCTCTCACCATGCCCCTGGTCTATGTACAGCAACCTTGCAGAAAAACTCAAAAGGGACTGCAAGATCTCATGTAGTTGGTGATTTTTACTGAACGATCATAGATTTATTCTAAAGAATCCTATGGAGTGAGAAAAATGATTTATTTTCTGATTATATTAATAATTAGTTCTATACCTTAAGAGGTCTTTTGTTTCCTTCTTTTTACACTCTTATGAAGGACAGGACTGACAATGACACATTCTCCTCAGGCTTGGGGGGGGGGGGAGAGACCCAACCCAACTAGAAAACCTTAGTCCTGATTAAAAGCTAAAGAGAATGTAATCTAGGCAAATTTCAGCCCATTGTTCTAACTCAGGTAGCACGGGGTGGAGGATAGATTCTTTTGTATAGATTACTAGAAGCAGAATGATCTGGGTTTGGAGATGAGTCTCTGTCCAAGAATGTAACATGATTAAATGATGTCCCCAGCCCTCATTAGAATAAGCCCACCTTCATTAGAATATTAATTTTCTCATTGTTAACCAGTCTGAGTTAATTTCCACTCATCTGGGACGAACCCTTTTCAAAGGGTATGTAAGCCCACAACACCCTTCAGTTCTTCTTTGGCTGCCAAGAGAAACCACTCACCTAAATTTGTTCATTTATTTGCTAGCCATAATTAATAATTATTAAATACCCAGGAACTCTCTCAAAATTTCATTTTTTCAGAGGGCCAGTAAGTGCAATGCCTTCATTTTGTAGAATGGCAAGCCAAGGTCTAGAAAGTTTAATTTACTCACCTAGAGTCACAGAACAACTAAATATCTGAGGTTTTTAGACTTTGAACCTGGGTTTTCTTGATTCAAAGTTTATTATTCTTTTTACTATACCAGGTTCCCCACAACACATTTAAATGCTATAAATCTGATTATAGAGGCAGCTATCTGGCATAATAGATAGAATGCTGGGTTAGGAATAAGAAAGACCTGAGTTCAAATCCAGACTCAGACACTGACTAGCAATTTGGCTCTGAGCAAATCACTTAACCCTGATTGCCTCAGTTTACTTATCTGTTAAACAAGCTGGAGAAGGAAATGGGAAACCACTCCAGTATCTTTGCACAACAAAACATCTTGAGATTACTTTCTTTTTACTGAGATAAAATTGATTTATTGTGAAAATACATGACCAGATTGAATACATTGAGGATAAGAAAACACAAAACACTTGGGAATGATTTCTTTTAGCTTGTCTCAAACTGGTGAACGCTGTCTTCCTTCAATGTCAGGTACGTGATGATCATTGTCCATCAGGCAAATGCTGGAAATTGAAGCACCACAGCTAGTCAGCCCGGTGGCTGGGTTGAGGTTCCTCCATGGAGAGATGTTCAGGATGCCGAATAGCAGCAGGAGCAAAGACGAGAGTCAACGGAACATATAGTCATGGGACCAGGTTTTGTTCCTGGAAGTGGGGGACCAGGGGAAAAGACAGGACTGACAGACTCTGTGAATGGAATAGAACAGAATCTATAAATGAGGGCACGCTGGAGAACATTGTAAAATATGACAGCACCAAGACTGTAATCCAGGTACACCCCAACCCTGGGCACAGGGTCTTTCACTTGATGGTTTAAGGTTCCGGGATAAGTTTGCAGATTGTAATGATCTCCCTTCTTCACACAGCGAAGCAGGAACACAGATGTCCACCTCCCCATCCCTGTTGTCAGGTATGGTGTAGAGACCCCCAGTACCCACTGAGGAACTTGTGTCACATCCACCTCCCAATAGTGTCTGCCTGACTCGAAGAACTGCTCAGCAAAGACATAATGGCAAGGAGAGTCATCAGACTGGTTGGGCTCCACCTGCCAGCCTTCTCCAGCCCTCATACTCTTCAGATCCTCAGAAACCCTCACATAGGTACTGTCGTATTCTGGATCCACTCTGATATCCACTCGGAATTTGTTGAGGATATCTATTATCCCAGTGATGGTAAATTGCCTCAGTTCTTGACTGACCGCCTCGGGCCTTTGGGCCAACACTGACTCACTCCTTGCCCACAACTCCCTGAAATCCTCCAACAGGTCAATGTTGGATTTCTGGCTTGACTCATCCACTTCCCTCAAGATTTTCCGAAGGGTCTGGATATGCCAGGATAGTCCCGCCTTGCTGGTGTTTTTTTCCTCCTTCAAAATTCCCAGGTACTGAAATTCTTCCTCCATCAGGAGATACTGAAGTTTGCAATATTCTCCGGAAATCATCCAATGCCGGTCAACAAAACGTCTCTCCACCTCCTCCTGCGAGAGAAGTTTCTCAGCTTCCTCCAAATCCTTCCGCAATTGACTCAGAATCTCCTGGAGCTTCTCCTTGTAATTGTGAACAGTCTCTTCTACAGGGGAGAGTTTGTGACCCCCGTGCTCTGACATTTGGCAGCAGGACACACAGAGTAATGTTTGGTCCTTCTCACAAAAGAACTTGAAGACTTCTTTGTGAGTGGGACATTGCCTCTGGCCCTCGGGGCTCTGCAGCCTCTGGCCCTCCTCCTCCGTGCTCCGCAGCCTCTGGCCCTGCTCCTCGGGGCTCGGCAGCCTCTGACCCTCCGTACTCTCCAAATGGGGGAAGCTAAAACAAAAGTCAGCTAGATTTTCGAGGCTCACATTGAGTTCTGGGAGTTCTCTGATTTGGGAAACTTGCCTGCATTCAGGACAAGAGAAAGGTGTGGCTCCAACTCTCCAGCTCCAGAAGAGACATTCTTGGCAGAAGCTGTGCCCACAGTCCATGGTGACTGGCTGAGAAGAGTAGTGCCAACAGATGCCGCAGGTGATTTCACTCTGCAGGTTCCGGACTCCATCCATAGCAGAAGCCATTTTTCTCTCTGTAACTTCTTTACTGGAGCAACCAAGAGCAAGTCACTTTCAGTTCCACTCAAAGAAGTGTTTCTGATCATAAGGAGCCTCTCCTTTTTATACTGTGAAGCCCCGCCCCCTCCGCCCCTCCTGTCTCTCCTAGATGAGGTGTGAAGTCAGCTTTCCTTGAATTCTCAAGCTAAAAAAGTGAAAATAATAGTTACCACAACCCTGAGGCTTCTCAAAAGACCCTGAGTGTTCTCACCTCTGGTTGATTTCCATGAATTAACAAGTTTCACGCGCTGAGTCCCTCTGAGCCCTTGGACTTTTCCAGTAGGAGTTCCAGCATTACTTGAAGGAGGATGCTTTTCTTTTCAGGTTTTTTTACCAAAGGTGTGACAGCATATTGAATAGAGAACTGGACCTAGAGTCGGGACACAATGAGTTCTGTCTCGGAAGCTTCCTGGCTTTATGATTGTCCTCCTTATTTCTCACCTGGTTGCACTGCATTGGGACTTCTCTGACTTGAATATGCCCTCTGCTTGATGATCACCCAAATCATGGCCTCTAAGGGTAGGTATCCTTCAGGTTTCTCAAGATTACTTTTCAAAATCACTTCCTGTTCTCTCATTTGGGTGTTCAGAGGGCAGTGGAGGGTAGCAGAACACCGAATTTGGAATCAGCCGCCCAAGATTTGAAGCTCTACCTGTATGTATGACCTTAGGCAGGTCACTTATCTCTGAGACTCAGTTTCTTCACCTATAAAAATGAGAGGGTTGAACCAGATGACCTCAAGTTTTCCTTGCAGGTCTAATTTTGAAGTTATAGTAACTTCATATATAACACAATATATGTTACATAACAAAATATAACACAAATGAAGTTATAGTAAAAGAAGGTAAGAAGAGAGAATTCAATCAGAGAGAGCAGGGGATAAAGTAGATGGGAGATATCTTAATTTTGGATAGTACTGTTAGGGGTCAGTTATGAATTTTTGGGTTTAGGTATGGGGAGTGGCAAATATTCTAACGGATCGTGTGTCCTAGGAGAGACAAAGGAAAACAGAAAGATAATAAGCAACTCACTAATGACTCTACATGTTCTAAAGCAGGATTGTTTTTAGTGCCAGTCAAAAATAGACTGCGATTCAGAAGTACTATACTTTCTATAATAATCCCTTTTCAGCATGAATTTGCTTTTCCCCAGGCTCTGCAAATGGATTGGGAAGAGAAAAAAAAAAGTGTTGCACTTATAAATAGCAGCCTTGTCATCTGCTTTTCTTCTCTTCCTCTCTCCTCTTCCCTCATTTTTTTTTTTTAGTTTGAGAATGATGCACACACATGTACACATGCAATATACATTTGAATGTTCTCCTGGCTCCTTACTATGGAATAGATCTTCTTCAGTGTAGGGGACTGGATTTTTTTTTAATATAGTGACAGTGAGGATCCATAAGACTTTTGTGATAGAAGGTGGGATAACTGGAGAATCCAAATGGTCTTAGTTAACCAATGATCCCAAAGATCTGGGGAGCCCAATTCAGGAAAACTCGAGTTTTTACTATTTCCTTGAGAGTTAAAAGTAATACTGTAGATACATTAAATGAAAACTTGGGGAAAAGGAATTGTACAAGGTAGAAGGATCACCCAAGAAGGAAAACAAAACAAAATTTCAATATCATTGTCTCTGTTGGGACTTGTAATTGTCCTATTTAAAAATTTCCTCTAAATAGAATTCTGATTCTCTATCTGACTCCCAGACATAAGTGAAATGCAAACTAGGACAACTATCATTTACATTCTTTCTCTTTACATCCTCAAAGATCCTAAGCTTCTTGAGGTCAGGGAGCATATACCTAGTACCTAGGACAACACCTAACACATAATAGTTGGTTAATGAATGTGATCTTGGGCAAGTCACTTAACTTATCTATATCTCAGTTTCCACATCTATAACATGAGGGAGTTGAACTATATGACCTCACAGGTCCTTCCAACCATGCATCTATTACTCTATCAATTCACAGATACAGAGCTATAAGAAACCATTGAGAGCATAGTATCCAACAGATAGGGAAACTGAGGCACAGAGAGTTAATTGACTTGCCAAGGTCACCTAACTAGGAAGTATCTGAGCTGGGATTTGAACTGGGTTCTTCTATTTCCAATGAAATGGGCTTTCCTATTATACTACTTCTCCTTGCATTAGACAATTAGCATAGAGAGGCCAATATCTCACCATATGGCAGCCAGACACTTGAGAATTGGGTAATTTAGTTCATTTCTCTGATGTGCATGTGTAGATAGTTCGAATTCTCACTATTCTGCAGAGAAAATATGCATTTCTTCATGAATGTGTAGAGTGACACATTCTGGGCTTCGTAAAGAAAATTTTTTTGATGCTGACATATATGCATTAGGGAAGGAACAAACCTATTTATTTCATGTTTTTGTTCTTTCTCTTTATTGAATACAAAATGAATAATACTTTTAGATTAGGGTAGGTTTCATCACCCTAGCTTCCACAGGTCTCTTGTGTGTGTGTGTGTGTGTTTTCTAGTGGTGTCCTAGAAATAAGTTTTGAAGGCACATGTTCACAATCAAGAATTAAATTAGAGTTATACAATATTTTCTGACCCTAAGTCAGATAATTGTCTCAGACCACAGTCTTTAATCAGAACCAGGAGAAAATTTAAAACAACAACAACAACAATCATAAAACAATCTTTTGCTTGTTTTTGTTGGCTACTGCTTGAATGGGTGTTCTAGTTCAACTCAAATATGGATCAAAAGGATTGGTCTTTCTCCCTGTTAAGGAGAGACTCTCTACTAGGCATTGCATGCTAGAGAGATAGCAATTGGTCCTCAATATGTTAGATAATTGGAGAAGGAAATAGCAAATCACTCCAGTATCTTTAACAAGAAAATCTTAAATGGGATCACAAAGAGCTGAATGACACAACTGAACAACAGCAACAAGGCTAGAGAATTGCTGTTTCAACAAATGGTAGTATAATGACCATGATGATAATGGAGATGCCTAGCAGAAATGAAATACTCAGGAAAGACAATGTGCTTAGAACAGGACAGGATAGAGGACATGAGGGCAACTATGCTGAGTTACCAGTGTGAGATGCCATGACCATGCATGTGCCCTGGGTACAAATTTCTTCTGTATGCTGTGTTATTCACTTATATACTCTGACCCCCAATCAAGTCAACAAGCATTTATTAAGCACCAATGTTCCAAACACTATGCAAAAAGTTAAGAATAAAAGATAGGCAAAAAACAGTCCCTGACTTCAAGAATCAGACAATCTAATGGGGGTGTGGTGGGGCTGGAGAGCATGACAAGTAAATATGTACCAACAAGCTTTGTACAAAATAAATTTGAGTTAATGCCATAGAGAGGGTACTATTGTGCTTATTGACTTAACAGAGACTGCAAAGCATGTATGTGCCTGAGGTAGATGAGTTTCTGGAATGTATCCTATCACTCATGGCGTGATCAAACATTTCCCTGATTGTATACACAACACACATAAGTGTGTTGTTTTTCTATGTAATTGAGGTATGTGCTTTTCTCTTCTGGAGGTGTGGAAACCTGAAACAGAGTGTGACAAGTATACCAGCATGATGGGAGGAGAACATTTTTTCTTATCTCTTTATGCACTGTATTATTTGATTGAGTGAGTTTTTGGTTTTAATTTCCTGTTTCCCCTGGTTGGTGGATAAAAAAAATGGAGGTTCATATACTATACTTTTGAGTGAATGCTCATACACAGAGTACCTAAACTTAGCATAGTTTGTTTTTGTTATTTTTGTTATGTGGCCATAACCATTCTTCCATGGGCTTCTTGAACTTTTATTTATTTTCATTTTATTTTTAGGAGAGAGGCACTTGGGATTAAGTTATTTGCCCAATGTCACACAGCTAGTAAGTGTCAAGTGTGTGAGGTTGGATTTGAACTCAGGTCCTCCTGACTCCAGTGCTCTATTCACTATGCCACCTAGCTGCCCCTATTTTTTGAACTTTTAAGAGCTATACTTCGGGGCAGCTAGGCAGCTCAGTCAATAGATCACCTGCCCTGGAGTCAGGAGGACCTGAGTTCAAATCTGGCCTCAGACACTTAACACTTACTAGTAACCTTGGACAAGTCACTTAACCCCAAGTGCCCTGCCTTCCCCACTCCCCCTGCCCCCAAAAGCTACACCTTAAACTTTTAGTTGGCACAGTGGATAGAGTGCTGGGCCTGGAATCAGGAATCCTTGAGTCCAAATCTGGCTTCAGGAATTTACTTGTTACCCTGGGTATACTTCACAGATTTATCAACCTCAACTATAAAATGGGGATAATAGTATATACTTCACAGTGAGAACAAATGAGAAAATCTGTAAAATGCTTAGTATAGTAACCAGTATATACTAGGTGCTAAATAAAATACTTGTTCTCTTCCATTTCCCTTTATACTTTATATTATGTATAAAGTTCATTGAAGTGTTATTGTTTATTTTAAATGATGTTCTTTTAGGGTACATTGTGACTAACAGATTTTAATAACTACTGTGGATTTTGATGTATTAGAAGAGGGAAGGGGCAGCCAGGTGGCTCATCGAGTAAGAGTACCGGCCCCAGTGTCGGGATGACCTGGGGATAATCCGGGCTCAGACACTTACCACCACACCCAGAAACACCTGGCGGTGTAACCTTGAGCAAGTTACTTAACCCCGGTTGCTTAAAAAAAAAAAAAGAAGAGTGATACCTCATTTGTTTTCTAATGAGAGGTGACCTATTTTAAGGTCCATTGGTTGTGGGAATACCTCATGACCACAATGAGGTTATATTGAAGCAGAGAGAAACACAATGGCCACCAGGCTAGAAGAGAAGCTAGCATAGCAATGACAAATTCAAAGAGATGATGTTCCCAGCACTGAACAGCTATGTATACCCTGGAAAATTCCTTCATCTCTCTGAGCCTCAGCTTTCTTTGTTATCAAATGATGATGAGTGGGATAAAAGTGATGACTTCTCAAAGATGTAATAATTGATTGCCTGGACCCCAGACTTAAGTTCTTATTAATTAGATGTGTGAGACAGGTGGAAACTTCTCAGGTAGTATTTTAAAATCTAGACAGATTTGTACCAAAGACTTAGCAGCCTGGGCTAGTAGCCTGGGACCCCTGCCTTACTTCCCTGGCCATAAGTTGAAGTTTTTGCTAAGCTTAGCTAATGTGCAAGAGAGGAAAGCACACACATTGCAAATTTAACCACAGACCCAAATGTCCCAGACTTGTTTCTATTACCACCATCTGACCTGTACAAATATAAAATTGGAAATCATGTTGCCAAACTTCGGGCAGGTCACTATGACCTAAAATCCCCATGATTCATGAAATGTTGTCTGCTCTCATATCTATATTGATATTGTTAGACATTTATCTTCTGCTTTCATATCTGGGTTGATATTGAAGACATATTTTGTCTGCTTATACATCCATACTGATATTGACCTGCTATGGAAGCAAGATTTTTGTGGTCAGAGTGTGCGCCTAAATTCCTGATTAATGGGAAGGAACATAGGACAGTGGACGGAGGGGAAAGGGGTGGTCTTTTGGGTATATAATCAAGCTTTACATTTTTTATTTTGGGCCTCTCTCACCAGACTGCTTCTGGTGACAAGACTTCCCCTTCTAATGAGAAGAAATATATAAACATCTCTTTTTGTTTCTTTGAAGAAACCTCTGAGTTATGAATTTTATTTTGGGCAAGGGTCTTTTGTCCCACACAATGATAATAATACTTATACTACCTACCTCACAGGAGTCTTGTGAGGAAGGTTCTCTTTAAAGTAGGTATCATAGTTAGTTAGTTAGTAGTTAGTACTGGACCTTCAGTCTGGAAGACTTCAAGTTCAAATCTGACCTCATACATTTACCAGATGTGTAACCCTGGGCAAATCACTTAACCCTATTGCCTTAGTTTCCTCATCTGTAAAATGATCTGGAGGAGACAGCAAGACACTTCACTATCTTTGCCAAGAAAACCTCACAAAGACTTGGACATGACTGAACAAAAGCAACAAGATTCACACAAACCATAGTTCACGAACTAGATTTTGAAGGAGTTCTCACTCACTTAGCACCCAGTAATGGGGTAAACTGTTCTTGGGTGGAGATTAGTCATTGGTGGGGATGAAGTTGTTACATTGATTTATTTTACATAGATGTAGCCTACCCCAGCACTTGGCATTGTATAATTGTGGAATTCTAAAAGTGGAGAGGGACTTTGGAAGTCATCTGTTTCAGTCTGCCCAATCATTTTTATAACCAACTTGATAACCTTTAATATGAATCATATTGGCTTACCAAACAAACTATAGCCTATCTTTTGCTTTAAGTCCTGCAGTTGGTGGGGGTTGGGGTGGGGTGAACTATCACATTCCAGAGCAATCTAATTGGCTAGTTCTAATCATTAAGGAATCTGAGAGTAGGGTTGATTGAGTTAATCCAATTAAGGGGGTAGTGAGGGCACCTAAAGTGTTAAATGCCTTACCTGATTACCTTAACCAGGTGTGAATGATGTTTCTGTCAATAAAATCAATCAAAGGTCTTCCAATTAGTGGGAAAAGACCTTGACCAATTTAAATATTTCTGATTAGTTGAACTGGCGTAATGTCTCACAAGAAGAGTGTTCTCAATGACTTAGGATATCCTGTCATGCCATAGGGGTCATCTAGTTCAGAACTGAAGTTTTTCTAGGGATTTGAATAATTGATGCATTGGCTTAAAATTGCTTAGAAGTAATCACTTGGTACAGGGTGGGGATGAAAGAGAAGAGGAGACAAAACAGAAGTCTTAATCCCTCTTCTTGGGACAGCTAGGTGGTGAAGTAAATAGAGCATTGGACCTGGGGTCAGTAAGTCTCCAGTCTCAGACACTGAGGTCCTTACTCCGATTAAACTGCCAAGTATTCAAACTCTGCTTCAGAGAGCACAATTCTAATGGACTGATCAATTTGTTTGAATACCAAATGTACCCTTGCCAAAAAGATTATGTTAGGGAGAGCTCACACAGGGCAGGCATTGGCATGGTGGTCAGAAGAAGCCATACAAGGATACTCTCAACATCTCTCTCAAGAACTTTGGGATTGATGGCATGACATGGGAGACACTGGCCCAGGACCTCTCAGCAGCATGGCGTGCCCACATCAGAGAAGGTGCTGTGTCATATGAGCAATGCAAAATTGAAACAGCTCAAAGGAAGTTCAGGATGCACAGATTTAGAGTATCCATCCCAAATGTTCACACAGAATATTTATGCCCGACCTGTGGTAGAGCATTCCAGCTCCTACTGGGCTGATCAGCCACAGTGGGACACACTGAAATTTGACTCTAGCCTAGTGATGTCATTTTGGTCCTCTTTGAGAAGGAAGGACAACAACCAATCAATGTGACCCTGGGTAAATCACTTAATCCTGTTTGCCTTAATTTTATCATCTGTCAAATGATCTAGAGAAGGAAATGACCAACCCTTCCAGGATCTTTGCCAAGAAAACCCCAAATGGGGTCATGAGTAGTAGTAAATAACTAAATAACAATAATCCTTCTTCCAGGCAAAAATCCTTCAAAATCTCTAAGACACTTTTCCTGTTCTTCCCTAAATTTTACCTTTTTTTTGGAGGGGGGGAAGGCAGGGCAATTGGGGTTAAGTCACTTATCCAAGGTCACACATCTAGGAAGTGTTAAGTGTCTGAGGTTGTATTTGAATTCAGATCCTCCTGACTCTAGGGCCAGTGCTCTATTCACTGTGCCACCTAGCTGCCCCAAAATTTGATTATATATCATGAACCGATGACCTTTCACCATCCAAGTCCTCCTCCTCTAGAAACTCTGCAGTTTTTCACAGCTCTATGGTACAATGGATAGAAATCTGGGCTTGGAATCAAGACCTGTGTTTTTATCCAGCCTCAGACATTTATCATCTGTGTGGCCCTTGGCAAGTCACTTAACAGCCTCCTACCTTAATGTCCTTATCTGTCAAATGGGGATAATTATAGCATCTCACTCCCAAGGTTTGGTGAAGATAAAGTGAGATAATATTTGGAAAACTCTTTGTAAACCTCCAAGTCTATATAAATGCCAGTTGTTATAATTCTTATTTTTGTTATCAGTATCCTCAGCATGTAAATCAAAAATGGTGGTTAGTGATTCCTTTGGCCTATTTCCCTGCCTGGATGTTTCTGAACAGACCGAAACTTTGCATATATGAAAAGTTGGCATCCTAGAGAGAGAAGTCCCTTAATTATTTATTATGAAACTTTCTCTGAAAGACAAAAGTAGCATTTTCAGTATTTCTATTTTCTCACATTGTAGACTCAGTTCTACTACATTGCAACCCTACCATTTAATCTTTCAAGATATCAAGAGACACCCCATTTTCCAGAACTAAGGCCCAGCAAGCAAGCTGTGCCCTGAGCTTGGCATAACAACAATCCTTTGCTCTCTGAATTATTATACCCTTTGGCAAAATGTATTGCTTTGACCAACACCAGGGGTTCACTGAGGAATTTATGATTTCCATATTTAGATTTGTTGGCGCTTCCCATATTTTTCAGGGACTTGAGAGCCAACATGCTACACATCCTAAAGCCTTGCATCAGAATCTTCCAACGTGATAATTCCTGAATTCCTGTGCTTGGGTAACCGAACCAGATACTTCATTCCTGTTCCCACCAGGATAACTCTAGTTCTATAGGCTGTCTTTGCCCCAACATGATAAGCCCTCCTTCTCAGGAAAGAGACTTCTGCTTATAAGCATTTTCATCCCTCTGAAATTAATAAAACTTCTGTTTGATTTCTCACACACCTGATTCTGGCCTGCTTTGTTTAGCTCTGGGCATTCATGGGTTTGACTCCAATTCTAATTTGGTCGACAAATTTAAAAGTCTGTCTTCACTTAGAGGTAATTCTCTTTCCCATTTAATAATTAAGCATTTCTAAAAGGCAATGGTATGCTTGACAAATGCATTTTTAAATTCTCTTTGATCTACTACAGTGAGAAAATAACAGAATATTTTAAGTAGAAAGAAACCCAGTGACCGTTTATTTCATACCATTGTATCATCCTAATCAAGATCACTGGGCCTCAGATTAAAACTTCCAATGAGGGAAAACCCTGTCTGCCTTACAAATCAGGTTAATCCAGTTTTAAATGATGGCCAATGTTAAGATGTTCCATTTCTTCAAGAAGTCTAAATATACCTTTTCCCAGTTTATTTCTCTCTCTCTCTTTTTTTTTTTTTTTTGCTTTTTGGAGGGGGGAGGGCAGGGCAATTGGGGTTAAGTGACTTGCCCAAGGTCACATGGCATCTGGTAAGTGTATCTAGTGTCTGAGGCCGGATTTGAACTCAGGTCCTCCTGACCCAAGGGCCAGTGCTCTATTTACTGTGCCACCTAGCCTCCCCTCAATTTCTTTCTCATGTGACTTCTTCTATCTTGTGGGGCCAAGAAGAATAAGTCTAATCTTTCTTCTTTGACTGAATCTAAACTTTACTGGACAAATTTCCTTAATAAAAGGATTTGTTCTGTAAAACTTTAACTCAGTCAAAAGGCCATACCCAAGGACTTAGAAGGCCACATGTGGTCTCAAGGCCAAAGGTTCTCCACCCCTGGGCTAAACATTCTTAGTTTCTTCAAAGGGTTCTCATATGGCATAGACTTGATGTCTTTAATTATCCAGAATATTCTTCAGATTATTTCCAATAGATTATCAGTCAACCAGAAGGCATTTATTAAGTGACACAATGGATAGCGAGCTGTTAATAAATGTTGGTTGCGTCTCCCTAAGAGTAAATGAATGGATGGATAAATAAATGTGGGTATATAAATATGCACATATACATTTATGTGTTTATGTATGTATATATGTTTGTGTGTGTGCATAAACTTCAGCTCTATTCTTATGGAAGAGAGAGGCCTCCCCCTCCCAAAACAGTAGTTACTCTTTATATGCTTTCAATATATAAATAAAATAGCACTCCGTAAAGTCTTCCTGTTGATACTGGAGTTGGCCTCCAATTTTTCTTAGCTGTCTCTGCAAGTGATCCTGAGAAACTCTTTTCAGAAAGAGCTCGTTTTCCTTCCAGAACAAAACACGCTAAACAACAAGGTGTTCTAAACATAGACTTGAAGTGGTTTCATGACAATCTCTCATCCATAAACTTGTCTAAATTCCCCTTGAGCCTATTTATAATTGTAAGTAGTACAGCCTTTTGAAGGTAATGAGTTCCACATGTTTACTACCTACTGTGTAATGTACATCTTCCTTTTATTTGTCCTAAAACTACATCCTTTCAGCTTCTGGAAGCATCAAAGTAGGGAGGTGGGTGGGAGAGTTGCCGAAATACTTATCCTTCTCTTTTGTTTCATGGATAGCCCGTAGTCACCCAATGCCATCCACATAAGAAAAAAGACAAAATGGAACAATTTTCATTTGATACCGTAAAATATTGACTTTTTCTAAATTTGTTCTTGACATATTGGAAATTCTCTTTATAGATAAGGGATTACATTCAGATCTGATATTTTTTTTTTGCATGCTCTAACCACAGATCTTGCAGGCAGTCCATTTTGTCCATTTCCCTCCCCATAATGTTATTCAAATTTGTTCATAATTGAACTCTAGTATTTCTTTAGAAAACTTTTGGAAGTGAATTATCTGTAATAAAGCAACTACAGGGCAGAAATACAGCAAGGTAAGTTTATCATAATCCTCATGTACTTAGTAATACAAGATCTGTCTAATGGAATCATAGAAATTCAGAGTTGGAAAAGACACTAGCTGGACACAATACAATCCATACCTGACCAGAAATGCTTTCTGTCATATCTTTCATTAAATGGTCATCTAGTCTTCCCTTGAAGATTTCCAATGACAGAGAGTCCACTGCCTTGCTAAGTAATCAATTCTACTTCTTTAAAAAAAAATATTTATGTTTACAGAATTGAGTTCCACAAGCTTTTGAGTGTTAAATTTTCTCCCCTTCCTTCTTCCCTCCCCAAGATAGTATGCAATCTAATATAGGCTCTACATATACATTGATATTAATCATATTTTCACATTAGTCATGTTGTAAAAAGGAATTATAACCAATGGGATGAACCATGAGAAATAAGAAACAAAACAAAACAGAGAGAGCAAATAACATGCTTTGATCTGCATTTAGACTCCATAATTCTTTTGCTGGATGTGTATAGCATTTTCCATATATGAGCCTTTTGGAGTTGTCTTAGAACCTTGCATTACTAAGAAGAGTCAAGTCTATCAAAGTTAGTCTTCACACGATGTGGCTGTAAATGTGTACAATGTTCTGCTGGTTCTACTCCCCTCACTCAGCATCAGTTCATGTAAGTCTTTCCAGGTTTTTCTGAAGTCCATCTACTCATAATTTCTTATAGCGCAATAGTATCCCATTACATTCATATACCACAACTGTTCAGCCATTCCCAAATTGATGGGCATCCCCTAAATTTCCAGTTCTTCGCTCCCACAAAAAGAGCAGGTATAAGCACTTTTGTACATGTGTGTCCTTTTTCCATTTGTATGATCTCTTTGAGATACAGCCCTAGAAGTGGTATTGCTGGGTCCATTACACTTTTATTAAATGCTATTTGTTAGGGCTTTTTTTTGGGGGGGTGGAGAGGTCTTCTCCTCCTTAGAAAAAGCTTAAATCTTCTTCTCTACAACTTCTACCCTTTATACTTAGTTCTAACTTTTGAGTCCAACTTGAAAAAATAAAGCTTTTTTTTTTCTTACATGGCATTTCTTCAAATGATTGAAGATATTCTAAGGTCTTGGTTTTACTCCTTCCTCTTTTCCAAATCTTTTCCAAGCTAAATGTCCCCACTTTCTTCATCCAGGACTTATATGGTACTGTCTCTGGTCCTCCTCCCCATCCTGGTCACTCTGCTCATGGAGAAATCTCTTCTCCAGTCTAAACACTCCTAGATTATTCATTCACTGTGTCATTACCTCTGATCCTCCTCTCCATCCTGAAAGAACCACACTATGTGTGTTTTCGAGCGGCTCAGTATGGCAGCCAGAACCAAATACAATACTTCAGCAGAAGTTAAGATAGATTCCAAAGGGCCTATTTACTCCTTTGTTCTGAGCACTGACTATCATCCATGTCCCATCATTAGCTCATATAAAAGCTAGCTTTTCTATAGCACTTTAGGGTTTGGAAAACATTTTCCATGTGTTATGCTATCTGGTTTTCACAGCAACCCTGAGGGACATGAGGCTAAGAAAGAGATTTGCTGAGGGTCACACAGCAACTAAGTGTTTGAGAAAAAATTCAAGCTCTGTCCTTCCTGACTCCAAATCCAGCTCTCTATGGACAGTATAACCTAGCTGCCTCATACTCAGATTGTAAAACATGAACCTCCACAGGCTATCTCAATAAAATATGCAAAGCCTATAAAATCAATAATATTTGTGTACATGGTCATGGGTATTATAACAGTGTCTAACTGGACTAATTCATTTATTCAAGAGCCAATTATTATGCTGAACATGATGGATAGTCTTGCCTTTCTTGCTACTGAGAAGGCTGAGGTTGAAGTATTTCTTTTTTTTTTTGCTTTTTTTTGGAGGTAGGGCAATTGGGGTTGTGACTTACCTAAAGTCACATGGCTAGTTTCTGTGTTAAGTGACTGAGGTCACATTTGAACTCAGGTCCTCCCGACTCCAGGGCCAGTGTTCTAATCACTGCCACCTAGCTGTCCCATTGAAGTATTTCTTGAGCTCAAGAGTTCAGTACCACAGTGGGCTATGACAATGAGGTGTGTGCACACTAAGCTCAGTATTAGTATTGTGATGCCTCAGAAGCAAGGGTCCACCATGTTTTCCAAGAACTGGTGAACTGACCAAAGTCCAAAATGAACCAGGTCAATGCTCCCAAATCATTCAGTAGTGGGATTAAGCCCCTGAGTAAATAGATCCTCCACTTTTAACCTGGATGGAATATATTGATAGATAGACAGACAGACAGATAGATGATTGATCGATCGATCGATAGATTGATAGATAGATATATAGATAGATAGATAGATGGATGAATAGATAGACAGACAGACATGTAGATACATATAGATAGTGATAGAGATAAACATAGAGATAAAGATTAAGAGATAGATCTAGATACATAGATATACACAAATATACACATTTGTGTATACATGCAAATACACACCCTTATTCATGCATCTATAGGTATATGATATATGTAAGTATACATACCTATACGAATATATTTATTTATATATAAATATTTATATTTATATATTTTATACACACTATACACATATGTATGTATGTATATAATGATAATTAAACATCTAATTTTTGGTAGGCATTGTGTTCAGCATTGTAGATACAAAGACAAAATTGAAATGATCTCTGTGCTCAATAAGCATTGTCATTATAGAATGTAAATTATATTTTCCATTTAAGATCGTATTTCTTGAACATTAATGACATCTCCCATTTATATAGATAGCATTTTAAAATTTACAAAGCTCTTTACATATATTTTCTCATTGATCTCTACAACAAGTCTAGAGATAAATGCAGTTCTTTCCATTTTCCTTATTGTTTTCAGCATTTAGGAATGTGATTCATTAAAACTGTATAAAGAAACTTCTGAATTTGTTTTCAGAGACCCATTCTTTTGGTCCACCTTTTTTGTATTGACCAAAAACACAATTTCCAGTACATAGACACTTTGCCCAGTTTGAAGTGAAGCCTAGAGCATATTTCCTAGGGGATCAAAAAATTCTCATTTTAAAATTATATTCCAGTTGGAAAATACCACTCAGCATGAATAGCTAATCTCTTCTTTCAAAGGAAGCAACAGATACTTTTAAAAGACTCTTCTCTGTGTATGAAGCTCCCTGCTATGGGGGAACAGAGGAGTATGGACAACAACAGATTCAGGTAAAACGAGTCTCATGATTCTTTCTCTGTTCCATTTGTGTTAAAAACAGGGCTATTGTTAGCCTTATGATAGCTACTCCATATGTGAGATTTTTGCATATGATTCTCCCTTTCATCTTTTGAACATATATTGGGTCAGCAAGGTTATTGATTCTTATCTTTCTCCAACATGGCAACCATAATGACTCACATACACTTACACTGAAGACCCAGAAATAACTGGCCACATGAGTAACCATTTTTTAGTTAAAGAGCCTTCTGAGCTATGTTACATCTACAGTCTCATTATATGATTCTG
This sequence comes from Petaurus breviceps papuanus, assembly GCF_028583685.1. Taxonomy (NCBI): domain Eukaryota; kingdom Metazoa; phylum Chordata; class Mammalia; order Diprotodontia; family Petauridae; genus Petaurus; species Petaurus breviceps. Next base: position 2,974,009 of record NW_027185573.1, on the reverse strand, counting down.
CCCTTACAGAATCACACAGATAATATATGTGTTTATGCAGTTTCTCATGGAATACTGTGTGATTTTTTTTTAAATTATGGAACACAACAGAGAGAACTCTGTTATGGGGGAAGGAGAGGATATTTATGCCTTTTCTTCTACTCCCAAGCAATTGAAGGAATGATATGCCTGCGAAGCACATAGTTATCTTGGCTTTATGACTGGCCTGAGGTTCCTGGCCCTTCATTTCCTTATATCCTCTAGCATCCATGAAGATGGACTTTCCCTGCCCAAGCAGCTGAGATCTTGGTAGAGTTCCTGAAAAATAAAACCAAATAAACAGAACCTACACAGAGGTAAACATGTACTTCCCTCCATATAGCCTTATAGGAGAAATACTTACTGAGAGTGGACTTCCTCAGCTCAGAGGGTGGGGAGTGTATTTTACTCAACTGATGAGGTGGCACAGTAGATAAGAGTACAGGGCTTGGAACCAGGGAGACCCATCTTTATGAGTTAAAATCTGGCCTCAGACACTTACTAGCTCTATGACCTTGACCAAGCCACTTCACCCTGTTTGCCTAAGTTTTTCCATCTGTAAAATGAACTGGAAAAGGAAATGGCAAACCACTCCAGGATCTTTTACAAGAAAAGCCCAAAAGGAGACACAAAGAGTCAGAAATCATTGAACAACTACAGCAACTGATGACCATTTAACTTGGACAAGTTCCTAGGGCATCTAATAAGGGAAGATAATGACTTGGAGCCTTAGTTACATTTCCTCTGTTTCATAGTCAAGGAGGCCTTGACTTAACCATGCATGTCCTGGCTAGCCAGGAGATCTGAACCTTAAGAGCTGCTCCCTCTACTCCAAGGTGAAGGAAAAAGGCCTTAAATATCTGTTAGTGCACAATGAAAGGCCTTTGTTTTCTTGAAGGTGGCATAAGAAGTACAATTTCTCAATTGAAATAGTTTACATTTTATGTACTTACTAATGCGTATCTATGGCTCTTTTATATCATAAACACTTTTTTTTCTTTTTTTTTTTGGAGGGCAATTGGGGTTAAGTGACTTGCCCAAGGTCACATGATTAGTTTTTTTGTGTGTCTGTCTAGTGTCTGAGGCTGGATTTGAAGTCAGGTCCTCCTGACTCCAGGGCTGACTCTATTCACTGCACCACCTAGCCGCCCTATAAACACCTTCTTATAGTGGTGAGAACAAATTGCAATTCTAGACCTGATACTTATATTGCTTATAGTACTTTTTCTGGAAGAAACCCTATTATCTTCATTTTAGGAAGACTACGTATGAGCCCTGCCTAAGCTTTGTTTTAGAGATTTCTCTAGAGTTTTACCATGGGGCTAGGGCTTAAAAAAGCCAGATAGCTAAAAATCAAAATCCTAACCCCCTTATCTTTTGGGTCAGATTGTCCCAGGATGAATCTCCCTACACTTGAGCCCAGAGCCAGACCACCTTTTAGGAATGTGCCTCTGACTCATATCAGTGATAAAAGGAGAGAAGATGGGGGTATCCATCCTATGATATTGGCTGAACTCATTCTATTATATGAATATGATGGAATACTAATGAGCTATAGGAAATAATAAAAGGGATCATTTCAGAGAAACTGGGAAGACTGGTATAAACTGATGTCTACTGATGTGAACAGAACCTGGAGACAATTAATAAAATAACAACAGTATGAAGACAACATTGATCTGATCAGCCTAAAGACCGAGGGTGCTTCCACAGGATCAATGATGAAGCATATCACACATCTGCTAATACAGTGGTGACTGACCCAGAGCACAGGTGAGGCATATATTTTTGGACATAGTTAAGATGGGAGTTTGTTTGGCTTGAGTATGCATATTTGTAACAAAAATGTTTTGTTCTTTTCTTTGCTTTTATTTTCTAGTGGAAGAGATATAAGAGGGATGGAAAATAGATCTTTGTTCATTTGTTAATTGATTATTTTCCAAAAAGACCAATGAAAGCAAACTCATATTATGGCATGAACAAATGTATAATCCCTATTTGAAATCCTCAATATTCAAGTGGATCTGTGATCGCAATGATTTTGGAGCTTCTGTTAGTAATGCAGATTTCAGCCCATTGTTGCCTGCCTGTCCCATGGAACCCTTGTCCATGTTCTCACAAACATTCGCCACCAGGGGTTCATCCAAAATTCTGATGTGTAGTCTTCCTTTGCTTGATTTCTCTGAGCATTATAATAGGACCAGTAGAGGACACTCTGACTATCAACCTGTCATCCCTTATTCTTGCCACATGGTTAGTCTATTTCTCTTCCTATCATTCAATTTCTTGATGACATTTTTTTACTCCTTTCTCCAGAGTTTCTTATTCATTACATGTTACAATCTACTCCCTCCCACTGGGTGCCTTTCCAGGACCTTCTCTCTGATGCTTATGTTGAGTTTTTCAGATATAGTACAGTTCCAGCTCTTGTACCAATCCAGCAAGACTGGTAAAATCTGAGTATTAAAAAGATGATCCTTTGCTTTTATGAGAGGCTTGGAGCTAGTAAAAGAGCTATGTACATTCCTGAAGTCAATTCCAACCTATTCTCTTCTTTCTGTTTGACTTTGGGTCCAGGCCATTGTATCTTTCTTGTATTTACATATACATTTTGGACAAGATCTAGAGTATATTCATTTAGAATATTTGGATGAAAGATATCCTTCATTACTTGAGGTTCGCTATGTGAAGAGACACATCAAAAGTCTGTGAGTGATTACAGATCTCTTTCTTCTAAGAGGCTTTTCAGTATCTTAAGACTTAATGCAATAAGCACAATGTCATCTGAGGATAAAACAAACAAACAAACAAAAACAAAACAATAACAACAACAAAAACCCAAAGGGAAAGATCTCACTGTCCACAGATCAGTCCTTCCTTGACCTGGACTGAGTCTCTATCACACTGGAGAATATTTTTGTTGAGCATAAATCTTCTATTTTCTATGCCTCTTCCGATGTTTATTAGAGGTTCAGTGGACAGAGTTATTTCTGTTACATCTTCCAAAGAATCCTGAATTATCTTGATGTATGGATGGCAGGCAGCTGGCTGTAAAAGAGCCTGCAAGGCAACATTTGTTATAAACCAAAGAGAACAAAGAGTTTGTAAGACAGCATAATGGAGAACAAAGAGGAGAAAAAACATCTGGATTGGACCAAGTGCATATAGAGGAAAATGGTGCTAAAGGCAACAAAATTGTGAAGGCAGCAAGGGGAGTCATCAAAAGTATAGGGGAGGGGCGGGTAGGTGGCTCAGTGAATAGAACACCGGCCCTGTTGTCAGGAGGACCTGAGTTCAAATCCAGCCTCAGACACCTAACACAAAAACTAGCCGTGTGACCTTGGGTAAGTCACTTAACCCCAACTGCCCTCCAAAAAAAAAGTATAGGGGAAAACATCTTGGACCTTATTAATAACAAAAAATGTGACAATGAGATCACCAAAAAAGCCTTCCACCCATCTGCCTACCCTTCCATCTTTAGGAAATCTTTACAAGAGTCATCTGTACAAAAATTGAGGGCATACTCAATGAGGGTTTTAGTCAGGAACAGACTTTCAAAAGCAATGTTCAGCAACAGATCAAATATTTACCATCACACAATTAAATGAAAGATGTAGAGAATTTAATATCCCTTTGTGTTTTTTGTTTTTGGAGGAGGGAAGGCAGGGCATTTTGGGGTTAAGTGACTTGCCCAAGGTCACATGACTATTTTTTTGTGTTAAGTGTCTGAGGCTGGATTTGAACTTAGGTCCTCCTGACTCCAGGGCTGGTGCTCTATATACTTCACCACCTAGAAGCTCCTCCCTTTGTGCTTCTTTTATTGATTATGAAAAAACTGATTTGGAGGACAATCTGAAATTATATCACATGAAATTAATACTAGAAAATCAATTCACTTATTGGCACATGTGTTAATATATGTATTGCTGGAGGGGAAGCAGGAAGGGGAGAGAGAAAGTAAGGGAGTTAAGTATTTCTGTAGCATCTACTAATGAGCTTCTATGTGGTACAGTGGGTAGAGAGCAGAGCCTGGATTCAGAAAGACTCATCTTGAGTTCAACTCTGTGCTTTTGCTATACTACACAAACACTAGCTGTGTGATCCTGGGCAAGTCACTTAACTCTGCTTGCCTCAATTTCCTCATCTGTCAATTGAGATGGAGAAGGAAATGGCAAACCACTCTAGTATCTTTGCCAAGAAAACTCCAAATGGGGTCATGGAGAGTTGGATATAACTGAAACAACTGAAACATTATAGAAAAGTATCTACTATGTGCCAGAAGCTGTATATTTTCATTTGATTCTCACAACAATCTTGTGAGCTAGATGGCATTTTTCTTTCCATTTTACAATTTAGGAAACTGAGGAAAACAAATTAAGTGACTTGACCAGGGTCACACAGGAAGGGACTTTAAAGATCATCTAATCCAGGGACTCTTGACCTTGTTTATGTTGTTGATACTTTTAGCAGTCTATTGAAGCCTATGGAACCCTAAGCTTAAAAATTTTTATTATGTAATTGCATCCTATAATTTTATATATTGTAAGAAGTTTATTGTATATTGTATAAATGTATAATTATCATTAGGGAAAGTAAGAAAATTTAGTGGGAGATTAATGAAAATAAAAGTTATAATTTTCCCCATCCTAGTTCACAGATCCTTAGGTTGAGAACTCATGATCTAGTCCAGGGGTGGGTACCTGAAGCCTTGAGGGCACATGTGAACTTCTGGGTCCTTTCATGCAGTCTTTTGACTGAGCCCAAATTTTACAGAACAAATCCTTTTATTAAGGGGATTTATTATGTGAAGGTTGGATTCAGTCAAAGGGCCACACTTGAGGACATAGATGGCCACATATAGCCTCAAGGCCACAGGCTTCCCATATGATTCTAGTCAATCTAATCATATTATAAAGAACAAAATTGAAGATCAGAGTTTAATGAGTGCCCTACTTTATATAAGTAGAATGTAGGAGTCTGCGTATTTGAGCCCCAAGTCTCTGACTCCAAACTTACCCCTTGCTCTGCTAGCCATCACCAACACTCTATAAACTCAGAACCTTATTTTTTCTTTTCTTTTCCTTTTAACTCTGTAAAAGGAAAGGGTTTAGCTTTTAAGATTCCTTTAGGCTTTAACCTCTCTGTAATTACATAACTTACAAAACAAAATCAAAAATAAAGAAAATAAAATTATATCCCACTTAGTATAATGAGTTGGTCATAGATTGATGAATGTATTGAACCTTGATCTTCTTTCATATATATTGGAGGAGTCTAAGGGTCATGAGTTATATTGAATTCATATAAGCTTTTTTGTTGCTTTTTGGAGAAGTTATTTTGTATGAAATCAGAGATTGTGAATTTGAAGTTAAGAAGAGACTTTAGAGATCCATAGTCCAAGCCCCTCATTTCATAGATGAGACAATTGAGATTGAGAGAGGCTGTGACTTACCCAAAGTCACCTGGGTAGTAACTTATTATCTGTACCCAAATAACCAATTTTTGCACAGGATTTAAAAGTATGGCTGAAATTTCTAGTAATCTTACTTTTCCCTAGCCTAACCATTGGCAGTGTGGCTTGGGGGGAGTTGGAGTCTGGATAATCTTGGCTTATAAAGGCTCTGAAGCTTAATGGTTCTGGGATATCATAGAGCAGCCACATAATTGTTTTTTTTTTAATCTTTTTTCCTCCTTCCTAAAATGGGACAATTCCTGTGATAAGTACCTCACAAGACATTTTGAGGATTGAATGATATTTAATATTTGTAAAGGGCTTCATAAATCTGGAAGCAATCTGCCAGTTATCAGTGTACAATAAACACTAAATAATAGTGATAATTATCATGACAAGAGTAAATACTTCCGTATACATCTGTCTGATGACCAGAATTTTGATAGCAGAAAATGAATGTATTCTCCTGCTAGAATTCTTGTAGAGAATCCACTGAGGATGAAAGAAAAATCCAGAGGCAAAGAGGTAGCAGAGTGGTTTACTTGAAAAATTCCAATGTTTCAGCACAACATTAATTGAAGCAATTAATAACTTTAGTGAAGAAGCAATATATAAAGTAAATTCACAAAATTATTAGCTTTTCTGTATGTTAATAACAAAACTCAGCAGGAGGATATAGAAAAATAATTGGTTCAACATAACTTCAGAAATCATAAAATATCTGGGAGTTATGCTACCAGGACATATTCAGGAGTTATGTGAATACAACTGAAAGCACTTTGTACAAAAATACTGCAAGACAAATAATGGAAAATTCATTGTCTGTGATTGTCCTGCACCAATAGAATAAATATGGCAATGAATCCTAATTACTTTATTGATTTAATGTCATTCTAATCCAGTTTATACAGGTTGACATTTGAAAACTATACAATGTGATATTAAGGTTCATCTGGAGAAACAGTAGGTCACCAATCTCAAGAAAAGTAATGTGATAAAAGTAGGAATGATAGGTGTCTAACATTATCTAGATCTCAAATTATATTATTAACCAATAATTAGTAAACCTTTGCCATGGTTAGGTACTGCCAATACTGCCAAAAATAATTAAAGTCAATCATTGGGAAAGATTAGGTAAACAAAACCTAGAAGAAAATATACATTGTATATTGATGTTTAATAAATACAAGAACAGATATTTCTGGGGCAAGGACTACCTATCCAGCCAGAACCACTGGTATTTCAGCACCGACCATGGTGCCAGACAGCGAGTAGCCATTTAATAAATGATTGTAGATTGATTGAAAGCGGTTTGGCAGAAATCAGATTTAGACTAATATCGTATTTTCAGTAATCTACAAAAATTTACATGGTCAATATGTAGGTAGTTGCACTCTGAAAATTAGAAGAGAATGGAAGAATTTTGCACTTGGGGCTAAGAGAAGAAATCTTTAACCGGTAATAGAAGTAGTCTGGAAAGATAAAATTGAATGTTTCAATTTCATAAATTTTTAAACTTTCAACAGTAACAAAATCAGTACTTCAGGGTGTAAAGAAAAGCTCTTGATTGGGGAAAGAAATCACACTGGGAGTTCTGAAACAGTTCTCAAGATATGAATGGAATTAGCACAAATATGTAAGCACAAGAGTCTCTTCCCAATAGATAAGCAGTAAAATTTGTGAATGTGCATTTTCTTTTTTTAAATACTTATTTATTTTTAGTTTGCAACATTCAGTTACACAAGCTTTTGAGTTTTAATTTTTCTCCTTTTCCCTCCATTCCCCACCCAACATAGCACAAAGTCTACTATAGGTTCTACATATATATTCATTTTAAAGATATTTTCCCATTAGTCATGTTATAAAGAAGAATTATAGCCAATGGAATGAACCATGAGAAAGAAGAAATGAAACAAAACAAAACAAAAAAAGAGAGAAAACAAATAGCATACCTCAATCTGCATTCAGAACCCATAATTCTTTCTCTGGATGAGGATAGCATTTTCTACTGTTTAAGGCACTTTTCCCATTCAGATCTCTGTTTAAAATTGAAATGAAAAGGAAAGGAAGGAGGGAAGAAGGGAAGGAAAAAAGGAAGAAACAAAGAAAAAAGAAAGGACTAGGAAGAAAAGAAGGGAGAAGGAAGAAAAAATAAAGGTATAAGGGAGGGAAAAATAAGGTGGAGAAAAGAGAAAGGAAGAAAAAGAAGGGGAAGTAGGGAATAGCAGAAGGAAGAAGGACAAAAGAGAAAGGAGGAAGAATTAACCAAGGAGCTACTTATTTCTCTGCCTATTAACTCATATAATTAATTTATTGACTCTCTCATCTTCAGTTTGCTAAAATCATTAATTGTATTTCTTGATAAGACTACAGCTTTTCCTAGGTCATTATTTCTTCCATGCTTTGACAGGTTCACCATTTTTCCAGTAAGGAGCTGTGTCCAGGCTCTTTTCTGAGTTTCACTTGTGGATAGTTTCAGAGTGACTTGCCTCAGGTAAGACTTCCACTTACGAAATGAATCAGACTTGGATTAGGAAGCTCAGCAATGATAGAGGGGTAAGAATAACTGCTGGGCTGACAGGGAAAAGCATCCAGAAAGAAAGAATCCTTGAGTCCGGAAGAAAGGAAGCTAGACAACCTTGCATGTAAGATACCATGGAGAGCTCCAGGCACCTCAAGGTGAGGAGGCTTGTGTGGGAGGAAACTTGTATGTGGGAGGAGGCATGTATCAGGCAGACAAAGTAAAAGATCTCTGATGACAGGGAAATATTCTGAGAGGAGCAAAAAAGTCTAGACAGTAGGCTAGAATTCTTGTTATTCTCTCTGTATTAACCACTTCTATCCCCTTAGTCTCACTCAGTCTGTTATATAAACCATCAAAACTGACAACATAGAATGGAATTCTTTGAATTATTTGGTCCTTATTGAGCACAGTGGATTTGATTAGAGGAAACCTGGTCTACTTAATGAAGAACCATTATTGCAGCACCACTTAAAAAGTTATGGATTGACTCCAAGGGGACCCCAGCAGGTAGGAAGAAGAGAAATACATTTGGGGAAGTCAATGGGGTTAACATAGGATCATAAGCTCTGGAGCTGGATGGGACCTTGTCTCTCCCATTAGCCTATGAACTACTTGAGAACAAAGACTATATTTAATTTCCTTGTATCCTTACCACTTGTCAGAGTGTCTAACACATAGAACAGGGGTGGAGAACCTGTGGCCTTCTAAGTCCTCAGGTGTGGCCTTTTTACTGAGTACACATTTTACAGAATAAATCTTTTTTTATTAAGGGGATTTGTTCCATGAAGATTGGATTCAGTCAAAGGGCTGCACTTGAGGATTTAGAGTATGGCTTCCAGGCTGCAGGTACCCTACCCCTGACATAATAGGTAGTTAATAAATGTTTATTGAAGTAGGATTTGAACTCAGGTCTTCCAAACTCCAAGTCTAGTGCTCTCTGCAGTGTTCCATGTTGAACTGAATTGAATTGAATTAAAGAATTACTAAGGACAATTTAAAAAATCACTAACACACGGAAACACTGTTGACGAACCTCTCTGAACTCAGTTTGGCTGGTTCTTAAATAACAAACAAGTACCTGTGCTCGTAGTATTTGAGAATTAATGGTCTTTTTTTCCTTTACTTCTAATTCATTTATCTTTGTGCCTTTGCATGCTGCTAGGAAAACGCAAGCTTTTCAAGGGCAGGAACTGTTTTGTATTTCTTTCTATTTCTGTTTTTTGTCTATCTGCAGTGCCCAACAAATACTAAAAATCAATAAATGCTTGTTGAATGAATAAATGAAATATCAAGCCAAGATGCAGATAATAAAGTTTATAAATAGACTTCAATTAAATCACATTATTATTATTAATAATAATATTTGTAGTAGTAGTAATATGAAAATGAGAAAATTATAAAACACTTGACATAATAAAAGTTGGCAAAACACTACATACATTAGCTCATTTAATCCTCATTTACTCATTTAATCCTCACAACAGCTAGGTGCTACAGTCATTTTTATTCTTGTTTTACAGATGAGAGAATTGAGGCACAGATAGCTGAAGTAATTTGCCCATGATTATGCAGCTTAGTTCAGAGGCAGGTCTTGAACCAAGGTCCCATTGACTTGATGTTTACACATTATACCAAAAAGTAACAAAATAAAATTACAAATTGAGAAATTGACCCATGTTTAAAGTAGGAGGGAAGAAGGGTATGGATGGCATTTACTGCCATGTTTTGCATATATTGATCCAATAAGACAACTAGATTTGATGAATATATCTGGTCACATATCTAGTAGCAAGGGCACCAGATGGTGATACTTCTGATCCATTCTCAGAGGCTCTGTGTCTAGGAGGAAAGCATTTAATTTTAATTTGGTTTCAAATCATAACCAATTCTTAGCTTCCAATATTTCATGTAAGTCTATGGTTGCTTTTTCAGAGCCTGTAGGTGCTAGAGGGACTTATATTGTTCAGAGACATGTTTTTGCCCTCCCAAAGAAGAAAAAGGAAGTGCCAGCATGAGTGGTGCTTTTATAAGAAAATATGTGACCCCAGGAAGGACTCTAAGTTGGGGATTGGGATACTTGAGTATGAGGTGAGAGAATTTATTGGAAATGGTGCTTGACTTGAAGCCAGAGAGTGGAGATTAAATCGTTGTTCTGTCATTACTACATGTGTGGCTCAACAAGTCATTCTTTGGACCTTAGGGATCCTTATCTATAACATAAAAGGGTTGGACTCAATAATCTCTAAAGATCCATTAGCTATTTACCTATGATCCTACAATCTTAAGATCCCAAATTATTTCAGTTGGTCAGTCAGTCAACAAGCATTTATTAAGAATTTGCTATGTGCCAAGCACTGTGGTAAACACTGAAAAGCCAATACAAAGAGAAATAAATATAGTCCCTGCCCTCAAGGAACTTACATTCTAATAGAGAAAGAAGGCAAGAGCGAGAGAGCGAGAGAGACAGAGAGAGGGAGAGAGACAGAGAGAGACAGAGAGAGACAGAGAGAGAGAGAGACAGACAGACAGAGAGAGACAGAGACAGAGGCAGAGAGACAGAGACAGAGAGAGACAGAAAGACAGAGACAGAGAGGAGAGAGAGGGAGAGAGACAGAGAAGAGAGGGCAGAGGGAAGGAGGGAAGGAAGAGGAAGATATTTGACACTTGAGCATGGTAGAGAAAGCTTTGTGGCTATAAGTCAAATGTGGAACCTGGAGAAGGTTGAAGGCTTAAATTTTGAGCACCTCAGTTTCCTCTTTTTTGAAATGAAAGGGTTAGAGTAACTGACTTCTAAAGACATTTCTAGTTCTAAATCTATGATTTATGATACTAGTTTTAACTTCATTAAATCTCTTCTAAAGCCTTGCATGATACTATGTTTTCACAAATGTTAACCATTAACTACATTTAACAAATTTAAATGTTTGTTAAAACAAATGAATGAGGGATGGCTAGATGGCACAGTGAATAGAGCACTGGCCCTGGAGTTAGGAGTACCTGAGTTCAAATCCAGCCTCAGATGCTTGAAACACTTACTAGCCATGTGACTTTGGGCAAGTCACTTAACCCCAGTTGCCCTCCAAAAAGCAACAAATGAATGAATGAATGAATGAATAAACATCTCAGCTAAGCCTTTTATATGCTTGGACCTCCATCTCTTCATCAGTAAAACAAAGGGTTTATCTTGAATATCAGCTATTATTTCTCTGACCTTGGGAAATCAATTCCCTTCTTCCATGCCTTAGTTTCCCACACTACAAAATGAAACTGCTCAACTATGTATTTTCTAAGGGTCCATATGGCCCTGGCATCCCATTTTGGGGATAAAATGATACAATTCAATTGTAATTTACTAATTGTGCGACATGCAAGGCAAAGTGTGAGGAACCCATGACAAAAAAAGCCAGCAATGAAGTGAGAGTGTTCATGTTAACATTCAACTAGGGCATAGGCCATGTACATGGGTAGGCAAATACAAAGTAATTTCAAGAGAGGAAAGACTAAAAATAGGAGAGTAAGGGGGTGGGGTGTCTAGCTCAGCAAAAGATTCATGTAGAAGATGACTTTAGGGCTGTACTTTGAAGGAAAAATAGACATTCACTTAATTTTTGTGAAAATACAATTGTCCCTCAGCAGATATCATGGTACTGTAAGAGCATCCATAAGCATGTAACTACCAATGTTTTGCATAAAGGTTTGAAATCTTCCCCTGGCCTGAGGTATGAACTACAACAAGTTTCTCCACCTCTCTTACAAATGCATTTCAAAAAAGAACAGAATGTCTAAGGAAGCTGCTATTAACTTCTAAAGCAACCTCTCTCTCTCCCTCCCTGGCCCCCTCCAGGCAAGCCTCTCATGCTGTCCATTTAAATTGGCAACCTATGGGAATTAATGGAAAGCCAGGAAAGAAAAAAAATTTAAAAAATAGGTACACTTCACAGCACATCTGTCACAGGCAGAACACTTGATCTGTTCACAAGTTAATTGGTTGGAAGTAACACCCACCAAGTGGGAAAATTTGCCAGCTGTAGGTCCCTGCTTTTTGAGGCAAGAAAAAAGTCAGATATCCTATTGAGCTGATTAAAACACACAAATAGTTGTATTAGCCTCTAAGCTCCATGCTAAAAAAAAGAGCAGCCTATTCAATAAATACACCCTGAATTGGGGGAGTGAATTCGTCTTGATCGAATGCCTACAGTTTATTAGCAATAATGCTCATTCACATTAGACCACCATTACCAGATCAGGTGGACAGAATGATTACAAGAGGTAAATGGTATGTAATTGCTTAATAACATAAGAGAAGTTTTGAGGAGTTCTGTAATTAAGTTTTCAGAGAGACAATTACTTCAGTAAGGGGATGGAATACTTCTCTTTGACAGAGAAGGGATTTTTTTTTGCTCAATATTGGGGAGGCTGTTGCTGGCTTTTGAGGTATTGTGTGTTTAATACTGCTAGCAGAAAGCATGGCAGCCAGGTTTTTTCAACTCACTGAACAAATGTGATATTAAATGGGTCTCACCAAATACAGTTTGGGATTAAAAACAAGCCTGCCTTTTAGACCTGCATTATTTAATGAAATTCATGCACCACTGGTTGGTTATAAACTAAAGATTAGTATATTCTTTGGACTTGACACAAAATACAAGGGGACAGAAAGTAGATTAACTTTTTACAGGTAGAAGGAGAAACTGTATTAGACAAACCCACATTGTAACAAAAGGAAAGAGGTTATCTAGAACAGGGGTAGTAAACCGTAAGAGTTGCCATAGAAATGGACTCTTCATAGACAGGTAGGCCTGGATGCTAGGAGTTGGTGGTGGATAACGCTTTTATCACATACAGCATTGGACCTAAGACATTTGCCATGATGATTTACCCACTGGGTAGTGAGGCCAATGATACATTATTGGACAAAACCTGCATTAGGGTGAACAGTTCTATAGCACAGAGTTCTGAGATGCCAAAAGACCCTCTAAGAAGGGTCATTCCATCCATTCTCCTGTCTTATACCAGAAAAATCCTAAACTATCTGAAATAACTAAGAATAGTTGTGGTATGAACAAGTTGTGGTATATGATTATGATGGAATTGTGCCATAAAAAATGATGAACTCAATGATATTAGAAAGACACGGGAAGTCTTCCATGAAATAATGAAGAGTTAAACAAGCAGAACCAAGAGAACATTGTATACAGTAACAATATCATTTTAAGAATGACTGAGAGAGGGGCGGTCAGGTGCCACAGTGAGTAAGAGCACTGGCCCCAGAGTCTGGAGACCTGGGGATCGAGTCTGGGCTCAGATACTTAGCACCCACCTAGAAACACCTGGTTGTGTAACCTTGAACAAGTTACTTAACCCTAACTGCTAAAAACAAAAAAAGAATGACTGAGAGGATAAGTCATTTTGACTATTACAAATACCCAAATTAACTATAATGGACATATGAAGAAAGACACTGTCTCCATCCAAAGAAAGAACTGATAAATAGAAGTATATATAGAATAATTTTACACATATACCTATTTGTCCCCAATGTTAGCCATCTGTAGGGCAGGAAAGAAGGAAGGAAAAAAAAGAAATTTAAATAATAACTTTATTATATATTAAAAAAGAATAGTGGGGGCAGCTAGGTGGTGCAGTAAATAGAGCACCGGCCATGGATCAGGAGGACCTGAGTTCAAATCTGGCCTCAAAAAACTAGCCATGTGACCTTGAGCAAGTCACTTAACCCCAACTACTCTCCAGAAAGCAAAATAAATAAATAAGAATAGCATGTTGTACAAAAGAGAATGGAAGTTTCATGTGTAGTCATCTTTTTTTATTATAGTATGTTATGGGAATGCTTGTTTTATTCTATAAATTAAAAATAAAATATTTTTAAATGACAAAGAATAGTTGTGGTTTGAAAAAAGCCTCATAAAAGGAGATTCATAACTCTTGAACAATATATTCTCATATTTATCATCCCTTAACATTTAGATTCCCTCTTCGCTGATATCTTTGAAAATGTGTAGTGGCCTTTAAACTTAGCTCAATTGCTACTGTCTTTATGAAAGCTCCCTTGAATCCTCAAATCTATTAGAACCACTATCCAGGAAATATTTTGTAATTATGTATATTTATATATGTATAGACATATATGTGTGTATTAATACACATTTTTCAAATTATTTATATATGTATTATTGTCCCTTATAAAATGTATACTCCTTGGGGGAAAGAGATTAGTTTTTCTTTCACTTTGCCAGGTACCTAGTAGATAATTAAGAAATACTTGTTTGATTTTTTTTTTGAAGGGGAGAAGGCAGGGCAATTGGGGTCAAGTGACTTCCTCAAAGTCAAATGGCTCCTAAGTGTTAAATGTCTGAGGTCACATTTGAACTCAAGTCCTTCTGACTCAAGAACTGGTGCTCTATTCACTGCACCATCATGTTTCCCCAATACTTGTTGATTTATGGAGGAATGCTTTTCAAGTTCCAAGTTGTACGTATAATGTTGTCTGTCACAAAGGAGTTGTAGATATTGGGAATCAGGAGATCTTGGTTTGATTCCTTATTCTTATGTTTACTAGCTTTGTGGCCTTAAGCAAACTGTGTAACATCTCTGGGTCTTATTTGTCTTTTGTATATGCAATGGAGGTAATGCAATGGAATTATCACCTCCTTTCTGCTCACCTGAGTTATCACCTCCTTTCTGCTGACCTGGAAATTGTAGGAACCACTGCATGTGGCATCAAGAATCCCTATTACATATAAAAGGAGTCACTTGGTCTAGAGCCCCTCTAACATCCTGTCCACTTTGAAAAGTCTAACTCCACGAACTTAGTTTAGCCAACTTCTGCAATGTTAATGTGGTAAAGCTATGAACTACCAATTACAATGAAAAAAAAAATTCAGCCCAAATAGATTCCTCTTGTAGGATGCTTGTCTAGGGCTTGAATTACTATAAAATCTGAGACATTCAGTCTTTTCGTTTTGACTTCCCTTTGGACTTCCAAGAGGGATGGCAGATAACCTCGTCTACTAGACACCATCCTCATGCCTAGAATGCTCTTACTCCTAACCTCTATTTCTTAGAATCCCTAGTTCTCTTCCAATGGAGGGAAGGAGAGGGAAAGAGAAAAAAAAGGGAACAGCTGATTAGATTGGATTAGGTTGACAACATGATATTGTGTATAGGTTAAAGCAGAACCACTGTTGGAAGAGTCAATGAAAAGAAAGATTCTGATCAACATTCAGGAAGGAGAATAAGAAGTCATATTTCTTTACTGTTTTCCTCATAACAATCTCATAGAGGCAGCTAGGGGGTGCCACAGTGCACACAATATTGGGTCTGAAATCTGGAACATGTAAGTTTAAATGCAGCTTCAGACATTTATTTATCTATGCTATCCTGGACAAATTACTTAACCTCTGTTTGCCTCAGTTTCCTCATCTATAAAACAGGGAAAATAATAGCACCTATCTCCTGGGCTTTTTGTGAGGAATCAATGAGATAATATTTCCAAAACACTTAGCATTTAACAAGTGCCATATCAATATTAGCTATTATTAGAATAGGATTATTTTTTAAAATTAATTTATTCATTTTTTACTTCCTTAAGTTTTAAATTTTTCTTCCTTTCTTTCCCCGCTCCCTCCCCAAGATGACATGCAATCTGATATAGGCTTTACATATACATTCCTATTAAACATATTTTCACATTAGTCATGTTGTATAGAAGAATTAGAATGAATGGGGGAACTATGAGAAACAAAACAAAAGAGAAAATAGTTGGCTTTACTCTGCATTCAGACTCCATAATTCTTTCTCTGGATGTGCATGGCATTTTCCATCATGAATCTTTTTGAACTGTTTTAGATCTTTGCATTTCTGAGAAGGTTTAAGTCTATCAAAGTTAATCATCAGACACTGTAGCTGTTACTTTGTGCAATTTTCTCCTGGTTCTGCTCACTTCACTTTGCCTCAGTTCATATAAGTCTTCCAGATTTCTCTGAAGTCTTCCTGTTCATCATTTCTTATAGAATGTATTTCATTACATTCATATAGCATAACTTGTTCAGCCCTTCCTTAGTTGATAGGCCTCCCCTTAGTTTTCAATTCTTGGTCATCACAAAAGAGCTGTTATAAATATTTTTATACATATGAGACCTTTTCCCATTTTATGGTCTCTTTGAGACACAGCCCTAGAAGTGGTACATTAGCATAGTATTATTATCCCCAGTTTAAAGATTGGAAAACTAAGGTGCATTGAGGGAAACTGGCCTGACCCCAATTGTAGAGCTGGTAAGCACCGAAGTCAGAATTCAAGTTTGTAGGTCAGAAAAGGCATTGGTTTTATAGTCAGAAGGCTTTAGCTCAGATTCTTCCTCTGATTGCTTACTATCTCTCTGTCCTTGTCCAGTTAGGTAACCTCCCTAGGGGTTTCCTAAACTTTATAATAAAGGGATTGAACCAGATAGCCCTGAGGTCCCTTCATGCTGTAAGTCTAAGATCTATGATTGGATGACCTCTGAGCCATCCCTTAGGATCCTCTCTGAGATCTAAATCTAAGATTCCCAGCCCAGAACTCATATCACCATCCTATGCTTCCTGTCATCAATACGTGAAGCTGCTTGCCAGAGTGGGAGGTGGGCTGGAAGAAAAGGTTAATCTTATATATCATGGAACTAAAATTAAAGAAAAGTCCTTTTCTGGATTAGGATCAAGGAATCTAACTGAATTTTTTTTCTCTTCCTTTTATAAAACTGACACTTCTCACCTTTAGTTTTCCAATGCTGTTTCAGTGAGCCTCCCATTTGCAAAGGTTCTGCCCTGATATATTAGCAGATGAGTTTTCTAGAAAGCTCTAACCAGGGCTATTGGGATGACTTTTGCTGAGACACATCTCAGCAGCCCCAGCAATTTCTTTAAGTGCCACCTGTCCCTAGTCCAGGTAGCAGGCGCCCGTAATTACCGCTGACATTGCAACCATCATTCCCATTCATATGGAAACTGCCCCCTTTGGAGAATTTTGTGAGAGTTTATCAAATGGTTTATGGTCTTAATGGATTTTTATCTCCCACCAGGACTGGCACAAGTGTGCCCAGGGTTAATTAACAGGAAAATGTTCTTAGAAATGCTAGTAGACTCCCTCTGCAGCACTACAGATTAAAAGCTCACTCTTGGATACTATTATAGTCATGAGTTCCAGAGGAAAAGAAATCCTGCCAGGCTTGATTAGGAGTAGAAATCATTAGGAGAGAATGGCAGTAGAGGGAAGACCCCTTACTCCACCCCCCAAAGGCCCCTTAAAATCCAAGGATAGAGAGGTAGTAGGAACAACTCCAGCTGAGGCACCTGAGGACTTGGGTTCAAATCTTGGCTCAGTGACATGCAAATCAATCAACAAACATTTATTAAGCACTTACTATAGTACCACCATCTACCCACTTTACTAAGAGGCATGGATAGAAAGAAAGCTAAAAAAAATGATCCCACCTTTGAGGAGTTCACATTGTATCTGGACAGATAACATTCACACATGTAATTGTGTCATGCAAATTTGTGTAAAGTTGGGCAGGTCACTTCTCAGAGGCATGTTGGTACGGTGGGAACTGTATGAGAGAGGGAATATGATAGGCTGGTTTGGGAGTCAGGGGCCCTGGTTTCAGATCTCAATTTAACACTTAATAGCTAGGTGACTTTTGATAAGTCACTTACACTCTGTCGATACTTGTTTCCTCCTCTTCAAACTGAGGGGATCAGACTAGCTGATCTTTAAGATACTTTCCTATTTAAGTTTAAAGCTATGATATTATGATCAAATATATTATTGGGGGATGGCTAGTGTTTCTATTTTATTAGAGGTAGCCATGTGACTTATAAAGTGCTTGACCTGGAGTGAAAAAAGTCCTGAGTTCAAATTTGGCCTCAGACATTTACTAACTGTGTGACTCTGGTCAAGTCACTTAACCTTGTTTGCTTCAGGTTCCTCATTTATAAAAAGAGCTGCAAAAAGAAATGGCAAAGCACTACAGTATCTTTGCCAAGAAAATCCCAAATGAGGTCATGGAGAGTTGTGACTAATAATTCAACAACAACAAAAATAGTTCTATGTGTTTAGGAATGTAAGCATCTTCCACTATACAAATCTGCTTCCATATCAAACATCACAGAATAAAAGTTTCTCCATCATTGTGCAATAGGAAGAGTGCTAGATTTGGTATCAGAGAAGTTGGGTTCAAATTCTGTCTATCGTCCTTACTTCCCATGTGACCTAGGGCAAATTAGTTCACTTTTATGGACCTCAGTTTCTTCATTTGTAAAATTAAAAGACTTGGTCAGATTACATCTCAGGTCCCTAGTAGCTTTAAATCTACGAACCTAGGAAGCAAGAATGAGAAAAAAGAATTCTCTGAGTTCCAAATCTTAGATCATATTGTCCCAAGAATAATTTCCATGGTGGTTGATCTTGAGTCAATGTAATGGCAATGGGAATTTGGAGATCTTCCATGACCCCTAATAGGCTGAATGTAATCACATGGAGCCTGTGGTGAGAAGAGCTTGCTGAAGGGTGGAGCAGAGTCCACAGGAAACTGGGAATCAGAACAGTTAGAACTGGAGGGAGGAAAGGATGCACCCAGGGAGACACCTAGACTTGTGAGTGTTGGTTTGTGGGAAGACTAAAGAATGGTGTTTCTCTCTGTTGAATTGTGATATATCAACTTCTATGTTGCTATGATGGATTTGATCTCCTGGTGTTGTCATTTGGTTGTCTGGTGTCTTTGCTTCTGTCTTCTATATAGAAAGTCTGTTATATTTTGTGATTGAGAACTATGCTAGCATATTTACAGTTGCTGTCTTAAATATTGTCTTGGCACTACATTTGGCCATGTGGATGGGATCGTGAAATATAGAAACTATTTGAAGTCAGAAGGGATTTAGAAGAAGAAATGTATATCCCAGGTTGGGAAGTTTTACCTTATTCCTCTGCATAAAGGGAGTGGGCTAAAAGTACAGGGTTCTGTGAAAACTGGGAACTGAGGTTACAGAAGGGAGAACTAGAGATTTAGAAACATGTTTACAAGAAATGCCAATGAAACCAGGGAGAAAACTGGAGGCAGTATGTAAAAGAGACTGGGTTTTACTAACAGGTTACCATATTGTGTGTAAGAGTAGAGATAAACTGCTACAAGAAAAAAATTCACACAGAGAAGAAGTTAGCTCTTCTAAATCAGAAATTTCTTGTGTTATAGAATCTGGCTCCTTTAGAAGAGCAAGCTGGAGGGTCTTAGGAGGTAGACGTGTGTTTGGCTCAGAAAAAAAGAAGAAAAATACTAACCAGAGGAATGTGTGTTGCCACCCTAGTATAGACTGAGTCTAGTTGCCCTGGTGACCACTGTCAGGAGAGGGTGTGGGTGGAGAATGAAATGATGTTAAATGATGAGGCTTTTACAACAGCAGAAGTTCACCCCATACTAAGAAGACAGCAGGAGAGCCATGGGGGCAAAACAGAGTTCAGGGAGATAACTGAGAATTTCATTGAGCAGGAGCTTACTGATATATTAAGCAGATTCCCCCAAAGGATGGGAGAGTTTTAGTGTCTTGGATGGTGAGAATCAGTGATGAAGGGGCTGGAGGAATATGGGTAGATAACAGGAATTGCTTGAAATTTATAGGTGTTAGTCAGAATCCTTTCGTCTAGCAAACTTTTAGAGATTACCATATTCAAGGAGGTAATAATACAATCAATTTGTTAGTCTTAGCTGCCAAAGGATGCAATAAAGTGTACCCCATTGATTCTATGTGACCTAGTGGAGACAGACTCTGGTATTCTTTTAAGGACTGTATGAAAAAGTTAAAGGAGGAGGTAATCAAAACTGTTATCATGGTTGGAGATGCAAATGTATATCATGATATCCCCTTAGCAGTTTCTCTTAGAAATATGCTAGCAAAGACAGCTCCTCCTGCTTATAATAACCTAATTCTGACTCTTTTAATTGGTGAAAAATTGGCGCCCTATTTTGGAGGTGCTGGTTAAGATTTAAATGACTTTGGGGAATGGGGAAAAGATAAATTTCCTCAAGAGAAAAGAGTAAATAGCCAGCAGATTCAAAGTCAGAATAGACTGACAAGAAAAGAATTGTTTACTACTCTATTGAGAGCAGGGGTTGATTTTGGAAGAACTGGTGGTATTCTAACTAATGAACTAAAAGAAATGTACCAAGAGGGGCGGCCAGGTAGCACAGCGAGTAAGAGCACCGGCTCCAGTGTTGAGAAGACCTGGAGATCGAATCCCGGAATCAGACACTCAGCACCACACCCAGAAATAACTGGCCGTGTAACCTTGAGCAAGTTACGTAACCCCGATTGCTTAAAAAAAAAAAAAAAAAGAAATGTACCAAGAAAGGGGGCTTAATGTCTGACAGATTAGAAAAGTAAGAACTGCACCTACAGATTCTCCTGAATCCTTGTACTCAAATTTGTCACACCCTCAGGGAGAACAGGAAATTGACCAAATCCCAGCTCAGATTAAATAAATAAACAGATTGCATTACAAATCCTGTATCAATTTGACCATATATTGGAAAAACAGATAAAATAGTGTAACTATTGTTTATTCAGAAGATGTTTACCAAATTGTACCCTTAATTCATATATTCTAATGTGAATGAGGCTATGATAGATAATGGATTCCAGAAGCACAACTGATCCTATATTTTTTTCTTTTTGGCTTTTTGTCTGTTAAACTTGTTTGTGAGTTTTGTTTCCTGCAGGCTTAGGACCCTCTACCTTTAGTTGCCTGATAATTTAAACTGCTTGTCACCTCCTGTCCTCAACTGTGATGTGTTATCCCTGGACTTGGCATTGACCAAGCTCTAGATGCCAGCTAAAGAAATGACCTCTTGAATGGGACCTCTTGGGGGCAGAGACAGTTATATGTACAATTTCAGCAGGAAGTAACTATGGGAGAAGACATCTTTACCCTTTACCCCAAGATTTTGAGCCCCATTCATTCAAGGGGGAAATGATGGGGTTCTTGTGCCCAAGCCCCTACCCTATGATATTGTTTTATATGCTTATTTTCTGTTATCCCTGTTATATTGTTGTAAATTTCTGTTAATACCTGTTACTCCTGAACTCCCATTAACCTATATAACAAAATGTATTGTTAATGTGTTTTTGTTACTTAAGGGACATGAGGGATCTTGGGGCCAAATGTAATGATAATGGGAATTTGAAGATTTTCCCTGCCCCTTAATAGACCTAAGAGAATTTGAAGACCTTCCCCATCCTGTAATAGGATGAATGTAATCACATGGAGCCTGTGGTGGGAGCAGTGTGCTGAAGGGTGCATCAGAGCCCACAGGAAACTGGGAGTCAGTTGGGGTGACATCCAACAGTTAGAGGTGGAGAAAGGAGAGGATGCACCCAGGGAGACAGCTGGGTTTGTGAGTGTTGGTTTGTGGGAGGGCTAAAGGATGGTATGGCTCTCTGCTGCATTGTGATGTATTAACTTCTATGTTGCTATGATGGATTTAGTTTCCTGGTGTTGCTAAAATGTTTTGCTTCTGTCTTCTATATGGAGAATCTGTCATATTTGCAACTGAGATCTATACCGGCATATTTACAGTCATTGTCAGCACTGTGAATATTGTGTTAGTGCTACAGTTGGTGTCTTAAAGTAAGGTAAGAGCAAGCCTGTTAATAAGAGTCTTTCCCCCAACAGCCATTGCCACTTCTTCCAGGTATTAACCTGGAACATCATGATTTTTTAAATGATTCCATAATTTCCAAACCTTCTCAGAAGTTCTTTCTCTGCTAATCCCGTTTACTCAGCCCCTTAATGATTCTATTCAGCTCAGGTGTGGAGTTGTGCTTCTAGAAAGGATGTTATGGTGCTAGACTTGATGTCAAGAGAGAGCTGCATACAAATTGTGAACCTCATGTTTATTAGCTACGTGACCCTGGGCAAGTCACTTCACCTTAACTGAGACATCATTTCCTTATCAATAAAACAGAGATAGTGATCCTTGTAGTAGCTATCTTGTACAGATGTTGGGAACTGAGCACAGGGCCTGAAACATAGTAGGTGCTTCATAAATGTTTATTAAGTGGACTGACAGACCCAGAGGAAAGTGCTTTGCTGATTGTGTACTGCCTGCCATGTCCCAAGGCAGTCAGAAACATGAAAGGGTGACTCATTTCCCCACTCTGTTTCCAGTTGAGAAATGTCTTGTTCTCTTGGATGTGGAAGGGAAAAGTTGCTATTGCCAAGATATAGATAATATGGGTGAAATATCCAGTTTAAGTTTTTATTAACATGTGGCGTTTAATTCTCATCGTCTAGCTCTTGATGACCTTTTTCAAGATTCTTTCACATTACTTTCTTGCACACATTTTACACTGAAGCCAAATTTTCCTACTTATTATTCCCTCATATCAGTTTTCCATTTCCTGTGCATCTGGGCCTTGGCATAGACTTTTCATCATCTAAAATGTATTGTCTTCTCTAAATCTAAGAATCTCCAGTTTCATTCAAAGCTTAGCTCAAGTATCTTTCCCAGTCCACCAAGTTACAAATTCTTATGCTTCAAACTCTTGTGTATCCATGCCCTTCCACTCACCCCATTTATTGAATGGCTAGGCACTGTATTAGATGGTGGTTAAGGAAAGACAAAAAAATAGTCCCAGTTACTTCTAGATCACATGACCAAGAAAATGGAGGACTCCAATATTCTCCAATCTTCATGGCTTTTCAGATATCTTTAAAATAGGAAATATGCACAAGAGATAAAGTAATTTCAGTCATCTTCACAGTCTAAGATACCAAGAACCTTAATAATGTAACAAGTCAATGAACTGAAAGCAGAGAAGACTAATCTCTAACCCTTAACCCACTCACTCAGCACCTTCCCTCACATTGATCACTATGCTCCAGCAACATAATCCAATGAATCGGTTTACAAGAGAACTCAACTCTTACTCCTCCCTCATCCCCCTAGTGCAAAAAAAGGAAAGAAAATAGAAAAATGGAAAGGCAGAAGCTTATTTAGGCTGGAAGGGTCATGAAGGAGCACTGACTAGAGCTCAGCCAGAGAACAGAAGAATGAAGAGAACCAGTACAAGATAATGTATGTGGATTGATGCCTCTCCACTTAGCCTGAAGGAAAGGCCCAGAATTCAGCTGAAGTCACTTCTGTCATCCAGGGAGTCACTTGGGGCAGAGACTAAGTCTAAGAAATGGGAATTGTACAGTATGGGAGGAGGTTTTGACTTTGAATATGTTTTCCCCGTTTACATGTAAAAATAATTTTTAACAGTTTTTTCAAATTTTGCATTCCAAATCCTTTCTGCCTTCTGCTAGCTGCCCCCCCACCCCCGCTTCCTTCTTAAGAAGGCAAGGAATTTGATTCAGATTATACATGTGCAGTCATGCAAAATATATTTTCATATTAGTCATGTTGTGAAAGAAAACAAAGAACAGAACAAAAAGAAAGTTTAAAAAAGTATGTTTTGATCAGTATTCAGCCTCCTTCAGTTCTTTCTCTGGGGGGAGAGAGCATTTTTAAATTATAAGTCCTTCAGAAATATCTTTGATTGTTGTGGTGTTGAGAATAGCTAAATCATTCACAGTTGACTATCGTACAACATCGCTGCTACTATGTACAGTATTTTTCTGGTTCTGCTCACTTCACTTTGTGTCAGTTCATGTAAGTCTTTCCAGTTGTTTTTTTTTCTGAAAGCATCCTGCTTGTCACCTGTTAAAGTACAATGTTCCCTCACAATCACATAGAACATTATTTGTTCAACCATTTCCCAACTGATAGCATCTTTTCAATTTCCAATTCATTGCCACCACAAAAAAGAGTTACTATAAACATTTTTGTATATATAGGTCCTTTTCCTATATTTATAGTCATATGAAAATAAAAATGTTCCAAATCACTATTTATTAGAAAAATACAAAATAAAATAACTGTGGTACCACCTCAAACTTCTCACATTGACTAATATGACAGAAAAGGAAAAATGACAAATATTGGAAAGGATGTCAGAAAATTTTGACACTAATACACTGTTGGCAGGTTTGTGATACATTCTAGAGAACAAATTGGAAGGCATATCCTTTTTTTTCCAACAATATCCCTAAAAGGTCTGTATCCCAAAGACTATTTTTAAGACAGAGAAATAATTAATATGTACAAAGAAATTACTGCCGCTTTTTGTGGTAGCAAGAATTGGAAAATGAGGGGATTCCCATCAATTTAGGGAATGGCTGATCAAGTTGTGGTATACAACTGTGATGGAATACTACTGTACTGTAATAGATAATAAGTGGGGTGCTTTCATAAAAACCTGGAATGACTTACACAAACTGATGCAAAATGAAGTGATCAGAACCAGTAAAACAGTGTACACAGTAACTGCAACATTATATGATGATCACCTGTGAATAAATTATCTATTCTCAGCAATACAATGATCTAAGAAAATTCTGAAGGACTAATGACAAAAAATGCTCCACCGTCAGAGAAAGAATTGATGGAGTCTGAATGCTGATCAATACACACTTTTTAAAAATTGAATTTTCCTTGATTTGGGGAGGGTATGTTGTCTTTTAAAACATGACTAATATGAAAATATATTTTGCATGATTGCACATGTATATCCTATTTCAAATTTCTTATCTTCTCAATGAGGAGGGAAGGAAGGGAAGATTTGGGACACAAAATTAAAAAAAAAGAATGTTAAAATTATTTTTACATGTAATTAGAAAAAAATAAAATTGGGAATGCTTTAAAGTTCTCAAGTTCCCCCACTCCCCCCCCCAACACAATCCACAAAAGCTTATACTCAATTTTATTAGGTAGGTGATTCTTGGTTGTAACCCTAACTCCTTTTCTCTCTAGGATAGCATTTTCCAAGTCTTTCAATCCTTTGAAAGAGAAGCTGCTAAATTTGGGGTTATCCTTACTGTAGCTTCATGCTATTCAAATTGTTTCTTTTTGGTTCCTTATGATACTTTCTCCTTGACCTGGGAGTTCTGGAATTTTTCTACAATATACCTGGAAGTTTTCATTTTCTTCAGTATTTGGGAGGATCTCCTTTAGCAACTGTTGACATGTTTTTCATGATTTTCTTGCTTCACTCTCATTTCTCTTCTTAATTTTTCCTCTAGTTCTCTTAGTTGATTTTCAAAATCCTTTTAAGCTCCTCCATCTTCTGTGACCAATTCATATTTTTCTTGGAGGCTTTGGATGCAAGAGTTTTGACTTTGTTGTCTTCTTCTGGTTCTACATTTTGATCTTCTTTGTTGCCAAAGAACAATTTTATCATCAGATTTCTCTTCTTCTGTTTGCTCATTTTGTCAATAAGTTACTTGACTTACGAGCTCTTTGCCACATTAGAGTTCTGCTTTCAGAGTGGAGAGTGCTGTGTTCCAAATGTCTGAGGTTTTGCACAGCTGTTTTCAGAGCTTCTTTTAGGCACCTCTTCAGAACTGTGAGGAGGACTGCCTCTCTGCAGCCTCAGCAAGTTCTGCCATGCTAGCGCTCTTCACCCTAGAACCACCACCCAAGACTGCAACCCAGATGCAAGCAGGGCAAAGCAAGAGAATTCTTCCTCAGGGCCAACAAAGAGATTCCTGCAATTGCCCTCTGGTAAGCTGCTTAGTCCCCTTACTATCTGTAGACCTGGAGCCTTGGAAGCAGCCTCTGCTGCTGTTGCCACTGCCGCTGCTACAGCCATCACCACTTTCACCATCCCAGGGGGAGGGGCCAGACTGCATTCTTCTATCACCCAGATCCAGCAGAGTTTCCCCACTGAACTTTTACTTTTTTTTTTGGTGGTTATTGGTTAAGAAGTCTGAAAACTACAACATTTACCAGTAATTCAGTCCCCTGATGTCTGCTGTGACCTGTCTGTGCTCCTGGTCTGTGCCAGTGTGGCCCATGCAAGACTATGTTCCATTCCCAGCCCAGTATGACAGACTCTTCCTGTTGGTCTGCCGGGCTTTCCTCAGCTGGATATGTATTTCACTCTGTCATTTTGTGGGTTCTGTAGCTCTAAAATTTGCTTAGAGTCATTTTTTTTACAGGTATTGGAGGTAATTGGGTACGAGCTCAAGTAAGTTGCTGCTTTTACTCTGCCATCTTCCTGCCCTGACTCTTTTCTGGAAGTTTTTATTTTGGGAACTCTTTCATGAGGTGATTGGTGTATTCCTTCATTTCTATTTTGGCCCCTGGCTCTGTGATATCAGGGCAGTTTTCCTTGATAATTACTTGAAATATATGGGAACAGTTTTGAGATATAGTCCCGAAGGAAACTGCCATCAAAAGGGAAGAAGGCAGAAAATCCGTGATAAGGCACTGTAAGAGAAACAACAACAAAAAAGGAATGAAATTATTAAAGATCTCAAGAGGAAGAAAGCTCAATTAAAGACCTTGAGCAAATACAGATAAATGATCAGGGTGGATAATACTAATGGAGAATATGGCCTCCAGAGCAACCATAAGGGTTCAGATATCTGTGAATAAATATGTTAAGACAAAAGAAAGTTAAACAACATCTCATCACTCAGAATACCTGTGGATTCCCAAGAGAGCATGAAATCTTCCCTCATCCTTTAAAAGAGAAACAGAGTTTATGAACTTCTCAGTAGAAATATTTGAAAGAATAAAGCTTGAGTAAATCAGAAACAGATTGAATCCATAGTGGCAAGTTTCAATCAAGAAACTTTTCTCTCCAAAATTACTAATAATCTCTTAATTGCCAAATATAATGGCCTATTCTCAACCCTCATCCTTCTTGACCTCTCATTTCAGATTTCAATATTGTTAATGTTCCTCTTCTCTTTGACACTCTCTTATTTCTAAGTTTTTATGACACTGCCCTCTTCTGTTTCTACTCCTTTTTGTCTTTCTTTGCTACATCTTCATCAAGGTCACAACTACTAACCATTGGTGCCATCCAAATTCCCATCCTGGTCTCTCTTATCTTCTCCCTTGATACTACATGATTTGCTTGCATTATCAGCTTCCCATGCTTACAATTATCATCTCTTGGCAGAGATCCACTTGTCTAACCCTCACTTTTCTTCCTAACTTCCAGTCTTGTATCTTCAGCATCCTATTGAATATCTCAAACTAGATGTCCCATAGACTTCCTAAATGCCATATATTCAAAATTGAACTCATTAATCTATTCTCCAAACCCTCCTCTTATCCTAACTTCCCTATTAGTGTTGAGGGTACCACACGCTGCTCAGTAACCCGGGCTCATAGTCTAGATGTCATCCTCAACTCCACACTCTTTCTTCCTTCCATATCCAATCACTTGTTGCCCTAATGTTTCTGCCTTTGTAACCTCTCTTGTATAAGCCTCTTTGTCTCCTCCAATACTTTTACCACCATGGTTATTGTTGTTCAGTTGTTTTTCAATTGTGTCCAACTCTTTGTGATCCCATGTAGGGTTTTCCTGGCAAAGATGCTGGAGTGGTCTGCCATTTCCTTCTCCAGCTCATTTTACAGATGAGGAAACTGAGGCAAACAAGGTTTAGTGACTTGCCCAGGATCACATAGCTAGTATCTGGGGCCAGATTTGAACTCACATTTACCTGACTCCAGGTCCAGAGCTCTATCCACTGTGGAATCTAGCTGTCCTTCTACCACCATAGTACAGGCGCTTATATTACCTAGACTATTGCAATGACCTGTTGACTAGTCTCTTTGCTTCAAATCTCTCCTCATTCCAATCCATCCTCCACTCATCTATTAAACATTTATTGATATCCCTAAAGTATGTGTCTGACCACATCATTTCCCCTATTCAATAAACTCGTATCTCCCTATTACTTCCAAGATCAAATTTTTAAAACTGATCTGGCATTCAAACTCATTCATAACCTGTCCCTTTCCTATATCTTCATTCATCTCACACCTCCAGTTTAATGGGATACAGTGAAACTGCCCTCTCTATTGTTCTCGAACAATACGTTCCATCTCCCGACTCTGAATGTTTTCACTGACATTTCCCCATGCCTGGAACTCTCTCCATGCTCACTCTCATTCCTAGTCTCTCTTGACTTCCTTTAAATCTCAGCTAAAGTTGGGCCATTTGCAAGGAGTCATTCCTGATTCCATTGAATGTTAGTGCCTTCCCTTTGAGACTATTCCCAATTTATCTTTTATCTTATTTGTATATATGTGTTTGCATGTTGCCTCCCCTGTCAGACTGAGAGTTCCTTAACAACAGGCTTTTTTTTGGTTTCGTTTTGTTTGCCTTTCTTTGTACCTACTGAGCACAGCCCAGTGCTTGGCACATAGTACTTCTTAATAAATACTAGTTGCCAAATTAACTGAATGCAAATACTTTGAAGAGAAGCAAAAAGCAAGAACTTTAAAATAAACACAAAAGGAAAACACATGAATCTCAAAGACATGATACGTAGAAACAGTTTAAGGATTATAGATGTCCCAGGAGAACACAAATCAAAAACCTGAAAACCATAATGCAAAGTAAAGTACAAGAAAACTGCCCAGACCTTTTCAACATAGAAAATAACTTTCTTTTATTTTTTTCAAAATAGTGCATTGATCACCTCCAGGGAAAACAAACAAACAAACAAACAAATAAACAAAAAAATAAAACCCCTACATACCAAGACACATATTGGTTAAATTTCCTAATCTACAAATAACCAGGAAAAACTGAAATATATAGAAAATGAAATTTGAATAACACGGGATGGATGTGTACCCACTAGAAACCATGGAAAGGAAAGTAATGATATTTTCTAAAGAGCAAAATTGCTCAATGTGTACCCCAAGGTGATTAATCCTGCAAACCTGAAGCTCATCATTAATGTAAAAAATGTTCAATTAAAAAAGAGATGTTCAAAAGATTCCTAGAAAGAAAACCACACGTGAAGCTATTATTTTCTTTTCAAACACCCAAGACAGCAGATTACATGTATGGTTAGGCAATGCAAGAACCAGGGACCAAAAAACAAAACAAAACAAAGAAGAGACTATTACAAGATTTAGTTTTGAACGTACAAAAGGAAATTACTATACCAGGAGAGTTCAAAATGAAGTGAAGGTGTAGAAAGGGGCTAGAAATGCCGTGGACTGAGTATGACAATACCCCAAATTCTGATGAAAGAATGTGTTTTTTTTTTTTGTGGAGAAAACATTTTAGAAGGAGAGTGAGCATAAAAGGAGTGGAAGAGAAAGAGGAGAGAGGAGAGTGTGGGTTATGTGCTAATCAAAAGTAAAGAAAAAATTACTGCAATCTCTTGAGAAGACATCCTCCAGTTGAATGGGCAAGGAAGCAAAAGAAGGGTTTGAAATGCGGGAAAATAAGCATGAAGTCTTGTTGCAGTGATGGAAAAGGGAATCACTGATAAATGATTGTATCTCAGAGATATTCCATATAGGGAGATGAGAGCCTTGCAATGAGTATCATATGTAGACATTTGGCATTTAGAAATAACCCTCATTCTGGTACAGGAAAAAGAGAATCAAAGCTCCATGGGCAACTGCAGAAGAGTGGTGGGATGCACCCGGAAAGGGGATTTCAGAGAAAATTTACAAAAATAAAATAACTATGGGGAGGACAAAGGTCAATAATGAACTTTGTAATCAGAGGCATAAGAAAATTCCTAATGTAGGGTCAAAATCCCCTCTATCAGTAGGAATTATGATTTCTAAGAGTGAGGCATAACAGAAAAGAGGGAAGTGGCAGGAAACAAGATTTATGAGGCAATAATGTGGAATCTGTTTAGAAAAGGGAACCCAAACTGGATCCTTTGGAAAATTTGGTACAGAAACAGAAGTATTAAATCAGTATAAAGACCAAGAATCAAAGAATGAAATTATCGAAGAGACAAAAAGGGAAGTTTAATAATGAAGAGATTCCGGAGGGGAAAACAAGTATGCCCTCAATAAGCTTTCATTACGGGGGGGGGGGGGAGGTACAATGTGTACATGAGTGAATAACTACAGTGTGTATAAAAACCATATCAAATAATTTCAAGTGGGAAGAAGTACAAATAACTCAAGAAAACTCAAGAAACTCAAATAACTCAAAAAACTCAAGAAAATGTAGGAGCAGGTCCCTAAACTGTACTTTGAAGGTAGTTAGGAGTTTAATGAACTGAAAGTGAGAAGGGAATGAAAAGGACCACTTTTTTTTTTTTTGGAGGGGAATTGGGGTTAAGTGACTTGCCCAAAGTCACACTGCTTGTAAGTATGTCAAGCGTCTGAGGCCAGATTTGAACTCAGGTCCTTCTGCCTCCAGCGCCTGTGCTCTATTCACTTCGCCACCTAGCTGCCCCCAAAGGACCACTTTTACAAAGACATAGGGATCACAAGTTGGAATGGGATTTGTTTTATGTTGTATATCCTCAAGTAAAATGAGGCTACCTTGAAGACACAGTGGGAACCTGGGTTCAAATTCTACCTCTGACATGTATTAACTTTGTGACCTTAGACAAGTCACTTAACATTTTGAGAAATTGGTTTCCTCATCTATAAAATGGATAGAATGGCTTCTAAGGTTCCTTCTACTATTGAAACTATGATCCTCAATTTCTTTTCATTTTGTTTTTGTATCACAAACATTGTAGTTGGCATATAGCAGTTGCTACATAAATGTTCCTTAAATATTTTGAGTTTTGAATTAAAAGCCTGAGAGACATAGTTCCTGGGTAATTAATAATCCATGTATTAATTATGGCTAGCAAATAATTAATAGATTGAGGTCAGTGGTTTTCTCTTATAAACCAAAGACAAACCTTGGGGGTCTCTGAATATTTGTATACTCTTGGAAAAATGGGTGTTCCCAATAGGCAGAAATAACTCTAATTGGTCAACAATTAATGAAAGAATGCATATTATAATGAGAGGTGGGCTTATTCTAATGAAGGACTGGGGAACACAACTTTATTATGTTACTCTCAGACAAAGAGACACTTCTCTATACCCAGATCATTCTGCTTCCAGCAATCTGTACAGAAGGAGTTATCTTCTACCCAGACCACTTATGTAGTTCAAGAATGGGATGGAATTCACCTAGATAAGATGGGGTTTACCTTTTAATGAGACCTAAGCTTTCCCAGTTGGGTGGGGACCCACTCAAGATGAACCCAGTCTCCTCTTCAGCCCTGTCCTTTAGACACTGTCTTGACCTAGTAACTAAATGAGGAAATAGAAAAGGAAAAAAAATACACAAACCCTATGACCCCCTGATATTAATTGGCTATTAAGAATAATTCCTCTCAGGGCAGCTAGGGGGCACAGTGAATACAGCACTGGCCCTGGAGTCAGGGGGACCTGAGTTCAAATGCGGCCTCAGACACTTGACACATTTCCTAGACATATGACTTTGGACAAGTCACTTAACCCCAATTGCCCTCCAAAAAGGAAAAAAAAAAGAGTAATTCCATTCACCTCTTAGAGGTATGCTTTGCAAATTATAATGTTAAAATTGAAATAAAACAATCCCCATTTAGGGTAGAATTTCTTTCATATTTTAATTGAATCAATTAGCCTTGTTAAGTGGAGTATGCTCCTGCAGTAGAGTCCAGACTTTTTGACAAGGCATTTGATCTTAATATTTTCCTAGAGAACTATAGCTGGTTCTTTTCTTTCAACCAACATGCACTTATTAAATGCAAGGCACTGTTTTAGTCTCTGGGGAATACAACTGCAAAAATGAAATATCCCCTGTCCTCAAGAAGTCCACATTTTTTAAGGAAAACAGCAAATATAAGTAGATTAAAAAATTACAAAGCAAATTAAAGGTAACAGAATAAAGGAAGATGGAGGCACTAGCAGCTGGAAATAAAGAAAGATATGCAGAGATGGAAGTGGGGTTGCATTTAGAAGAAGCCTCTAGCAGGAGGAGAGAAAGACTAACATTTAGCACTGTGCCCAGCACATAGTAGGTGCTCAATGAATTCTTGTTGATTAGAATTGGCTTGTATGACCATCTTTGAGAGTTTCAGTGGCTGGAAAATTCTTCCTCACCCAGCATCATGATAAATTTTTCTGAACTTATCTAGTCTGCTACTCAGAGAATAAGAATACAAGCCATCACCAGCTTCCTACTCTATGTGTTTGCAGGAATTGCTAAAGCTTGTACTCTGGTGGCATAAATTTTGAGAACATATGGTCACCTTCTAGTATTTGAATCTATTGACCAGTTATTTGGTCGTTGAGAGAGATATTGTCAGCTCTCTTATAGTATTGACCCTGCTTTCATCCAATTCTCACATCTGTTTGATGGTTTGCTTGGACTCACCCCATTCTGCACCCCACTAACCGCATTCTGCACCCCACTCACAAACAGGAGCTGCACCCTAAGTGCTACATCTGGTGACTCCTTTTGTTTCTATTGATTACCTCATCAACCCTGATGAGATTTTTTTTTTAATTTTTAACATTTTATTCCAATGAATGAGCCAGGGACTTGAGGCTGCAGGCTGTCACCAGGACCCCAGGGTCTTCCTCCATTGGAGATGCATGCAGGGTTGTCGGGTCTACCCCACCAGTGTCCTGCTTTGAATGCAGACCGTCCTTGGTGCTGGGTGGAAGATTCTGAGGATGGGGAGAGAAAGTTGCAGGAAGGGAGGGGGGACGAGAGGTAGAAGGGCAGGTACTTCTCAGTCACCAGGGGCTCTTCCATGGGACAGGACTGCTTCACCACACAGCCATCTTTGTCACTAAGGAACTTGGTGAAGTTCTAATTTAATGCATTGCCCAAAATGCCCTTCTCTCTGGGTTGGATTTTCATACATTTCCACAAGGGATGGGCATGGTCGCCATTAACACATATTTTGCTGTACATATCAAACTTGACATTGTAGCTGGCAGCAAATTCTCGGATTTCTGCATTATTCCCTGGCTCCTGCCTCCCAAACTTGTTGCAGGGGAAAGTTCAAATCTGTAAACCATGCTCAACATATCTGGTGTGCAGGTCGACAAGCTGAGCGTAGTTTACGTCTCTTACCTGGCTGCGAGGCTATCTCAGTGACAATGCAGATGGGGCCCCTGTACTTATCCAGGGACACTATGTGACCATCAATGTCCTTAGCAGAAAAGTCGTGCATTGAACTGGCACATCTACAATAATTTCGGGACTGCACATACTGCTGGAAAGGCCTGGGACTGCCAGGGTTACGCACAGCAGAGCTGGCTTCAACAGGTGGGTAGATGCGGCTGAAACTCATTTCTGCACTGGCCGATGAGTTTATTTCTTCTCTCTTCTCTTCTCTTCTCTTCTCTTCTCTTCTCTTCTCTTCTCTTCTCTTCTCTTCTCTTCTCT